>NC_061122.1:81043092-81381748 GCF_002878395.1 Capsicum annuum
TCAAGTCTTGTCGCTATTGATTGTCTGTCCCCTATTTTTCAAGTGAAATGATCTCATATTAAATCCAGATCTACCAGCTCCAAATCTACAATATATTCAGAAAACTTTGTCATTGCTTTGTTGATTTTATTGCAGTTTTTCTTTTCCGATGGATATCTGACTTTGTTAAAACCCTGCATAAAACTCAAGGGCCTCTTACGATCATTAGGTGCATACATACCTTTCAGATGCCAAGAGAAGTCTTGATTCTTAGTAGAAAATTCACAAGACACTGAAGAAGAACCAAGACTACTAATCTCCCCCTTCCCAGTCTCTACTATCCCACATTATGATAATTTCACCCTGGGTTCCAATGGCCTCTAATTGGGCGAATTTAATCCATCTATTCACCCATATGTCCTTCACTATTTCCTTGATATCTCCCTCCACTTTGGACTTTGTAAAAATATCACCTCCGCTTTCCAAGACTGGCTCAATTTTTTGATTAAAGCCCTTTTCTGTATACAATTCAACCCCATAACATTCCAGGATACTATGTTGATCTTCATTGATCAAGTATAGCCAGATATCCCCCCTTGCTTCTAGAACCATTACTCATGGATCTGCTTCTCATTTCTAATCCTTTTAATTCATGTACCCCCTTCTTTTTAGAATTTGTCTGGTTCTGTTGTTTGTCTATTCTTTCCTGCTTCTTGCCGTCATTTTTCATAAATAAGGAGAGCGCCGCTTCCTTGAAATCTTGAGATTCTACCCCAAATTCTTTACTAAGATTGAGGATATGCTGGTGAATCCAGATTGGAATGTTAAAATATGTTAAAATCTGGATCTAATTCTTCTAATAGAAATTGTGCATTGAATAGGGTAGCATCCTCCCCTGAGCAATTAAAATCTTCTACTTGTTCTATTGTTTACATGTTGCCAAGTCATAGAGATTCTGCAGATTGGGATTTTTCTGTGTTATATTCCACCATATATTGATTAAACTAGGCATCTCCTTCTACCTCTTCCGCATTCTCTATTGTTGCTGCATTTTTTCCCGTGGCCTTTGATGTGTGGGTGTTGATATTGTTCCGCTTTGATTTAAAAGTTGTATTTGCAAGTACTTTATTAAAAATGTCCTCCAACTGGCCTCGCTGAGGTTTTTGGTTGTGCAGTAATAAGTAGGTCTGTAATTGTTTGGCCCATATATGTCTTCTGGATGGTTTTTCTCAACCCTAAAATTTGTTAGCCCTCTTTGGACAGCCCGTTATCCAGTAACCCTTTATTAATGTTGCCCCCTTCGTACGATGTTCCCACGTGGTCTACCGAATATAGCTGAGGCTATTTCTCTTTATCTAATGGATAGATATTTCTCCCCCATTATCCACTGGATTTAGCAACGCAACTTCTCTCCTCTTCTCCTCCAATTTGACAGTCACCGGCGGCTCAACCCATACCAGAATATTGTAAGAGAATCCATCACTAGCTATTTCGATCTCTCTCGGGACCCTTTTGCCATCGCCTCTTACCTTGATGTGGGCCCAATAAGGTGATTCTTCAGGGTTTTTTCTTCTTCAGTTTCAACGTAGCCCCCACAGAGGTCGCCGAACATTTTGAAAAAAAAATTGCGACCATAGGCTCAACGAAAGACCAAGAAGTCTTATCCAAACCCAGTCTCTCTTGATATCATCCAGCCAGCAACCAGTTACTGGATTCCACCATTCCAGTTGAACCTTATGTTTCTTCCATATCCATTATCCATTATCTATGCCCTGGACAACACATGCTCTACCACCATCCTTGATGGAAGTTTGAAAAGAAATTTCCCATTGTTCATGGCAAAGACACCGACTCTGAAGACTGTTTTCCAAGTATTGCAAGCCCATCTACGGACGTCGTTCAGTGTTAGAATCTCCTGTGCTTGTCTTTGGGGTGTACCGATTATGCGTCAGCCAAGTAGGCCTTTATCAAAGATCGACGAACCCCCACTAATGTTAATTTTGTTGTTGTTGATCTGGATCTGAGAAGTTTTTGCCACCTGTCGTCCATCTGTTGCTGATGATGAAGGCTTCCTTGAATTTCAAGTTGTTTTGTGCTGACATGCTCTGCTTCTGTTGTTGTACTTGGTGCATTGATGAACTTGACTATTTTCTGAGCTATATTTTCCCAACCTCCATTTATTGTGATCTCCAGTGTGATGATGACAGCTTTATGTTCCCCTTGAATAGCAATAAAACTGATATACCTTCCATTCTCATTGTATTTAAAGGTGCAGAAGAATTCCGAGAAATGATCCTTCATGTTCATCTCTTAACTGTCTAACTCTGTTCTTTGTCGCAAATGCTATCCACTTCAAAACTTTATGGCTGATCTTAACGTTTCTCATTAACTATCTGCTGCATTCTACCCATTCGTACTAAATCTCTGCTTCTGAATTAATTCTAGTAATGTCGTATGACTTAAAACCTACATTATAGTAAATACTCTCTTCCTCCATGGTCTAGTTCCAGATTAGATGCCGGAAAACCCCCCTGAGAAAGTTGTTGGGAGTGAAAAGTAGGCTAGAAAGGTTTCACCTCGAAAAGTGTGTTTGGGAATGTGTATAATATAAGAAATTAAGTTTAAAGCGAAAGCTTAATTACAATATTTTTTTATCAACTTCTTGTCCATGGGAACAAATAGAAATTATACAATTGTTGATCCAAGATTACCTGTAGTGATGGAGCTATAAAGGCATGATATACCAAGTAAAAAACTGAGCCAGCAACTGCTCCAGATAGATACAGCTTCAGAAGAAACTCAGGCCCAAAAGCATTACGGATCTGCCAATAGAAAGATATTAATATGACAACTTATTACAACAACATACTTAGTGTATTCCCACAAAGTGGGGTCTGGGAAGGGTAAAGTGTACGCACCTCATATGAAGTAGAGAGGTTATTTCCGATAGTCCCCACCCCCACCCCAAAGATAGATAACAGTATAACAAACGATAAACACAAAAATAAACAACAAAATGGGATAACACACCATTAGATAATAAAAGAAACAAGACACCAACGGAGTAATACTATAAACTATCTACTCGAAATTACAAACATCATCAAAACACTATGAACAAGAAACTACAAGCATGTATACAAACAAAGCACTCCTCTCTACTATTATGAACGTATTCCTACCCACTAACCCTCTACCCTAATTCGCGTCCTCCACACCTTCCTATCAAAGCTCGTGTCCTCCGTTAGCTATAATCGCTCCATGTCACGCCTAATCACCTTCCTCCGATATTTCTTCGGCCTACCTCTACCCCGCCTAAAACCATCTATAACCAGCCTCTCATATCTGCGTACTGGAGCATCCGTGCACCTACTCATCACATGACCACATGACCACATGACCGTACCATCGTAACCTCACTTCCCGCATCTTTTCTTCCACCGAAGTTACTTTCACCTTCTCTCGAATAACCTCATTTCTAACCCTATCTCTCCTGATAAGTCCACACATCCATCTCAACATCCTCATCTCCGACACCTTCAACTTTTAGATGTGGGAATTATTAACTGGCCAACATTCCGCTCCATACAACAAAGTCGGACGGACTGCCACTCTGTAGAACTTACCTTAAGCTTAGGAGACACCTTCTTATCCCACAAGTATCCGAAGCGAACCTCCACTCCAACCACCCTGCATCAATATGGTGCGTGACATCCTCGTCAATCTCTCTATTCCCCTGAATCATAGACCCAAGATACTTGAAACTATCCCTCTTCTACATGGTCTGAGAATCCAGCTCCACTACCACGTCTGCCACATGCCTCGGATCACTGAACTTACGTTCCAAGTACTCTGTCTTAGTCCTGCTCAACCTAGGCACCTCCCCTTGAATACAACGCAACAAAACATCCATCACTAAGGCAAAAATGGGCTAAGAGACGATTCCCGGTGCAACCCGATCAAAATAGGAAAGTGATTTGAATCTCCTCCTACCATCCTCACACAAGTCTTTGCTCCGTCATACATGTCCTGAATCGACCTAGTGTATGCCAAGAGCACACCTCTAGCCTCCAAGCACCTCCACAGAATCTCCTTGGTGACTTTATTGTATGCCTTCTCGAGATCGATGAACACCATATGCAAGTCCTTCCTCCTCTCCGTAAACTGCTCCACTAACCTCCTTACGAGATGAATGACCCTAGTAGTCAAACAACCTGGCATAAAACAAAACTGATTCTCGAAAATAGTCACAATCCTCCTCAACCTCAACTGTACCACCCTTTCTCAAACCTTCATAGTATGACTCAACAACTTGATACCGTTGTTGCAACTCTGAATATTCCCCTAGTTCTTATATAATGTAATCATCATACTCCATCTCCAAGCTTCAGGCATCTTCCTAATAATGATGTTTAACAACCTTGTCAACCGTTCCATACCTGCTGCGCCGGTGCTATTCTAAAAATCCATCGAAATCTCATTTGGCCCAGTCGCCCGACCCCTTCGCATCCTATGAATAGCACCTTTGACCTCCTCAACCTTGATATGCCTACAATAATCGTAATCACATCTCTATGAGTGCTCCAAGTCCCTCAGCACGAAACCTTTGGCCCTCTCATCGTTCAAGAGTCTATGGAAATAGGACTGTCAATGCCTCCTAATGTGGGCATCCTCCCTCAACACTTTCTCATCATACCCTTAATGCACTTCACTTAGTCAAGATCACAGGCCCTCCGCTCCTTAACCTTGACAAGCCTATATAGCTTCTTATCTCCGCTTTTTTCCTCTAAAGCCGCATACAAACTCACGAAAGTTGCTATCTTAATCAGTGAAAAAGATGTCGAAGTGTGCACATATATTGCAAGAGCTCCTCTTAGCTTGTAACACGTTTTGCCAGCTTACTCTCTCTAAGATGTGAACATATCATATATCTAGACTGAATTGATTTTGTTTACATTTTCCAAAATCAGATAATTGGTTAAACTACAACAACAAAAACATACCCAGTGTATTCCCACAAAGTGAGGTCTGGGGAGGGTAAGGTGTACGCAGTCCATACCACTACCTTAGATAAGGTAGAGAGGTTGTTTCCGATAGAAAATTAGTTAGACTAATGGCAAAAAAACATACACTGACCATTGATAAAAAGGTAGGAAAGTTGCCTAACGATCTGATGTCCCTACTTTTGGAGAATGGAGGCCTAGAATAACATGTTCCTCTAAGTACCCGAACTGAACCTTGACCTCCAGAACATGAACTAGCAAATTATACCACCATGGCCAGATTCATTAGACATGGAAACAACTGCAACTATTTTCACTGTGGAGAGAATAAGTTGAGAGAAGAATAAGTGCAAATATGGCACAGAAAATTTTGAAGTGTTAAGGTCGAACAAGAGATGTAAGAAACATGTTAATTATTTTGTTTTGCATGCCAAGTGCCAATAGAACCCATGGAAAAAAACATTGTGGTGTGCAGGTGAGAATACAATTTATAATATAATTTGGGAGAGTATGGAAGCGTACAAGTACGTACAAAAGTGGAAAAATAGTAATTTTTAGATAAAAGCAAAAGAGCCAACTTCTAAAAGCATGTTTGTGTTGGGGCTAGCATTGCAAGCACCCTAACAAAGTCTGGGAAGTGGTCTTTGATATTGGGACAGTACAAGCCCCTTCAGAAGGGCCAGGGTTGGGGCAAGAAAAGAAGCTCATGACACGAGTGTTATAGCGCTAAAGACGGCAGCCTGGGAAACAAGTGTGTGATGTAAGGATGGCTTTTCAGGCTAGGACTTTCGCTTACGGGGGTTTGCACAAAGCAAGACCTTCCGAAGCCCTGGCCCTATATATACACATGTAAAATCAGGAAGAGAAACCATTTCATGTTTGTGCCAAGTGAGCTCTTGAAGGTGATTTTGGCAGGTTTCTCTTGGGCATCTGAAGTGAGTTTGACAAATACTTTATGTTAACCTTAACCTTCATTAACATTGGCAATTGCTAGATTTCATCCAATCTTGAAAAAATTCACCAAGAACACCAAAAGAATTTTCTAGGGTTTGCATTGAGAAGTAATTTTCACTCCTTGGGACTTATTAATTAGTATAAATGAGTTTTTTAATGGTATTTATGAGTTGGGAAAGTAATCCAGATGAATTATTAAGTGAACTCCACTTTGACGTTAATGTTGGCTGATCTAGATAGATGATGAATAGTAATGGGATATTACCATTTTTGGTGTATAAAATGACTCCAATGGAGTAATAAATCAAGAATGGAATTTGTTAGAATATGAGTAGGTATAGGAATATAGAGAGAAAGAATCCTACTTGGAAAAAAATTATAATGTTCGTGTCCTAGTTGGAAAAAAAAGTCTAAAGTAGTGTCTATAAACAGGGTCTCAATGTAATAATTCAGATACATAATTCAATAATATTCTTCACTTATATTTCTCACATGGTATCAGAGCCAAGCCTATCCCAGTTCTTTGTTCACTGATGTTGGGCCCCATATTATATTGTCCACGCTCCAGTTAACAAGGTCTGGGCGCGAGAAGGAGTATTAAGCATCCCACATCGGAAAGCGGATGGGTAGTTGGTCTTTTATATGGACTTGCGCAACCCTCCCCTTATGAGCTAGCTTTTGAGGTTGAGTTAGGCACACATGCCATATCTTTATATGGTATTAGAACTTCTACAATCTTGGAAGAGAATCAAGAGCTTCCGCTACTGGCAGGCGGCTATCACCCATATATATTGCACGTCTGGCCAATAATTATGTTAGCAAAAGTTAGGTCCCCGTGTATCTTTCTGGTAACTATTTTCTCATATTTGATTTGCGTAGCACCGTGCATTTTTCCGGTGAACACTTTCTCATATCTTATTTGTGTAGCATCGTGCAACGCTCCAGACTACTTCTCATATTTAATTTGCATAGTACCGTGCATCTTTTCAAACTACTTTCTCATATCTGAGTTGCGTAGCACCATGCATCTTCCTGGTGACTCCTCAAATTTGATTTGCATAGTTTCGTGCGTTTTTATGGTGACTCCTCAGATTTGATTTGCGTAGGGTCGTGTCATCATTCTGACCCTACCTATATAATTTCTCTTTTTTAGTCAGGTCGTGTCTTTATTCCGACCCTACCCATATAATTTCTCTTTTTCGGTAGGGACATGCATCAGTTTCACAGTATCCATATAACTTTTCTTTCTCAGCAGGGGTCATGTGATCATCCCGACCCAACCCATATAAAATTTTCTTTAATTATGACCATTTTTCAGCCATCAAGTCTAATAATCCGGCACGTGAGCATGTTCCAGCTAGATTTTTGGTGACTATCTTGATCGAGATGACCCATATATTTTATACCAGTTTTCGATAATTTTCTAGCAACGAATTGACTTTTCAGCAACGTTTACTACTTTTCCGACCACTAATCAGCTTGTTCCTTTTCAACTGAGGTCTCCCAGATGTCCAGAGCATTTCTTACCCGTTTTCTCACAGATATTTTCACCAAGTCGCTCACAGGTCCTCGTATTAATTACATATGTATCAAACTAGGCACATATAACTTGTATGCACCAGCTTAAGGGGGAGTGTTAGCTTGAGGGGGAGTGTTAGAATATGAGTAGGAATGAGAATTGTACAGAATCCTACTTGGAAAAGATATGTAGTGTCTATAAATAGGATCTCAATGTAACAATTTAGATACATAATTCAATAATATTTATCACCTATATTTCTCACAGAGTTATTATGTCCTACTACTTGAGAAACAGTCTATGATACATGCAACGTATGTGAAGCTTCGGCCATTCGGCCAACCCATCGTTACTCTATTTTAAGAGTAACTGTGGCTTGTGACGAGCAGACGAACTAGGGCAGCTCCATTCCAGTTTACTTTTGGTAAGGCCCCATTTTCTTTCGTGGTGGTTAGACAGTGTCATTCTTTTGAGTAACCAGTATGAGTGTCAAGTGGCCTGGGTTATCCCAATCCCGAACTGTCCTGGTCATAATTTTACAGGAGGGATAGGGGTGAAGAGGGGATGGGATGATACGATGAATTGGGCTCACATGGACCGTCCCAGTTAGCTAGCCCATCAGAATCCTAGACCAGACTTATCTCGATATAAAAATAGAATCTAACCAAAAATAGTCGTTACCAACACCTAAACGTCGAGAACAGCTAGAAATGAGCAATTTGGGCCCCACACACACCCCAAAACTTATTTTTAACTTATAAGTTCATAAAATTACATACAACAACATACCCAGAATATTCCCACCAAGTGGGGTCTAGGGAGGGTAAGTGTACGCAGTTCATACCACTACCTCAAATGTGAGATAGAGAAGTTGTTTCCGATAGACCCCCGACTCGAAATAAAACAATCTAAGATAAGGAATAGTAATAGTAGGAATAGTAAAAGAACAAGATATCATAGAAAATTAGCATACTCAATAATACCATAGACAAGATACTCCAAGTAACACACCAAAAGATACAATACCCTAAACTCAGACTAACCTTCTACTCTAATCTGCCTCATCCACAACTTCCTATCTAGGATTATGTCCTTGGTAAGCTGGAGCTGCTCCATGTCATGTCTAATCACCTCCCTCCAATGTCATTAAATTACATGTTGGCCCAAATTCTCATCTATAAATACCCTTCTTCTTCTATTGGTCATATGGCAACAACTTTACCGATTACTCCAAGGCTCCCCAAATATAAACAACACGTAAAGAGTTTTAAGCAAAAGAGTCATGATTGTAGCATGTCTTGTAGAAAAACTCCACCAAAAGTTGCAATAAGGTGCACTATTTTATACGGAAAAGGCTCAAATATGTGATCGAACTACTAGAAATGACTCATCTATGTCATCTTTAAAAGTTTCAACCATACCATTGTCGTTACAAAAAAGGTTCATTCGTGCCATTATACTATAATGGAAAACATATTTGGTTTTGCAAAACAATTTATGTCATATGGCCTCTCATTAGAGGTCCACATCACCAAAATTAAATTAGTCAACATCAATTAAACTTGAAAATAAAGCTCATATCCATTAACATTAAACCCGACCCATCCTACCCATGGTAATTGGCACCTTGTCACCCTTGTCTTTCATAACATCATACCCTTGCCCAACAATTGGACATAGTAAATTTAAGAAGTTTCAATGTCCTACAGGTCACTACAATGATCCTCAAGTCGCACCAGCAAGTCTTTTTGTGTCTGTCATTGTGAGAGATGCAGCTTATCACTGGTTTATTGGGATGATGTTTTGTTTGCACTCAACTCTTAACCATGGCCTAGTTATTTCAGGTTCAGCTTCCCTTCTTGGGGTAACTATGAGAATGATAGTTTCCTCATGCGTCATTATCCTAAAATTAACTAATGATCTCCTTTTGCTACTTGGGTCTGGGTTTTAATTTTGATTACGGAAATCAGAAATGGATCGGGGGATTGAGGTTTATGTTAGTGGGTAAGGATTTTAATTTCCAATTTAATTAATATTGATATTTAATTTTGATGACGTGGACCTCTAATAAGCGGCCATGTCGTATAAATGGTTTTGCAAAACCAGATATGTTTTCCGTTAAAACATAATGGCATGAATAAACCCTTTTTGTAACAGCAGTGGCATGGTTGACCCTAACTTTTAATGAATGACTTAGATGAGCCATTTGTAATAATATAACCGCATATTTGAGCCTTTTCCCTTCTTAATATGATCAGCTAATAGTTGTTTGTGAAAATAGAAAGCCTTTACAATTAGTATTTAATGCCTATAATGGTAATCCAAATGATCATAATGTAGATGAAAATTGGGAAGCAGTTTTCAAACTTCATAAAGTTTTAGGAAAAAATTTCTAGCTATTACAAAATTTTATGGTATTTATTTATTCTACAATTTCATCTATATTATAAGAAAAAGCCCACTACACCAAAGCTATTAAAAAATGATTGAAAATTTTTGAGAAAATATCTTTTTCCGATTCCGCCAATTTACTGCATTGGTGGTGTATTAATCCTACTATAAAAGCGAGAGGTTACCAAACACTTATTGAAACAATTTATGAATAACTTAGAAATTGTCAAGATAGAAATACTAAGGAGACCTTTTTTGATAAGGTAGAGATTTTATAAATGGTACCAAGGAAGTATAGGAAAAGAAAAACACAAAATATAAAAAGCAGCCTCCTACACTCTTCTTCGTAGCATACTCAATAAATCCATATACAAGTTCACACTATCTATTAAAATACCTTTACACCAGAAGTACAAATTTTGTGAACATCCATCCTTAATTCTAGAAATGTGAATCCTCTGCCTTTAAAAGCAAGCTTTGTTCCTCTCTAGCCAAATGGTTCATAAGATGCACAGTGGAATAGTTCTCCATATTTGCTTTGTTTCTTTTGGTATCATTTGTCGTTGCCAACCTTCCAACAAACCTTGGTCTTGCAAAGGCATCACCCAATTAATACCGCGAAGATTTAGGAATAACTCCCAACATTCTCTAGAAATTTTGCAATAGAGAAAAAGGAGCTCCACGGTTTCCTAATTTTCTTGACACATAAAGCGTCAGCTACATAGGTTAAAGCCTCTTTTCTGCAAGTTGTTTTGAGTTAGGCATGCCCACCAAGTTGTAACCCATCCAAAACATGCTACTTAAAGGCATGCCTCCCAAGTCTTCCATATCATCTTCCAAGGCCAAGAATTATCCCATTGACTTGACTGCTTCATCAACACTATAGCAATTCTTAACTGAATTTCTTGTCTACACTTGCCAGCCAAATCAAGCTATCGGGTATCCACCTTATTCTTATTAATATGAACCGATCCCAATTGTTGAAGCAACCGACAAAAATCGTTTATCTCCCAATCATTCAAATATGAACCAATCCCAATTGTTGAAGAAACTGACAAAGATCATCTATCTCCAAACCTTGTTTAATGTTATTTTTAAGACTGTGAAAATGCCCGCGGAGTTGAGGTGGAATACAATGATCCCGTTGTAAAAGAACAAGGGTAACGTTTCTACTCCTATAGCTATAGGAGTATAAAAATGTTAAGCCACACTATGAAAATTAGGGAGAGGATGATAGAGATGAGGGTGAGGATAGGCATGTCTATATTTTAGAACCAACTTGGATTCCTACCGAGGCACTCAACAACAAAAGTCATCCATCTTGTAGGAAACTAGTGGAGCAGTATAGGGAGAGGAAGAACTTACACATAGCGTTCATCGACCTAGAAAAAGCATACAACCTAGTAACTGTAGAATTTCTCTTGTAGTTTCTTGCCTTTAGATTTTTGTTACTATCTACTGTCTCTTGCACTTCGATTATCACACTATTTTGTTGTAGTCATTGTTCTTTTCTTAGAATGCTTTGTCATGCTTTTGAGTATTTTACCTTAAATTCTTTACTTCCGTTATTTCTTTTTCGATCTTTCTGCTTGAAAAGGGGGTCTATCGGAAACAGTTTCTCTACCTTCCATAATAGGTAACGTTTGGGTACACTCAACCTCTACGGACCCTACTTGACATTGGGTATGTTGTTGTTGGAGAATAGTAACCTTCTCAACACTTGGTATCACTACTTGTAATGACACTCTAGGTCATTTTCTGTATTTCCGCTCAATTTCGTCATTTAGAGCTTCCTATAGCTGCCTGGAACTGACAGTTCGGTCACCGAGCAGTTCGTTTGGTTTTTCGAGCCATTTCCCTATTTTGAAGTTTTCACTGGTTCAAATTGACTATCGGGGAAAAACTTCAGTCAAACAACCTCGTATGCCAATTCTGACAGTACCAACGACAGCTCCAGAACGTCAATTTTAGACTAGGTGGATCCTTGGTTCGGGTCCCGAAGCTCTCGGACTCATTTTGGGCTATTGGCTGGAAGTTAGGAAAAATGACAAGTGGATATGAGACCCACTTTTCGGCAAAACGACCTCGGATGGAAATTTCGACTACGCCTTAAGTTTGGAACATCGAATTTGATAGAGTAGCATAGTTCGTTTGTGTATCCGAGATTCCGAATGAATCTCGAGGGATCGGCGGAAACTTGAAAAAATTCCAAGTCTTAGCACCAGCTGGTGCATCGCGTACGCAACCTAGCTTGGCCCACTGGTATCGCGTAAGCGAACGCCACTTAAGTGATACCTAGGTCGCTTAGGCGACATGTGCTGAGGCAGCAAGTATCGCTTAAGCGACACTTGGTTGCTTAAGCGAAAATAGCTTAAGCAACCCAATGTCCGCTTAAGCGACACCTATGGACCTAAGAAAGGTATAAATACCCCACCTAGCCGATTTCCACCATTTTTCATCCATTCCCTAAAAGATTGAACCCTAAAAAGTGGGAAAACTTGGGAGAATCATTTGTGGTTGATTTTAGAGCTTCGGTGAAATTAATTTACACATTTCTTCTTCGAATTTGTGGTAAGCTTCCATTATTTTCATGGTTAATTTCTCCATCTTTTTCTAAAATCCCTAGAAGCTTGGTGGCTTGATTTTAGCACTATTAGAGCTCGAAATTCGCCCATTTTTAGGGTAAATGTTCCATGAGCATAGAGGGACGTTGTGTTGTTTTCAAAAGTGTGACTCCGTAAATGGGCCCCGCACGAAATTTTTACAAAATTTTGGATCCAAAGCACAATAGTGCAACATGGGTATCATTGTTCTATTTTTGATGAGTAGATTGTGGTTTTGATAGCATGACACCTTGCAGAAGCTTCTCACAACAACAAACCCAGTGTATTCCCACTTTGTGGGGTCTGGGGGGGGTAAGATGTACGCAGTCCATACCTCTACCTCTGATGAAGTAGAAAGGCTGTTTCCGAAAGACCCCCGGCTCAAGTTACGAGATATCAAACAAACACATAGTACAGCACAGAAGCAGATGACATAACATAGATACTGCCGCCATAAGGAATATAAAACAGAGTAAAGCAGGAATGCAGGAATATAAAGCAGAGGAAAGCACACAGATTCGTAACAAACATAGAACACGGAACACGGAACAGAACATTGAATACGGAATCATACCAGGAATACACCCCCACCAATTACCTCCCTACATTAGCGACCCGAACAGGCCCTAATCCTCTGCCGTAATTCGCGTCTTCCAGACCTTCCTATCTAGGGTCATGTCCTCGGTAAGCTGTAACTGTTCCATGTCCCGCCTAATCACCTCACCCCAGTACTTCTTCGGTCTACCCCTACCCCGTCTAAAACCATCCAACGCTAGCCTCTCACACCTACGGACCGGGGCATCCATGCCCCTCCTCTTCACGTGTCCGAACCATCTCAATCGTGCTTCCCGCATCTTACACTCCACTGAAGTCACCCCAACCTTCTCCCGGATAGTCTCATTCCGAGCTCTATCCCTTCGGGTCAGTCCACACATCCAGCGCAACATCCGCATTTCTGCCACCTTCATTCTTTGGGTGTGGGAGTTCTTAACTGGCCAACACTCCGCTCCATATAGCAAGGCCGGACGGACTACCACCCTATAGAATTTACCTTTAAGCTTGGGCGGCACCTTCTTATCACACAGCACCCCCGATGCAAGTTTCCACTTCATCCATCCCGCCCCGATACGGTGCGAGACATCCTCGTCAATCTCACCGTTACTCTGGATCACGGACCCGAGGTACTTGAACTTATCCCTTTTCTTTACCTCCTGCGCTTCTAGCCTCACCACTACCTCATTCTCTCGCCTTACGTCATTAAACTTACATTCCACATACTCTGTCTTGGTTCTGCTCACCCTGAACCCTTTAGACTCCAGAGTTTGCCTCCACAGCTCTAATTTGTCGTTCACACCCCCTCGCGTCTCATCTATCAGGACTACATCGTCTGCAAAAAGCATACACCACGGCACCTCCCCTTGGATACGCCGCGTTAACACATCCATTACTAGCGCAAACAAAAAGGGACTAAGAGTAGATCCCTGATGCAATCCTGTCAGGACAGTGAAATGCTCTGAGTCTCCTCCCGCCGTCCTCACCTGGGTTTTCGCTCCCTCATACATATCCTTAATTACTCTGCTATATGCCTGCGGTACTCCACTCACCTCCAAGCATCTCCAAAGCACCTCCCTGGGGACTTTGTCGTACGCCTTTTCTAGGTCGATGAACACCATGTGCAAATCCTTCTTCCTTTCCCTATATTGCTCCACCAACCGCCGTACCAGGTGAATTGCCTCCGTCGTCGAGCGGCCGGGCATAAATCCGAACTGATTTTCCGAGATAGACACTATCCGTCTCAGCCTCACCTCGACCACTCTCTCCCAGATCTTCATAGAGTGACTCAGTAACTTAATCCCCCTATAGTTATTGCAACACTGAATGTCCCCCTTATTCTTATAGAGGGGGATCATGGTACTCCACCTCCACGCCTCGGGCATCTTTGCTGTCCTGAAAATTTCATTGAACAATGCAGTCAACCACCTTACACCAGCCTCTCCAACGAACTTCCAAAACTCCACCGGTATCTCATCCGGCCCCGTCGCCCTACCCCTTCGCATCCTGCGGACTGCCTGTCTAACCTCGTCTACCTTAAAACGTCTACAATAGCTAAAATCCCGACACTCCCCTGAGTGCTCCAGTTCCCCTAACACAATAGCTCTGTCCCCCTCGTCATTCAAGAGCCTATGAAAGTACGACTGCCATCTCTTCTTTATGTGGCCGTCCTCCACCAACACTCTACCGTCCTCCCCCTTAATGCACCGCACCTGATCGAGGTCACGACCCTTCCTCTCCCTAGCCTTAGCGAGTCGGAACAACTTTTTCTCCCCTCCTTTCCCCTGTAACCCTGCATACAAGCTCTCAAAAGCAGCCGTCTTAGCTGCCGTGACCGCTGACTTCGCCTCCTTCCTTGCTAGCTTGTACTCTTTCCTGTTTACCCGCTTCTCCTCTTCGTCCTTACTTTCCACCAACTTAGCATACGACTCTTTCTTGGTCTCCACTTTCTTCCCCACCTCTTCATTCCACCACCAATCCCCCCGATGATGTCCGGCCCGGCCCCTAGAAACACCCAACACCTCCCTTGCATTTTCCCTGATGCACGCTGCCGCCCTGTCCCACATATTATCCACGTCCCCCCTACACTCCCACACCCCCATTCCCGCCAACCTCTCCCCTATCTCCCACGCATTCACTGGCGTCAAACCGCCCCACTTAATTCTCGGTCTACACTCCTTACTCCTCCTCTTTTTATTCTTCTTCATACCCAAATCCATAACCAAGAGCCTATGTTGGGTCGAAAGGTTCTCACTCGGGATGACTTTACAATCTTTACACAGCGCCCTATCCCCTTTCCTAAGCAACAAGAAGTCAATCTGGGTCCTGGCTACCGCGCTCCGAAAAGTGATCAGGTGGTCGTCCTTCTTCGGGAAGCCCGAGTTCTCGAAAAGGGAAATTGTTGGTTTGGTGGATTCTTTGGGTTTTTCTTCGGCGTCCAGGTTGGTTAGTTTACCCTCTTCATAGATTGAGCTATTTCATAGGATGGTTATGATAATATGCTAGATATTGGTTGGGATTTAGGAGTTGGAGATATGATTGAAAATATTTGGATTAGTTGGACTGTTTAGGCTATCTTGAAACCGTAATTTAGGCGTAACTGACTTAGTTGTTTATGTTTTAGGGAGAATTGTTATCTTAGGCTAATTATGGCTTATTTCACATCTAGAAATGAATTTAGATACCTTAGCTTAGTTCGGGGATTAAAAGTGGGCCCCCCAGCCCACCTTAGGCCAAGACTTGTGTTAGCTCTTGAAGACTTATTTACGCATGTTGTACCCTTATTAGTGACTCTTTGGGACCTAGAGGAGATTGAATACTTAATGAGTATGTTAGTTTAGTACTGGGAGTTAATGTTAATTTTGGGCAAAAATGCGGTGGTCTATTGGTATAGTTTACTTATAAGGTTCATTGGCATGGCATATGGTTGTGGTCCGTTTATATGAGTTCCGGTTCAAGTCGCGCAACTGGGAGTTAATGAGGATGATATGATGATATTGATATGAGTTCCGATTCGAGTCCGGCATTGGGAGTTAATTATGATATGATATGGTTCGGTTGGATTTTTGGTTATGGCATAATAGTTGGTAATTTATGGTTATTCGGTTATTCACCCTCCTTTGATTGTACCCTCCAGGCTTATGGAGGTCTGCGATGGGTTATTTACTTTTCCGCACTTATTGGCTTATAGAGGCCAATTTTGTAGTTATATTTGTGTGATCTTTACATTACTATTCCAATTTTAGCTATTTATTTATGTACAGCAGTGTTGGAGTTTATTTCCAAGTTTGCCCCTTTTACCTTGACTTAGCTTGTTTTATCTTGTGTTTTATCATATTTATATCATGATCTAGCTCAGTCAGCCGGTGATGCCTACTGAGTACTCGTGGTTTTGGTACTCATACTACACTTCTGTACCTTTTTGGTGCAGATCCGAGTACTAGTAGTCGTTGCTGATTCAACGATCGCGTTGAGTTGATTTCGGAGATGGTGTGAGTTCTCAGACTCGGAGTTACCCTTTTTTCTTCTATTTATCTATGTCTATTCTTTCATTTTTGAGACAGATTGTATTTGACTATTTAGTACTTATAGTTCAGTTGTAGTAGTTCTTGTACCGACATTAGTCTTGAGATGGTGGTTGTTCTTTTGTCTATCTATTAGACTGGTATGACTACTTTATTGCTCGTTTAACTTTTTAAATGTTGATTTCCGGCTTTTAGGCCATTTCCCACCAAGTTAGCCCATTGCATATAGCTTCGGGCTACGGTTTGGGTTACCTACTGGCAGGATAAAGTAGGTATCATCATGACTTATAAATCGGGTCGTGACACTACCACCCCTTCTAGTTATCTGATTCTATCTAATGCAATATTTCTCTTTTAAAACAATATTACTTTCCCTTTTTATGACAGGGAAACCCTACGCATCAGTGGCTCAAGGTTCGAACTACTAAGTTCTAAGTAAATGATAGGGAGCTAACAAAGTTCAAATATTCATCTATTACACTATTTACATTTCTAAGATTACTCAAACTAAAAAGGAATGTGTCAAACATTTGCCTTCAGGGAATCTGTCAAAATCCCATCAAAACATCTCATGTTACTTCCTCTTCAAATGGTCCAAATAATGTATGCAGGAGTTTGAAAGATATGTTTCTTGCAAGGAAATACATTTAAGACCCCGCCCTTCCCCAAAAAAACAGTATACAGTTCCATTAGTTACTAAAGTTCAACATCAAAATAGAGGTTGTTGCATACCTACGTACTAGAAAGCTCTTAAAAAAGAAAAAGCAGACAGGTGAACTTACACTTGTTCCAAAGAAGTAGAGCCCAACCATGTTAGAGATAAGATGCCAAGGATCAATGTGACTGAATGCAGACGTTATCAATGTGTGAACCCGTCCACTTGTAAAATTGTCCACTGAAATCTGAGCACCAGATACAACCCAAAAGAAAAGTGTAAGTTGGAAAATTATCTTAGCTTGTATATTGCATCACAGGGCAGCCCGGTGCACTAAAACTTCCGCTATACGCAGGGTTCGGGGAAGCACCCCACCACAAAGGTGTATTGTACGCAGCCTTACCTTGCATTTCAGCCAGAGGCTGTTTCCAAGGCTTGAACCCGTGACCTCATGATCACATGGCGGTTACTTTACCAGTTACTCCAAGGCTCCCCTTCAAGATAAGGTTTTTTTCCGAGAGTTTATCTCAGCAACTGACCGTGAAGTTCCTCATCATGAATCTGTTATCAGCTACACGCCATAATAAAAATACAATTACATTAGCTAAGATCATGCACACCACTCCATCAGTATTAAACCTCCCAAAACCTAATCTCCTGCAAATTGGAAAGGCCCATGTCTTATATAACAGAAATCATATGGAGCTGGAACTAAGGACAAAGGAATGGCATCACTACGATTGCCTTTTCACCCCCCATAACTTTGAAACGCTAGAAACTGGTGAAACCATTACACTCCAAGCTGTCACAAGTCATTAGTCACTGCAGATCAGTGTCAATAAAATATTACTCACTCCACTCCATTAACGATGTCATAACTTAGAGCAGAAAACGTATGTAGTTGGACTAAGGGAAAGAGAATGATATCACACAGTTTGTTTTCTTTTCTACCACCAGAAATTTGAAATGTTTAGGAACATTTTAAACCATTACGAACTCCTAACTGTCACAATTCATGCATGTCAGTGTCAATTTAATACAACTGACTTCATCCCATTAAAAAAGCCATAACTCCGCTTTGGTGGAGACTAAGAGTAAAACGGCTGAATTGATAATTATATTGATTAAGAATAATAACTGTCTAAATAATTGGTGATGCAACGACAAAACGAAGTAGCATAGTTTCCTAAAACTATGTCAAATCAACTTTGAGATATAATATTAAATTAGTTTATACTAGTTAGTATGGTTGAAGGGGAAAACATATGCCACTTCGAGAAAATGGATCAATTTTTTTGGGACAAACAAAAAGTAAAGTAGCTCCTAAAGGAGCAATATTTATCTTACAGTGCATAATAGTACCAAATGATCAAAAAAATCAGAAGAAAAAAAAACAATCAATGAAATCAAGCAAAAAATTTATCTGACACAAAATTTACTTGTAAAAGAATCATTGACATGATCCTGATTATAGCTGTTTTTGTTTCTTGATGTTCCATTAATTATTCCATAAAAGTTCTATGCAAGCATAATATTTTTTAACCAATGGGATGAGTGATTCACAAAAAGAAAAAGAGCAGAACGTAAACTGTAAAAAGAGTCGGAACTGTAATACCATATCGGCAACTTCTCCTGCATTCAATAACTAATCATATTCTTAATCTGGTCTCACAAAAGAAATATAGAAAAGCTAAAAGCAACTAAATATTGCTCTAGGAGTTAGCACAAACACTGCCAATAGTTTATCAGTGGTACATATGGTTTATCTCTATTAGGGTACCCGAAACAGGAAGATTAAACTGCTTTGGTGCACACTACAAGAAACCACACTAGATCACAAAACAAGAGATTTCTCATATAGTGGATAAATGACATATTTAAAGTTCTACTTCGACAATCAGCAGTTCTATTTAACAATTGAAACCAACCACAGATAAGTGTTGCCAAAGGCGCAGTAAAGCCCTGAAGCGAGGCTCTCAAAACCTGTTAAGAGCGCTTCGGTGTCGTCATCAAGGTTCTAAAGGCAAACTTTCCCTTATCAATGAGCCTCTTCTGGAGAGGCAACAGAAAATCCATTGATATTTCACTTTATTGTAATCTTTTTTCAATTAATTTGTTCCTGTATCTGTCATGCATGCTTATAATTATTAGTTCCGGACTTAACATATATATTTTTAGTTTTCTCCCTTGACACCTTTTTCATTAAATCTCATGCTTTATTTGTGCATTGAGCTTAGAGCTTTTTTGCACTTTTTCGTTTTGACAACACCGCCAGAGATCTGGAGTTCTCTGCATTTGCAGCCTTAATGCATATTCCCTTCTGTAATTTGCACCTTCTTCTTTTAATTCTTATGATCAATCCCTTAATTCAAAGGTTCTTGCAGAATCATGAGCTCATTGAGCTGCAGACCTAATGTATATACATTTATGATTCCTACCCTTTTTCTAAGCCAACACGTGAGATTAGGTTAAGATTTCAAATGAAAATATATCGTCTTTTTCTTTTATCATCTACAAGTGAAACAGATTGCACCTCACATGAGATTTGTGTGACTATCTATGAGGGATAATAATAACAAAATCTACCACATGCACGGTGTTGAATTTATTGACTACATACACGTGAGACCCCAAAAGACGCCAAGACTTTGTGAATGCACAACGAGTGGAGGTAAACAAATAGAATCAGTAACTCGTATGCTTCTCAAAAAAAAAAGCAAACATGAAAGTATAAAGATGAAACCAAATTCTTACCAAGACCAAGCTGTAGATCCAAATACGGTTTGCCCCTCATAGATAGTCACACAAGTGAGAGGTAAAAATGATCTCAAAATCACGACAAAATAAAATGGACCTAATTATTCAAAAATCAAACCTCACCTCAATAATAGATTAGAAGAAAAAAAAGGGGGTGAGCATACATGATGGCGCAAAAAAACTTTGCACAGAAAATCGAGATTATGGCATAAATTTAAAAATAGTACATTGTGCAATTGAAAAGGAGAGTGGATGCAATATGCAACGGACCAAGTTCAAAACAGTAGTCTGAGTCCCAAAAGAACTATGAGAACAATAAAAACTGAAGGAACAACAGCTAGGTTCAAGTTTCATATCTCCAATGGAACCGAGGCTCTAAAGAACACATCATATAGTTATATTTCCTGCTAATGCCGCCAAAGTCCAGGAAATCAAAGTGAATGGAACTTGAGTACAAGTGTACAACTGATCTATCAATCAGCAAAACCAACTCCTAGTTTTGAAGTCAAAACTAAGACTTAATTCACTATAATATCTCAACAACAGACAAATAAACTTAATTAGTTAAAATCATTGCCAAAATTGTAAAATCCATATATGTAAGTCGTTTTTCATGGTCTGGCTTGGCACGGGGTTTAAAAAAGTAAAAGAATATTTTTGAACATTGTGGAATTAAATTAAAGATATGTAAAATGTATTAGAATTAAAGAAAACAGCAACAACATACCCAGTAATATTTATTATTAGAACAAAAATGGCAAGAATAGAATAGGATTGTGTAATCGACCCTAGTCTGTTGCCATAACACAATTTATTTAGTATTGGAATGAAATGGGTACCCGTAGCGACGAGAGTAACCAATTGAGAAATAGGAGTGAAAATTTCTTCGTCCAAACTGAGTCCTCACGACCCCAACAGTGCGGTTAACTAAAACCTTGCTGCTTATATCACCTCTGAAACGGGTATTTGCTAACAGCTGCTTTGATAAAACCCCACGAGAAAATGAGTGCGAGTGTGAGAAAGTAGTGTGTGGAGAAGAAATAAATTGTTGTTGGGGTGATGGGTGGCATTGGTTTATCTTGGAAGTTAGAGAAAGGAACGTTTGTAAGGGACTTGTGCTTGCATTTGAGAGACTTCTGGGTATTTTCGAGAGGAGTTTGAGAGACAGGAGCCTCTGCATTGCTTTTTATTGAAGGTGTTCGTTTTATTTCCAATGTAAAATTTGGTGAAGGTGTTCCTTTATGCTTTGGAGCGTATTGGTCTGGTTAGTATGCTTTTTTGACATTATTATTTTCAGTTTCTTTTATCCGGGAGAAGGGATTGAACAAATTATTTTTATTTTTTATTTTTTTTGAACAAATTCCACTTTATGGCGAAGGACAGCAAACATAACATCTTTTGCTCCTAATTTAATTTATGAAAAGTAAATTTCAACCCACAAATAAAAACAAATAGTTAAATTTATTCTTCTAGTTCAAGAAATTGGTTAAATATATCTTTCGTCATACTTTGAAGTCAAATTTATCTTCGCTATCATATTTTGGGGCCAAATTTACCCCTCTACTTTGTAAAATTAGCTAAATATATCTTTCGTCATACTTTGGAATCAAATTTATCCTTGATGTCATATTTTGAGGTCAACATTTAGCCTCGTTGTTAAGAAACTTTTTATATGTACTCTTTCTTAATAGAAAAATTCTTAATAATGAGAATAAATATGGCCTCAAAGTATGAAATCGAGGGTAAATTTGGCCCAAGTATGACGAATGGTATATTTAGCTAATTTTTCAAAGTAAAGGTATAAATTTAACCCCAAAGTATGACGAAGGGTATATTTAGCCAATTTTTCAAAGTAGAGGGTAATTAGACCTTTTCCCACAAATAAAATATGAAGAAACAAGAACTTTATTAATAACTATGATGGTACAATTCTATTCTTTTCTCGTTTCTTCTCTTTTGATTTTCTCCATAATTCAAGGCTGTTAGTAGCGTATTTCTCATACGTAGGATAATCTCTTTATGAATATCTCATGCTTGTATATGAGATATTAGAGATGACTGATCTCTTTATGAATATTCGGTGAATTTGTGAGATATTCAAGCTGCCTCTTTAAGAAAATATTTACCCCATTTATACAGGCATAATTTAGGGTTTAGAGTAGAGTAGCCACCAAACTAGATTTAGGGTAAAGTAGCATCGACAAACTATAAAAAACATTAAATTTTTCTTGTAGAGTCCACAAGCCCGGAAAACGGGTCCCGGAGCATCACACGGTGCTTGAGGCTACAAGTAGCCCCAAGCTAACCCTTTGAGCCATTTTTATTCAGTTCAACACAAATTAACGGGGTTTCCATAAATAACCCTCAAATATCAACAGAGTAATCATCATCCAAGAATAAAAGAATTTCAGAAAGATACAAAATACGACTTATTAGTCAACTCCCAACATCTATACTAGCCTGACAAGCCTCTAAGAAAATCAATAAAACCAGCGAGCCATTGAGAATGTCCCAACTGACTCATACTCAGTTATCAAATATAAACGATTCCGTGAAACCAACATCAAACATCACGTCCTCAAAACATGAGGACTCACCACAACAGAGGATGTAGAACAGCGTGCCCAACGAATCACTGTCAAACCTGAAACTGAGCACCTGAACCTATATTCCAAGAAAATGCAGCCCACATCCGAAGATGTGGGCCAATACCATGGAAAGAAACCAAGTATATGGGGGTGTATGCAGTTATATAAACATCATCATCATAAATATTTATAAGAAATATGCAGGATGTATGAAAGACTCACATAGCCCAAAGAAAATCATTATAATCATGAGAGGATGAAATAAGTACAATAACACATGTGAGTCATCATATAATTTGCCAATCATTTTCAGTTCATCAAGAATATCAATTCTCATAATGTAAATATCATTTAAATCTTTCGAAAGAATAACTTTCACAATTCCACTTTCAAATCACTTCACCATTCACCATAGACACAAGGAAACACACATACACTGGGAGATCCTATAACCGACATACACCATGTGAGCTACATGGAGTCCAACATACAATCCACATTGGGGAGCGTCGTCCTATTCTTGCCATCGGAGTAGGACTATCGATATCAAATCTATATAAACTAGTGATCACTATATAAATCAGCCTCAGGCTCACTCCTATGGGGGCACGTAGTTTTAGAAAAGTAAGGTCGCTTTATGCCTCCCACTCGGTGCTAAAGATTTCTCCCGGACTTAGCTCAGATCATTTTAAAGACAATCCACAACAAAACAATTTCAGTAATATATAAATATATATCGGGAGCCATCATGCTTCTCATCTATCAAAATCAACCACGTTGTGGGTTTCTTTTACACTCGAGTTCAAAACAACTTCATTAAGACCAAAAGGTCAAATCATTCAAAATATCTCAAATATTCAACATCAACGTGCTTATAACACACACTTTCTTAAAAAAATACAATTTCCAATAGGGATTCACGACCTAAATATCAAAATCATGATAAATATCGTTCAAGATTCATACTTTATATCTCCACACATGTAAATTCATCTTTCAAAATCATAAACATCAAGATTTCATAATAATCATCATAAGATATGAGTTCATGCTTCAAATTCGTAAAAATTAAATAAAAATCATACCTTTATAAAGAAAATTACTTTTGGGCACAAGAATGAAAGAGAGTTCTTGTTGAAAAACCCCACATACCTTGAATGATGAACTTTAGATTGATACTTATTTTTGAGATGTTAATCATGCCTTTGACTGATGGCTCTTGGAGTTCTTGAACTAGGAACTTGGAATCTTGAATAAATTTACAGAATTAATGATGAACTTTGGAGGTTCTTAAAGTTGGATGTAGGAGCTTAGGGTTTTCTTTTTGAGGAAATTTAATGAAATATAACATATAATGCTTCTAATAGGCTTTAATATAGGGTTTGGACGGATTTTGGGTGAGTGGGAATGACCAAAACGCCTCTAAAAATCAAATAATTCTCGAATCTGTCCTTTGGTGGACTGTTTTGATAGTCTGAAGTAGATCAATCATAACTTTTTACTCTGATATCCAAATTGGATGAAACCAATTTCATTAGAAAGAGGACTCTCATATCTTGTTGTTGATATATAGTATCTCACTTAGATCATTGTGTATGAGGAGTTATGATCATTTAAAGTTGACCCAAAAATTTGCTTTTGATAGGATGAAGTAGATCGACCATAACTTTTTGCTCCGATAGACAAATTGGATGAAACTAATTTCATTGGAAAGAGGACTCGCAGAGCTTTCAGTTGATATATATTAAATCACCCAGATTATTATGTACAAAGAGTTATGATCGTTTAAAGTTGGAGCAAAAATACGTCAGGCCTCAGTACTTTTTCCTGCACGTTTTACTATTCACTACTCTTCATGGTTCGATCGAAATGTTCATAACTCATCGCTCGGGTGTTTTGGATGATCCACATATCGTTAGAAAGCTTATTTGATACTCTATACAATGGTGGGTCATAATCTAAGATATTTCGCATGAAAAATTTATAATTTATTTTAGAAGACAGAACCCAACACGTTTACGCACAAAATTTCAACAAAAAATTTCTCGGGGTATTACAATTTGATGTATACAAATGTCTCCTACTTCACGACTTGGCAGAGCGTAGACATGATAAAACTCAAAGATAAGTCTTGAAATATCTATAGAGTTTTCATCTTTATGATCTTGCAGCTACAAATTTGCACATCTGATTTATGAAAATAGAGATGAAGGACAGATTTGGTCCTACTGGGCGTGTCAGAATTTATTTTTAATAAATTTTAATGTGATGAAAAAATAAATTGCAATCACAAATAAAATATGAAGAATATTGATGAACGATATGGGTACAATTCAGTTCCTCCCTTGATTCCTCTCTCTTAATTTTCTTCGTAATTCGAGGGTTGTTAGTAGCATATTTCTTGAATGTAGGAAGATTTAAATTCAAGGATCGTTAGTAGCATATTTCTCCAATATAGTAAGATTTGATTTTGATCTCCACGAAAGGAAGGTTTGTGTATCTTCTTGATATATTTGATTATCAAGAAGGGAGGATTTTGATCCCTTTGTAATATTCCATGAGTTTATGAAATTATTGAGGGATTTAAAGTAGAGTGGCCACCAAGCTAGATTTAGGGTAAAGTAACCCCCATAAACTCTAACAAAAATTGAATTCTTCTTAAAGAGTCCACAAAATTTGATGTCTACAGGGTCACTGGTGTTTACCTATAAAACAATACAAATAGGGTTTTTTTATTAGTTTGTTTTTTTAATAAAATAATGCATGCATGCATCTAGTGTACTACTAGTATCAATCTTGTGTATGTTTTTTGCGGATGATGTAGTTTTGATTGATGAGTCTCATCGAGGTGTTAATGATAAGCTGAAGGTTTGGAGACAGGCTCTGGAATCTAAAGAATTCAGGTTGAGTATGACCAAGACGGAGTACTTAGAGTGCAAGTTTAGTGACTCGAGGCAGGAGGACGAGGTGGTAGTGAAGTTGGAGTCGCAGACGGCTTGTAAGAGGGATAGTTTTAAGTATCTTGGGTCTATGATCCAGGGGAATGGAGGGATTGATGAGGATGTCTCCCACCGTATTGGGGTAGAGTAATTGAAATGGAGGCTTACCTCGAGAATTTTATGCGATAAGAAGGTGCCTCTCAAGCTTAAAGATAAATTCTATAGAGATGCAGTCCAGCCGGCCATGTTATATTGGCCTGTTAAGAATTCTCACGTCCAAAAATTGAAGGTGGTGGAAATAAAAATATTACGTTGGATGTATGGATTTACGAGGGCTGACAGGGTTAGGAATAAGACTATTTGGGAGAAGGTGGGAGTGGCTTCGGTGGAGGATAAGTTGCAGAAAGTGCGATTGAGATAGTTTGGCCACGTGATGAGGAGGGGCACAGATGCCCCAGTTTGTAGGTGCGAGAAGCTGGCCTTGGAGGGTTTCAGGTGGGGTAGGGGTAGACCGAAGATGTACGGGATAAGAGTCATTAGACGGGACATGGAGCAGTTATAACTTACTGAGGACATGACCCTTGATAGGAAGGTTTGGAGGAAAAGTATTAAGCTTAAGAGCTAAGGTGTGCGGTCAAGTGGTAGTCTGTAGATAGGAGGGTTAAGAATAGCTTGGTGGGTAGTTCTAGTTTTGAGGGAGGGGGATCCTTGGTTTGTTGATTATACTTCATTTTTGTGGATGTTGCTTCTTTGTTGCTTTATCATGTTGCTCTTCTTTTGGTCTACGGTCCTTTGTCTTGAGCTGGGGGTCTATCGAAAATAGCCTCTATACTCCTTCGGAGGTAGTGGTATGGACTGCGTATATTCTACCCTCCCCAGACCCCACTATGTGGGAATATACTGGGTTTGTTATTGTTGTTGTTGTTGTGTATAACTAATGTTCTACTGTGTACATACATTGGCATGATTAAAGATATAATTATTTCTTAAAATATTTTTCTTGTCTTTTCCATCATGTCCGTGGAGGGTATTTTTATAAATAAATATGTTTAACAAAAATATCTAATACATGTATTTTTAGTACACCAAATCAAATACTGCACATGAAAAATTTCAGCATAATTAATAAAGACATAATTAATACTTGTATTGCTAATGCGGATATTTCAAATACAACATATTTTGCATAATTTTTATACGCGAGATCGTTTGGTACAACTGATACAAGTATGCTCACGTAGATGGACTTATGAGGGCGTACGTTAGACCTGAGGCTTGGTGTGTGCAATGAAGTGCAAAGGAGCACCTAAATGGACACCAAAACAGTCCACTATATACATTAAAAGGGCCAAATCAGTCCACTACATATACTAAAAGGGTGCCCCTTCACTAAGGGGCCTTTTGGTTATTTTACCTATTATTTGTAATACAATATAAATAAAATAATGTAGGGTTTCATTAGGGAGATTTTGATGAATATTATGAGTTTATAACACTTGAAATATTTCCTCTCTAAGGAGAGAAGACCACTAACCCGAGATGTAACTAGGGAAATCAACTTGAGTGTGGAATCGCTCATGTTGGATTTAAGCTTGGAAATGTTGGATGCTCGGTAGATCGGGGTCACTCTTATGCCAACGTAAGAGTTAGGTATTTGATGTGTGTGATGTTAAAGGTCCAAGAGTAGAATAGGCTTTTGGGATGTTAATATTATACCTTTAATTTGTCTAACTATCTATCCTTTTGTTTCTTTGTAATCGTGTAGTAGTGTTGATGTTGTAATTGTGTATTTGTGTTGTTAATGTGGAATCCAAAATTAGTCTATTGTTCATCTTGTTTTTGTTTTGTTGCTTCTGTTTTGGTGTTATTACGCCCTTGTGCCTTGTATTCTTCTTGTTGGTAGCGAATCTGAGAGGGATCACCAAAAAAGGTCCTCAGTTTCTTAGCTAGTGGACTGATTTTAGTGTTTGTTTCATGTTTTATTGTCTTTCTTGTATCATTTGGTATCAGAGCATGGCTAGATCTTGTTCCTACAAGATCAATCTTGGGATTGCTTGTTAGAAAATTCAAAAAAAAAGTTGAAATCTGAAAATTCCAAAAAGAAGCAAATCTGTCCATTTTTGTGTCTTGGCCGAAATTATGTTCTTGTTGTGTCTTGGCCGAGATTTTTCTTGTTTAGAGTCTAGATTTAGGAGTCATTTTATTTGTTTTGTTGTTTCTTGTGTTAGCTTCTTCATCTCTAACACTAAAGAAGTCTAGATCTAGATTTGACCTTTAATTATTGATGATGTTGTTGTGAACCTAAACTTTGGTTGTGTGATTGTTGTTGGTATTATTATTGCGGAGTGTTGTTGGTTCAAGGTTTGAATGTGTATGGTGGTTATTGTGTTGTATTTTTAAGCTTGGAAAGGTGTTGTTGATGTTTGAGGTCCAACTTGAACCTTAGAACTTCAAGATTCAAAAAAATGTGTTCTTGGTGTTCTTCACATCTTCATCTATTGTGGAAGAAAAAGTGGATGTTTGATCTTGGAAGTTGAAGAAAGAGAGTGTGTATTTTTTTAGTCTTGAAAGACATATTTCCAAAATTTAAGACCTCTCAAGACTTTTACAATCGATTCCAACCACTCAAGGACTTTAACAGCCATTTTTCCAACAACCTTCCATGATTTAAAGACCATGTCTTGAGGAGAAAAGTCAAGTCTTGCTTTTTGAATTTGAAAGAGGATTTCAAGACTTGTTTTCTCTCCTTAACCAATTCCCACCAATTCCAAATTACAATTGGACCAAGACTTAAATTAGAAAATAAAATTTGATAACAACTGCAACCAATATGTGGCTGCCACATCACGTTTTTACTGTTCACCAACAATTTTTAAGCTCAAATTTCAGATTTCTTAGTTTTATTTTATTGTTTCCTAGTTCCGTTTGTTGGTTCAAACACTAATTAACAAATTAGTAATCTCCTACTAGATTGTAAATTAGTTGTAGAGTTCGTTTGTTCGTGCCTACGTTTGTTGTGTGCTTTTATCTTTTGTGAATTCGTTGTATCTTGTTGGTTCAAGTCTGTTAACAAATTTTCTTTGAGTCAACTCAAATGAAAATCTATTCTGGGCAAGAGTAGACTCGACCCTTAATCCCTCGCGAAGTACAAACCGACTTTCAATACTTGTAAAACTAAGTGTGAGGTAAAAATCGAGAGTGAGACTGTGGTAAGGCATTTTTGAGCTAATAAGTTTGTTTTTTTTTGTTTAGTTTTGTCTTTTCTTTAGGTACCATGGTTGTCACCAATCTCAATGCCATGTTTGACAGCATCACTGACAATATTGAAGACATAAAAGGTATGTTGAAAGGCTACGCCAATTGGTATCCATACTTATCCCAATAAATCCAAAACCTAAGGTCCAAACACCTTGCGGTGAGAGCTTCTCGAAGAAAGTTGCTGCCCAAACTTGTAAAGGACTTTCACACCGCGGTAAAGATGAACATACTTATGAACGTCAAGGAAAAATAGCTAACTCTTATACTTTGGTACGTGTGAATAATGAACATGTGACTAATAAGCTGTTGAGTGTGAGTAGTAGCTTACCTACATATGAGTATATTGATTTCTTACCACTTGTGGATGATGTACATGTTGTGTGAGTGGATACACTAGTTGATCCTATAGATGACCGAATCGACTCTTCTAGTATGATCGATTTGTATCTACCTAGTATTGAAGCTATTGTGTTGAATGAAAGTACATCGTTATGTGAAAATTGTGTTAATCAACTTGTGTGTAAAACTTGTCCACCACTTAAGAATATGTGTGATATGATTAATGAATCTCAAGTGAGTGAAGAATTTAAAGATGTTGGTCAAGGACAAAGGAGTGAACCTGTGAGCCTATGTTGTTGTAAAGATTCTAATGTTTGCTTAGCTCATAGGGTTAACTATGTGCTTGACATATCTTTGAAAAATAATTTTGCTTGTACTCCTTTACATGATACCCCACCCGTGCTTGACAAATATGGTGACTTGAATTGTGATCCCATTGATGTTATGGTAATTTGTGTCTAGTCGAGGACCGTAGGGCAAATGTGTCATTATCTCTTTGGGGTGTTGCTCATATCTGTGCATCCAGGTTTGACACATTTGTATTTAAGTTATGTGAACCACAACTTAAGGATGCCAAGTTGTATTCTTGTTTGTGGAAGGGTCCAAGGATGTTAAAGACTTCTTGTCACCTTCATAGGGTTGGACAAGTTGAAGTATCTTGTGGGATTCTTGGGAGTGTGCTTCACATCATTTGTAGAGGGAAGTCGAGTTCTTGGGTGAACTACTTGCCTTGGATTGGATTGCTGCATGGTAGTTTTCCTATTCTCCCTATTGTTATGACTTCCTTGATGGAATGCCTTCCCTCGGTAAGTGGTTAGAAGGAGAGAGGTCCTACATGCTTGCAATGTCCTTTTCTCTCGTTGTGTGTTCTTACTTGTGAATACATCTTAGATGAGAATTGTGTCTTTGGTGCCTTTCTTCACTCATATGATGATATTCATGATGTTGTTGGATATACATCGTATGAGAGATGTAGTCTCGATTTTTGTCCTTTAATTCTTGATGTTCATCCGAGCCCTTTCATTTGTGATGTTGTACAAAAGCTTTTCATAATTAACACAAAGGATCCTTGGTTGTACTTTAAATGTGTACCACCATGGCATGATAGTACTAATTATTTATTTTTCTAACCCTAACCGTCATGCCATGAGGATGTGTACTTGTTTGTTTCTTCTTTGATTTTGTAAGGTATGGATTCGAGGTTGAATCCTTTTCAAGAAGGGGAGGATAATACGAGTACGATCACGTAGATGGACTTATGAGGGCGTACGTTAGACCCAAGGCTTAGTGTGTGCAATAAAGTGCAAAGGAGCACCTAAATGGACACCTAAACAGTCCACTATATACAGTAAAAGAGCCAAATCAATCCACTACATATACTAGAGGGGTGCCCTTTCACTAAGGGGTCTTTTGGTCATTTTACCTATTATTTGTAATATATTATAAATAGAATAATGTAGGGTTTCATTAGGGAGATTTTGATGAATATTATGATTTTATAACACTTGAAATATTTCTCTCTAAGGAGAGAAGACCACCAACCCGAGATTGTAACTAAGGAAATCAACTTGAGTGTGGAATCACTCGTGTTGGATTCAAGCTTGGAAACGTCGGATGCTTGGGAGATCTGGGTCACTCTTGTGCCAATGTAAGAGTTAGGTATTTGATGCGTGTGATATTAAAGGTCTAAGAGTGGAATAGGTTTTTGGGTTGTTAATATTATACCTTTAGTTTGTCTAACTATCTATCCTTTTGGTTCTTTGTAATCGTGTAGTAGTGTTGATGTTGTAATTGTGTGTTTGTGTTGTTAATGTGGAATCTAAAATTAGTTTATTGTTTATCTTGTTTTTGTTGTGTTGCTACTGTTTTGGTGTTATTACGCCCTTGTGCCTAGTATTCTTCTTGTTACTAGCGAATCCGAGAGGGGTCACCAAAAGAAGTCCTCGATTTCTTGGCTAGTAGACTGATTTTGGTGTTTGTTTCGTGTTTCCTTGTCTTTCTTGTATCAACAACGGATAAGGGATAACTATTCTCAAAATTAATAGTAGGATGAACTTATCCCATGTTAAGTTGGAATAAAATACATCGGATAACACATCTGCAAATTAACTATTCCAAGATTGTAGTGCTATTTATATCTACCTTGGGGTGGAATAACTAATTCGGGGCTAATTAATCCTATGATAACTTTTTTCCAACCAAATGACCCCTTAATGGTAGAGTGTATAAGATTAGTACTGAATAGAGTGCATTAGTAATGCTAAGATTAGTAATGTTGGGATTAGAGTGTTGGGATTAGCACTGCTGGGATTAGTAGTCCAAAGCTTATTCCTTATTCAATGTTTGGTTTGATGTATTAAAAATAACATGTATTGTTATATTTCTATAAAATATTGTCTGTTTATATAAATTGCCCTCCACATTCTATGACTTTGTATATTTTCTTTAAAAGATTAATTAAAAGAATTTGAGGGTATTTTTGTCTTTACATATATCTATCCCATGGTATTAAAATCCAAGTATTACTAATATCATGATTTCTCAATATATTATTTATACACTTTATAATATCAAATAAAAAGTATAATATTAGTTATAATTAAGCCCAAAATTCCACCAAACAAAGGATTAATTAATATTACACTTAATACATATATTATTTGTTATATTATACTCTATCAAACTACCCTTTAATTTATCAAAGTATTTAAGGGTACACAAGTTAAATATATCTCGATGATACGGGCACGACCGCGGAGATGGATGAGTGTGAGAGTGTATTGAACTGATACTTGGAGTGTATAGGTGAAATGTAAATGAGGACCTAAAAGTACTCCAAAACCGCCCATCAAATACACTCCAAGGGCGCCTAGATGCTCACTCTTTATTAAAGGATATTTTAGACATTTCACACTTTATTTTGTAACCTACTATATATAGAACCTTTTAGGGTTTCATTCATTAGTTTTTGGATATTGTAAGACTTATAACATTTGAAACACGAAGTCCTCTCTCTATTCATAAGGCAACCCAAAACTAGGTTACAAGTGTGGATTCACTTGTGTTGTTTGTTCTTGGCTTGGAACGTTGGGTGCTTGAGAGATTGAGGTCCCTCTTATGTCCACGAAGAGTGTAGGTGTTGCTATTATCATTGTATTAAGGGTCTTTGTGTTTGAAACACGCCTAGGTTCTTGGTTTATATAATAGTGTATGTCACACTATTTATCTTTCTTTTTTTGTAAATCGTTGGTTGTTTGTCTTGTAATATTAAACCTATGTACTGTTGTTGTTCTCATATTGTTGTTGTTATCTTGTTATTCTCCTTGTTAGTTTGGTTGTTGGCTGAAAATAGGTGTTACACACCTTGATATCTTGTTATCCTCTTGTTGTTGTTGTTGGTCGAGACTTGGTCTCAAAGGGGTCCTCAGTTTTTCCTTTGTTTTATGGACTGTTATCATGTGTTTTGGTGCATTTCTTGTTTGGTTTGTATTATTTTGTATCAGAGCATGGCTTATCTTGCTCCCACAAGATCAATCTTGGGCTTGCTTGCTTCAAAATTCAAACAAAAAGTGTTAGAAAATCGAAATATATAAAAGAAGCAAATCCGTCCATTTTTGTGTCTTGGCCAAAATTGTGTTCTTGCTGTGTCTTGGCTGAGATTTTTACTTGTCTTGAGTGTTTCTAGTGTTAGTTTTGTTCTTCACTAACATATTGAGTCTATATCTAAGTTTGAGCTTTTGTTGTTGATGTTGTAGATGTGAACAAAGTGTTGTCATATGTTGATGTTGTTGTTCTAACTTGGTTGTGTGGTGTTGAACATTGTTGTTGTGGATTCACCCTTGGACTTGTGTTGTTGTTGATGTTCTAAGTGTGGCCGTGTGATATTGTTGTTGATAATTGGTAGCCTAAGAATATTTTATTGAAGTTGTTGTAGTCTTGGTCATGTGGTGATTGTTCTTCTTGTTGTGGATTTGGAGTTGGGATTGTTATTGTAGTTCTTGGTGGATGTTGTTGTTGTTCTTGAAGTTCTTCACCTCCTTCATATATTGTTAAACATAAAGGAGTATTAGATCCAAAAAGGTAGAGGAAAAAGGTGTAAGTATTTGTTAGTCTTGAAAGACTTTACATCCACTCAAAGACTTGTCAATCACTTCTTAACCACTTTCTATGATTTAAGGGCCCATGTTTTAAGGAGAAGTACAAGAAAAGTCAAGTCTTGAAATTTGAATTTGAAAAAGAGCTCCAAGACTTATATTCCCTCCCTTTTAAACCAAATTCCACCAATCCAAATTAAAAATTGACCAAGACTTTAAAATTGGAAAATAACAACTTGTTAAAAACCGCCACCAATAGTAGACTACCACGTCAACTTGTTACTGTTCACGCATTAATTTTGGCTCAAATTTTGATTTCTTAGTTTTATTTTGTTGTTTCTTAGTTGTATTTGTTGATTCTAATACTTATAGACAAACGAATAATCTTCTGCTAGATTGTAAGTTAGTTGTAGAGTCCGTCATTTGTGTTAGTGTTTGTTGTGTACTTTTGTCATTTTGAATCGTTGTTAGTTCTTGATTCAAGTAACACAAGATTTCGTTTGAGTTTTAAACCAAAATCTATTCGGACAAGAGTAGACGCAACCCTCAATTCCCCATGGGTTCCTTAGCCGGCTTACAACACTTGTGAAGCTACGTGTGAGGTAATATGAGTGTGGTGGGGATAATTTTTTAACTAACTTGTTATTTTCTTTGTTGTTATCTTTTGCCTTAGGTACCATGGATAATAACACTACCTCGGACCCATATGAATGTTTCAAACGGGACCTTGAAGAGCTACGCCAATTGATATCCACACTTAGGCAACCAAATCCAATTCCTCTTATCCAAACTCCATTTAATCAAAAACTCCCTTGTGATGAGAGATTCCCAAAGGAGAAAATGGGCTGCCATGACACACGCCAAAGTGAAGGTCGTAGCCCATGTGATCTACAAGGTAAAACTGCTATCTCCTACACTCATATAAACGTAGAATGTTGTGATATGGCTAGTAGTAGCCAAGTGGGGTGTGTTGCTGATTTGTCTAGAGTAGAAGTGTGTGAGCCTTGCTTTTATGATACTCTTGGTGTTTTTAGGTTGCATGAGAACTGATGCAAGTGCGATCACGTGATTAACTTATGAGGATGTGTATTGAATTCGTCCATGTGTGTGTGTAAGAGAAGTGGAATTAAGGGCTTAAAAAATATCAAAACAACCACTAATTCATACTAGAAGGGCACCTAATCTCTAAGGGGCATTTTGGACTTTTTGCCTTTTATTTGTAATACACTATATAAGAAACATTTTAGGGTTACTTTACTTAGTTTTTGATATTGAAGATTGTATAACACACTTGAAAAACACAAGTTCTCTCTACTATAGAGACTTGGCTGAAACTAGGAAACAACTTAGGTGTGGAATCACCTTTGTTGTTTGTTGCTTAGATCGTTGGGTGTTAGACTATTTGAGGTCCTCTTTTGTGTTCACCGCATAGTGTAGGTGTTTCTAGTATCTTTATCAAGGGTGTTTGTGCTTGAATACACTTAGGTTCTTGGTCTTTGTAGTAGTGTATGTCACATTCTCTATTATTTCCTTTGTTGTAATCTTGTAGCCATGTGGTGTATTGTTTCTCTTGTAACCGTGTGTTGTTCTTGTTCTTCATCTTGATGTTGTTAACATAGTTTGTTGTGGGCTGTTAACGCCATAATACATTGTGTTTTTGTTGAATTCGAGAGTGGTCATCAAAAGGGTCCACGGTTCTTTCAACTTGTGGACTGATTTTGGTGTTGTTTGGGTGTTCCTTGTCGATCTTGTATTATTTGGTATCAAAGCAAGGTTTGATTTTGTTCCAACAAAATCAATCTTGGGATTGTTATCTTGAAAATCCAAAAAAAAAAAGTGAAAAAGAAGAAAAATAGAAAAAAGTTGTTGTTCATGTTATTAGGATTTTAAAAAAAAACTTGATTTTTGTTTGTTTCTAGTGTTAGATCCTTGTTCCCTAACACTATTAGAGTCTAGAAATTGAAAATCCCAACAAAAAAGAAGTGCCAAAATAAAAAATCCCCCAAAAAAATACTAAACCCGTTTTTGACCCTAGGTCAATTTTTGAGTTTTTGATTTTGTGTTTTTCTTGTTTTTAGTGTTAGATTTGTGTTCTATAACACTGTAGGAGTATAGGGTTCGAATTTAAGCTAAATTGGAGGTAATTTGAGTCATCCACTATTGTTGAGCTTGAGTTTGAAAAAACTTAAAGGGTTATTTTCGGTGCAACCACAATAGAACCTGCGGCTTCAAATGCTCAAACAATGGACAATAATGCCATATATCTCATTTTGGCTCGCCTTGAAACTATGTCCCGAGATGTGGATGGGTTAAATGTGGGTCTTAAGAAATTAGATATGGATATGGCATCAATTAGTGGGAGATTAGAACATGTGGAAAGTCAAAGGAGTCGACCTTCCACCCTTTAAAATATTTCCCCAACCATTACTCCCAAGGCCTTGCACCAAATAAACAAGTCATCGAGCCAACCACCAAATGTTTCCCAAAACTGTGAGTATGATAGAGCAACCCTCCCTCCACTTCACCAAGTCCAACATGACGGATTTGGAACCCAAATTCCACTAAACCCGAACCCTCCACTTTTCCAAAGACCTCACTTTCCAATCCAAACTCCATTGAACCAAAGGCCTTACTATCCTCCAAATCTGAATCCACTTAATCTAAATCTACCTAACCGTTTTAAGGGTTATGGTAGGGAGGAACAACATGGGGGTTATGGGGGTTATGGTGATGCTTACTTGAGAGAAAAAGAGGAGAGGGGTAGGCAAGGCGATTTAGGCTGAGAAGTGAGGGGTGGTAACCAAACCTGAGAGCTTAGCCTCAATTCCATCAAAGTTAGTCTTCCGATCTTCAAGGGTGAGAGTGATCTCGAGGCATATCTTGCTTGGGAGTCATCTTGTGATAGGATATTCCAAGTGAATGATCTAACCGTAGAGAAGAAGAGTTGTTATACTATCGCTCATTTTGAGAGGTATGCGAACACTTGGTGGGAGTATGTGAAGAGGTTTGGTGAAGTGTTGATTGCCGGGTGGCCGCCTCCATGGTTTAGATTGAGGTACCTTATGCGTCAAAGGTACTTACCCGAGGGCTACAAATACGAACTTCTTGCCAAGTTGTACAACTTGAGGCAAGGAAACAAAAGTGTCATGGTATACTATGACGAGTTTCAATAATTGATATTGAAGCTTGACCATAGAGAAGAACAAGTGAGCCATGATATTAGACGATTCAAAGTCGGGTTGAATAAGGATATATCTTCTCAGATGACCTTTCATAAGTTTGACACGATTGATGGCATTTTCCAAGCAGTCTTGGAAATTGAAAGGGAGCTCTCGGCCTCCAAACTGAAGAATCACCAAGGACCTTCCTCGGAGTGGTACCAACATCAAGAGCATTCATCTAATGCCAACCAAATCGAGAACAAGGTTGTACAAACCGAAACCAATGCCCAAAAGTATCCTCTAAGAAATAAAGGTAAACCAAATTCTACTTCTGGTCATAAGGGATTTCAATGTTTTAAATGTCAAGGGTGGGGGCACAAGGCTAGTGAGTGCCCAAACTGGAGGAATTTAATCCTTAGGGAGGGAAAATTATATTACCTTGGTGAGGAGGTAGGACTTGAATCGAATGAGGGTGATGAAAAAGCTTAAGATGAAGAGCTTGAGGTCGAGGTGGAAATTGATGAAGGTGGGGAAGATATTTGTCCAGTGGATGGAGAGTGTCTTGTGCCTATATATATGGAAAAGAGATTCATGCTTAGTGAGATTATGGAAGAAGAAGCCGAGAGTAAGGAGGGTGAAGAAAAGAAGCCGAGAGTTTGTATTGTGGGGTTTGCCCACAAATACCCTTTGTTTCCTACTAACCAAGATGGTAGCACTTTGCCTAGCATCCTTTCTTCTTATGTACAGGTTAAAGAACATTTAAGTCCTGGTAGAAAGATTAATGACCTCATGGAACTATTGGTTGAACATCCTAACCTTGGGAGGAATATTGAAAAGCTGATTCAAAGAGGAGAGCTTGCAGGTGATGATTGCTTGAATTTGTGGACAAATTCCTCTCAAGATGGAGAGGATGATACAAGTGAGATCACGTAGATGAACTTATGATGATGAGTATTGAATTTTCCCTGTGTGTGTGCAAGAGAAGTGGAATTAAGGGCTTAATACATATCAAAACAACCACTAATTCATATTAGAGGGGCACCTAATCTTTAAGGGGTATTTTGGTCTTTTTGCCTTCTATTTGTAATACACTATATAAGAAATATTTTAGGGTTACTTTACTTAGTTTTTTGATATTAAAGATTGTATAACACATTTGAAAAACACAAGTTCTCTCTACCATAGAGACTTGGCTGAAACTAGGAAACAACTTAGGTATGGAATCACTTTTATTGTTTGTTTGCTTGGATCATTGGGTGTTAGACGGATTGAGGTCCTCTCTTGTGTCCACTACATAGTGTAGGTGTTTTTACTATCTTTATTAAGGGTCTTTGTGCTTGAATACACTTAGGTTCTTGGTCTTTGTAGTAGTATATGTCACACTCTCTATCATTTTCTTTGTCGTAATCTTATAGCCGTGTGGTGTATTGTTTCTCTTGTAACCCATGTGTTGTTCTTGAACTTCATCTTGATGTTGTTAACATAGTTTTTTGTGGGCTATTAACACCATAATACATTGGTGTTGTTTGTTCCTTGTCGATCTTGTATCAAGAACCAAACTCTTATTGTAAGTACGCAAGCACTAGTTGATCCTATAGATGATAAAATTAATTCTTCTCATAAGAATGATTAGTGTCCATCTAGTGCTGATACTTGTGACTTGAATAAGGTTCCATTGCCGTATAATAAGAGTGTTCACATATTAGTTGACCCTTGAGAAAACCAAGGTGAGTCTATGTTAGTATGTGAGTTACCAATAATGAGTGAGGGTGTGCAAAATGATCAATCGGATGAAGATGACTTTGATTTGCTTGGATGTTTAGAAAACCCGAATTGTGATTGTACTCGTGAAAAAGGGTTTTGACTTGATCCTTTTGCTGCCCATGTTAGTTTATATATATGTGGTGATTACTCTCTTGAAAGAGAAAGTGGTGCATGCTTAGAAATTCCATCTACTTCTTCTTTGTGTGATTCCTATATTGAGCATACTAATGGTGATAACTTGAAACTAGTGAATACATGCATATGGACACCATAGTTGACTTGTTTGACTCTTTTCTGTACCCTCGTTGTGCTCATGATATTTTTAATAATGATATAGAGGGTGTGCCTAATTTTGGGGAAGGCACCATACGGGAAATTGGGTATAGCCGAGACCTAGGTCCTTGGCTACTTCACGCATTTGACCCCAAAAACCTCTTAGGATGTAGAGAATGTTATACATCCACCTTGTTGTTTGGTCAAGACTATAAGTAAGGTTTGATTATGAGTGTTGGTATCCTTTCCTATAATGGAAAGTCGTTCTTGTGGATTTACAACTCACTTGATAGACCCAAGTTATGCATGGGAGGAATTTCTAATAAGGTTAAGTGTTCTCTCAATAAGGTTAAGTGTTCCCCCTTAAGTGTTTCATTCTTGACCAAGTTATCACTACTTATAGGTAAAGAGGAGAGCTATCTCTTGAAAATATTTTAGATTAATTTTATTCATGTGATACCTTTCTTGGTGGCTTGCTTGTGACGGGATGTCCCTTTCTCAAAGGCAGCTTCATGATTGAAAAACTAAGGGCAATTGTGTCATTGCTTCTTTGGGGGTATTGTTTATGTGCTTGCATCTATATTTGACACCCGTGAGCTTAAGTTATGTGGACCATAACTTTTGGATGCCAAGTTGAATTCTTATGAGTGGATGAGTCCAAGGATGCTCATGGCTTCTTGTCACCTTCATAGGGTTGGACAACGTGAAATGTCTTATGAGACTTTTGGGAGCATGCTTGACATCATTAGTAGAGGGGTATAAATTTCTTGGGAGAACTACTTGTCTTGGATTGATTTGTTGCATGGTAGTTTCTCTATTCTCCCTAATGGCATAACTCCATTAATGGAATACCTCCCATCGAGAAGTTGTTGGAAAAAGAGAGGTCCTACATGCTTGCAATGTCTCTTTCTCTCTTTATGTGTTCCTACTTATGAATACATCAAGGGTAAGAATATTGTCCTTAGTACCTTTCTACATTACCTTTATGCATATGATGATATTCATGATCTTGTTGGATATACATCGTATGTTGGGATGAATTTCCCAAAAAGAAGAATTTGTATGTGCTTAAATGCTTTTATTTCATCCTTGTGTATATCGCGTGCTAAGTCGTTTGATCCAAATGACATTCTCCTAGATGGTAGCACCTTGGATGATACCTTTACATTTGATTCCTTTCTATACTACCTCTTTGGTTTTATGACTTCCATAATAGTTATGGCTTGGCCGTATGTGGAGGTAGGATATTTGTTGGTTGGTCCATTTGTTTGAGTGGCATTGCTATGCATTTTAAGTGGACTTTACTTTCAATTAGGGTACTATTTCTTGATGTGTATCCTAGCAACTTCCTTTGTGGTGTATTAACAAAGCTTTTTATGCTCAACACAAAGGACCCGTGGATATACTTCAAGTGTATCCACCTTGGCATGTTGATGTGTTTATTTTGCCAACCCTAACCCTCATGCCATGAGGATATATGCTTGTTTGTCTCCTTTTTTATTTTACAAGGTAGTATTTGAGGACAAATCCTTTTCAAGAAGGGAAGGATGATACGGGCACGCATGAGTATTGAACCGAGACTTGGAGTGTGCAAGTGAAGTGTAAATGAGGACCTAAAAGCACTCCAAAACTGCCTATCAAATACACTCCAAGGGCGCCTAGATGCTCACTCTTTATTAAAGGATATTTTGGACATTTCACACTTTATTTTGTAACCTACTATATATATAATATTTTAGGGGCTCATTCATTAGTTTTTGGGTATTGCAAGACTTATAACATTTTAAACACAAAGTTCTCTCTCCCTTCTTGAAGCAACCTGAAACTAGGTCACAAGTGTTGATTCACTTGTGTTGTTTATTCTTGGCTTGGGAAGTTGGGTGCTTAGGAGATTGAGGTCCCTCTTGTGTCCATGATGAGTGTAGGTGTTGTTATTATCATTGTATTAAGGGTCTTTGTGTTTTAAACACACTTAGGTTTTTGGTTCATGTAATAGTGTATGTCACACTATCTTTCCTTTTCTATAAATCGTTGGTTGTTTGTCTTGTAATATTGAACCCGTGTGTTGTTGTTATTCTTATATTGTTGTTGTTATCTTGTTATTCTCCTTGTTAGTTTGGTTGTTCGCTGAAAGTAAGTGCTAAACACCTTGATATCTTGTTATTCTCTTGTTGTTGTTGTTGGCCGAGACTTGGTCTCAAAGGGGTCCTCAGTTTTTCCTTTGTTTTATGGACTGTTTTGGTGTGTTTTGGTGCATTCATTGTTTGGTTTGTATCATCGTAATAAAATAATAATAAAATAAATTACATTAAAGAAAAGACTAATGAATTTAAGAACAATAAAGTAACAATCAACATTTTAAATCCAAGAATATGGACTTTGGCTACCTAAAACGGTGTGTCCGGAGTCACATGAGAATCAAAGAACAAGGAAGTTTTAGCTTAGAGAAACTATGCTAATACAATTTGTCATACAAAAATTGTTGAGCCCCTAATAGTGGCGATTTAGAGGAAACGTCTAGGGAACATCTTGTGTATGGTTTGTGTCATTATCCAAGCCTACACCCTAGTCGTAATACAGTGTTTAGAACCACGAGTGATCTCAAACTAGTTCATGGTACTGGTATAATGCTTGAGCAATTGATTAAAACATATATAAAGACTAAATTGACTTAGCGGAAGCATACTTATGAGATAAGTTATTTTTGTATATTACTGTTAAAAGTTTACAATACTAGATCTAAAATAAAAAGAAACTAAAACCATATACAACAACTCTAACAGGCTATCTGTGAATCCTCTACTAATACTGATGATAGGTAGCCGGGATATGACCCCAGCTATCCCTAATCAATAATTTCGAATAAGAACATAAGATACTGAAACTGCAAATTGCTTTAAGTCCTTGAAATAAGAGAACTCATCACTTATTGGCTGAATGTTATGATCTTCTATGACTATGATCCTGATAGTAAGCACCTGAATATACATCACATAAAAAATATAGGCAGAAGAGGTATGCGATCAGTACTTTTGAATGTACTGAGTGTATGAGATATTTACTCATCATGAAAAACATATGAAACATGCACTAAAATCAAGGACATGAATTATTTACTGAAATAAATATTTAAAACATATTTATATTGTGAAGCTAAGAAGCATAGTAAAATCTCTGAATCATGACATAAAATATTTGTAAAAATTAGAAAAATATAGAAGCATAAATATTTCATATGATTTAATGCTGGTGCGAAACATGCTATAAAACTGTACTGAATTCTAAATGATTGCAGAGTTGAACTAAAGTACAATGACCCTATATGAAATACATAAATACTTATATAGAATGATAATTTGAAATGCCATAGTTTAAAAGCAAGTAAAATTGAATTGAGGGTTATGTAAAAAGTACTAAGTCTAAAACTGTGGAATGTACAACGATGAAATGAAAAAGTAAATAAACATGTAACTGATTAATACTGAATTGAATAAAATGAACATGAGTTCATGCAATAATTGAGTTTGATAGGTGGGAGGTATTGTTAACCAACATATAACTATGTGAGCTAAACATGAAGTTTGATGTATAAAGTCCATCGAAAAGGGCTCAATATACCTTCCCAGGGTGTAAACGCTGATCTAGTATCGCTAAACTGATGTCTAAAATAAATAAGGTGTCAAGCCTAGTCTAGTGAGTAACCCTTTAGAAGCTACGGTGGCACCATAGTTCTGGGACTTAAGGACTTCTACTAAAGGTCTCAGCCTAATTGATGGGTGAGCTTTCATCTCTATGTTCGCTCAATGCTAAGTACTATTCCCTACTGAATATAAACTAATGTAATAAATAGCTCAATAATATTGATGTTCTGGTATTGGAAGATGAGTGCTTTATCTGAAAGTATTGTAAATCGTGAAACTGAAGGACTGAGTGTTCAACATACAATGGATGAAATTCTAAGTCATTGGGTGTTCATAACCCACCATCACTAAAGAATGCAACTCCTCATAACAATCTTCTAATCTGAATAAAATGTGAAATTACTTATCACAAGCTTAAAATCATGAATTATTCAATATATTGATAGTTCATGGTTTACATATATAAGACATGAACTTTACGGAGAAACATGTATTTGTGACTTATTCATAAAATCCCTAACTTGAGGAATGAATTTATTAAAGTATATGTTCCAAAATATTGAACATAAGCATACTGAGGAGACATAAAGTGACAAGTCTAAAAAAGTATGAAATTCATGAAAAAACATATCATGTCAAACTAATACAGACTAAAATTCATTAAATCATGCATGATTCATTCTGAAAGTGGTTGAAATTTATAAAACATGCATAATTCTTCACGTATTAAAATCACTAAGTTAAAGTTATGAAAATCATGCATAATAACTTTGAGTGAGAACAATAATAAAAATAACATGAGGAAACTAAGATTCAAGAATTTGGAATAATAGAGTGTGAACCCTAGATCATAGTTCATAACTATCATAACTAAAATTCATATTTTAGAATTAGGTTTTGGACATAAGGGTGAAAAGAATCCCTTATTGAATATCTATATAATTGATAACATTTGATTCTTCAACTAAAGTTTGTAGTATATATGCTAGAAGATGAAGAACCCTAATTTCTTGCTTCAGAGAAACAAGAGTTGTCTATTCGCTCTACTTTTACTAAGTGTCAATCAAATTTTTTAGGGAATGAGGAATTTGGGAGGATTAAGTAAAACTGTCCCTTTTGTAACTAGTGAAACAAAGTATTTTTAGGGCTAAATAAGTGGGAAAAGACCAAACAACCCTTTTAAAATCATCTGAAAAACTGTTGGAAGTAGTCTTGACGGCTTTCATGAGAATCGCACGGTATGGATATGAATCGTAGCCTGATTAGTAGCCTAGGGATTCAATTTTTTCTTCCCACTGTCTGGAATACAAGTCACCCTACGATTCATAGGGTCTAACGATGATCCGGAGAGTCACTCTACGAGTTGTAGGATCTGAGTCATTGTCTTTGATAGATTTGACAATGCTTCAGTAAAGTGATCATAGCTTTTTACTCTGACATTGGATTAAGGTAAAATTGGATGTGTTGGAAATATAATTAAATATCTATCATTTTATGGGTCTTGATCTCAAAAATACTTCATAATGTAGGAGTTACTCAAGTTTGAAGTTGACTATAGCAAGATACTTCATAAAAAATCAATCGGTAAGGGAGGTTTTGACTTGGCTATGAGGTAGGAGTTACTTATGGCCTTAATACATGTCTAAATCACTTCTCATTCTATAAAAACATGAATTTTTTTATACATGCACTTGAATCATAGTTTTTGATCTTAACTTGGATTTTTGGATTGTTACAATATCTCCCCTTTCGGATCATTCGTCCTTGAATATAGACTAATTAAGCCGAGATGATAGAGAAATAGTTGTAATCCCTAACATAGAGTTATAAGAGATGAATATGGACATGATCACTAAATTTACTTCTGAAATTTGGACTGTTCTAAAAATTAGGGAACTCACTAGTACTGTCTGGCTAACTTCTAAAGTTGAATATCTAACATGATACTGATTTCTGGATCTGAATATCTATTATGGTTGGGACTGATTTATATTGAGAGTAAGGGCTCTACTAAATTTACACCTAGCATTAATGAAAATAAACAACATCATGAAATAGGCATATATATAAAACTTATGATAGTAAGACTAAATGAAAAGATGGGAAACTATAAACTTATTTGTCCAATTGTTGAAATAAATTATTGGCTATACGAACCGACCCATATTGAGAGTTTATAACTCAAATGAAGTATTCCTGGAACGAACGTGTATGTAGAATTGTAAAATAATATATAATGACAAGAAATTTCTAAGACTCACTTGAAAGAACTATTTGTTACCTTCAATGGTCCTTGTTAGAGGTTCTAATTATATTAGGGAGGGAAAAATTTTAAGCATGATTTGAGTAAGATATTTGAATAAGGATTATAACATGGTTTCAATATCCAAGTTTGCTCATTTGAGCTCATACAATAGGAGCGACTTAGAGTTGAACATAAGACACTTCAGGTTTGAAGCTACCTATCATGAAACAAGAGTACCATAGGCCGAAAGTAAGGATTTAATAATATGATTTAAGCAATGAGGCTGATAACTTTTCAACTTAGCAATATTTTTATTATGCTTCTTCCTATATATATACCACACTTAACTAGATATCAATTTTAACCCTCTGAGGGATACACTATAAATGGTTACTAGAGGCTAAGTCTAATTGTATGCTCATACTCTGTTCTAGCTTTACTCAGAGGTATAAAGCACCACCACTAAAATGACTACACTAGCCTCAAATACGAGAATTGTGTTCTAAGGGTGAAAGAAATCCCTTATTGAATACCCATATACCTGATTACTTTTAATTATTAAACTAAAGTTTGGAGGATTTGTGTTTGAAGATGAAGAACCCTATTTTCTTCATTTAGAGAAGAAAGAGTCATTTATTTTCTCTATTTTTGCTAACTGTTGATTAATTTTTTAGGGAATAAGGGATTTAGGAGGATTAAGTAAACTTATACCTTTTATAACAAGTAAAACTACGTAGTTTTGTGGCTAAAGGAGTGGAACAAGACCAAACAACTCTTTTAAAATCATTTGAAAACTACTGGAAGCAGTCCCGACGGCTTACATGATGACTCATAGAGTTTGGCTATGAGTCGTAGCCTAGGCTTTAATTTCTTCTTTAAAATGTCTTTACTACTAGTCACACTATAATTTTTAGGGTCTTACAATGATCCGTACTATCACCTTACGAGTCGTAGGGTATGAGTCATCGTCACAATTGCTTTGTCAGTGTTTCAGTAAAATGGTCTTAACTTTTTACTCCGATATTGGGTTAAGGTAAAACAAGATGCGTTGGAAAGATAATTTAAATATATATTATTCTCTGGTTCTTAATCATAGAAAAACTTCATAATATTAAAGTTATAATTATTTGAATTTGACTATAGCAAGATACTTTACAAGAAATTAATCATTAAGGGAGGTTTTTTTGGTTTCCCAAGGTATCCCCCAGCCTGACAGGCCAAGGACTAATCCTCCGTGGATTTGAGCTTCATTTAAGGGTTTGCCGCTGGCCAATTAGTTGCTGCATGCACAAGGCAAGAATCGAACCCCTGACACTTGCTTAAGCGACCTAGTAAGCTAACCATTAAGGGAGATTTTAACTTGGTTGTACGCTAGATGTTACTTGTGGACTTAATACATGTATAAATAACTTATCATAATATAAAATAATGAATTCTTATTTGACATGCACTTTAATCATGGTTCTAATATTAGATTGGATTTTTAAGGTGTTATAGTTCGCCTCATCTTAAGTCTCTCATAGGTCACAAACTTTGCAGTTGCATATCAGTTGGTAGGAATCTCAGCCTTCTTCATGATTCATGGGACATCAAATCTATCTTGTCTTTATCTTTCAAGTTACAATCTTTATGTATGGAACTACACCTCAAAAACTAGATGAGCTACATTAGTGAGGCATTGGTTCCAGAGACATTTATTCCAGAGTCTTTTTGAATTAAGCTAAATTTCTTGATTTGGTACCAGAGATGTTACATAATTCTAAATTGGAGTATTCTAATTGTTTTTTATTGCCACATGTCGACACATTTATTTGTCCACCTGGATTAGATCAATTTTTCTCTATACAAATACTTTCTCCATTTTTTGATTACACATTACCTTCACATCGAGATATGGAGTATCAAACTTCTTAGAGGGAAATAAAAAAAATTCCTTTCTAACACATGATGTGATGTGCATCTCATTGCATTTAATTCTCTTGCCACGTGTCTCATTTTGATTGACTTAGAGTTGCGACCCAACTAGAGATTCGTGCCTGCTTACGTCTCTATTTAAGTTTCCCTTCGTCTCTTCTTTTCCACTTTACACTCCCCACTTTCGCAACATTCCTAAAACTTCTTAATCTCTAGTCTTTTTGTCATAGTTTTATTTGAAAACACCATTTTCATTCTTCCTCTTGCTAAATATCTATTTATTATGTCTTTTTTCTTACAAAAAATATTACCCCTTGTTGTTAGAGGAAAATCATAGCCCCTTTCTAAGTCTACTAGTTGTGGGTCCCTTATTGACGATCTGATAAATTCTAGGAAGAAACCCACTAAATATGATGTTGCAAAATCCATCGTGGACATTTTCCTTCCTAGTCATATACTCCTTCAATAGAGACCTACAGGTTTGAGTCCCCTCGATAAAAATAATCAAGAAAAATATATTGGAAATTAAATTTCCATTATCAAAGCTTTGCATTTCCCTATCATTCTGTAAGGTTTCAAGTGGAAAATCAATTTTTGTATTGAGGCTCCTGGCATGGATAGACGAGTCACATTTGTGAGATTGAGTTAGATGTATATATACACATATCCCTTTAGAATCGAGTTTGGTAATCATGTAATTGACCCTATTATCTTTATATTCTATAAAGCCTATGGGTTTTTTTTTTGGCTCAGGTTGATCCTTTCCGTCTGGAGGGAAATTGCATGTCTTTAGCACTTGGCCAATGAGGATCTATATTTCACCTAGGACCACTTCATTTTACTTTATTCCTCGGAACTCTTCTAAGGTGGAGTGGTTTCACGACCCGGGGCTACCCCATAGTCGCTACAACGGTGCTTACGGTCACATGCCACCACCAGCTAACCCATGAGCTGGTACCTACTGTGAGCACTGAATACACTTGCAATAAAACATGTATGCGAAAGATAAACTAATAAGGCCAAAATCAATCTAAATACTGAAAGTGTGACTCAATCACATGTCTGTAAACTTCTGATAAGAATACTAAAAATGCAACTAGTAATACTGATTAACTGACTAGTTGTCCAACTAACTATCTACTGAAAGCCTCTAAACTGACTGAGGAGTTGATGGGAAAGGTCCCAACTGACTCCAACTGACTAACTGAATAGAAATGCAGAAATAACTAAATAAACATAACAGGTCCTCAATAGATGAGGACTTACCACTGCTGCTGCTGCTGGAGCGTTGGACTATCTAAGTACGGTAAGGAAACTAAGCGTCCGAACCTATGATATAAGACATCATACCGTAAAAAAGATTATGCGGTCAGTACTTTGAATGTACTGGTATATGAGATGAAGTTAGGTTGATATACATGGGTTACTGTACACATGAAATATGGAATAATTGAATTGCATGAGATAACAGCACATGAATGTATGAAAACTGAAATATCTGAGAATGCAATTACAAGCACATTCATATTTATGAAATAATCTATAAACTAAAATATTGAAATCTGATAACTGAATAACTGGTAACCTGTATGCTTTGGTCAAGCAAACTTGAACTAAATTCTGAACTGAATACTATGCTGATATTGTAGGAGGTATCATCTAATCGACATGCCTCAATTTGAGCTAATCGTGGTCTAACCTATAACCCTAGTTGGAAGGGTGTCAGTACCGTGCCATAGGTACTAACACTGGCTGTGTGGATCCACTAAACTAGTGTCCCAAAGGACTAAGGAGTCACCCTGTACTGGTAGGAATCTCATGTTATATGTGTCAACTCTAAACTACCAGGAAGATATCTCAAACCTATGCTGGCTATGTAGTTCTATAACTTAAGGATTGCTACAAGGATTAAACCCTAAACTGGTAGGAATGCCCCGATCCATGGGTTTGCTCGATGCTGAATCCTACTCCCAACTAAATGACACTATTTAGTGGACTGAACTAAGCTTAACTGAGCACACAACTGGTCATAACAACTAACTAAATGACAATGTTTATGGTTTATATTAAATTATTCTGAAGATACTAAAATTATGTAAACAATTAGGTATCAGGTATTCTTAACCCACAAGGACTGAATGGAAATAACAATGATGACATATAAATCATTAACATCCATAATAGGGGATCATTACTCAAACCCAACATTTAGACATTTCATCAAGCACATAAGAGTCATGAATTTAAGTATGGTAATGGGTAAAACATGCAAGGATAACATGATTACAATACTAAAACCATGAATTAGGGATTTCAATATGAAGATTTCAATATTCAAAACATGTAATGGCTCAACCCATCTGAAACACTTGTAAACATAACTCCAAATCAAAATCAATAATAGATTCATGGAGATAATTCAACTTAAACATGTAAAAACTCATAATTTAAAAATAAAAAAGGATTCTTGGACTCCATGGGTGAAAAGGGCCTATGGATGAACATCACACATACCTTAAACCCTTAAGTTTGAAGGAGAAACACCAATCTTGATGCTTTATTGAAGGTTCTTGGATTTGGGAACTTGAATTCTTTGTTTTCTTAGAGATAAAATAATGGAAATTAATGTTCTTGGGTGGTGAATAGGGTTTTTTTGAGAGGAGAATTAAAAAAGATGGGCAAATAATGCCCTAACTGATGTTATAATTTGTGAATTGAAGAATTGAATTGAGGGGGAATGACACAGTTTCCCCTCAGGCAATTAAATTCATAATTAGAATGCAGTTTATAGGGTCACCGTGATGTGATGAGAGTTCTATTGCTATTACCACTGTAACGCAGCCCTATCGCGATGATCTGCTAGAATCGTGATCCAAACATGACCCAATCCTCATCCGAATAATCCAAAACTTCTCTGAGACATGTGTCTACACCCCTGAACATGAATGAACTCAAAAAATAATATCTCGGGTTGGGAAGACCAATTTAAGAATTCTCTAAGTTAAGAGGCCTTAAAAATGACTAAGTCCCCAGCACTTCGTGAAATTTTCAGGATTTAAGACTCTTATGCATGCAACTAGGAGCTGAACTGAGATAAGAATAATATGGGGTATTACAATATCTCCCCCTTGGAAATATTCATCCTCGAATAAGACTAATTTGGCTGAGAGTTCTGAACTAATGCAACTGAGGTCACATATTGAACATGCATAACAAAAATATGATTACATGACTAAGTTTAAAACATGTTACATGAACTAAACTGATTTCGTGAATGTATGGAATGACACGAGAATGATTATTTAGCTAGAACTGAGAATGGAAAAGAAATAATCTAAGGAAAACTTTAACTTTAAGCTGAGTCTGAGTTTACGGCGAAAGGATGAGGGTACTTGGTACATATATCTGCTTCTTCTTCCCAAGTATCTCCCTCAACGAACCAATTCTACTAAAGAACTTTGACCAAGGGAACTTCTTTGTTCCTTAGTCTATGAATCTGACCATCGAGGATCTCAACTGGGACTTTTTTGAAGAAAAGACTATCCTTAACCCCTATATCCTTCAACGGAATAACCACAGCTGAATCACCAATACACTTTTTTAACAGGGAAACATGAAACACTAGATGCACTGATGCAAAATTTTCAGGCAATTCTAGCTCATAAGCTACCTTCCTAAAATGGTTCAAGATTTTGTAAGGGCCTATATATCGGGGACTAAGCTTCCCCTTCTTGCAAATATCTTCACTCCCTTTATGGGCGAGATTTTCAAATAAACTAAATCCCTAACTCCGAACTTAAAATCTCTCCTCCTCATATTAGCATAAGATTTCAGATGACTTTGGGCTATCTTAAGCCTCTCCCTAATTAATTGAACTTTCTCCATCACATTAAATGGTGAATCTGGCCCAATTAATGCAGCCTCACCTACTTCAAACCAACCAATAGAAGATATACCTCTTCTCTTATAGAGTGATTCAAACGGAGCCATCTAAATACTAGAGTAATAACTGTTATTGTAGGGAAACTCAATCAAGGGTAAGTGATCATCCCAACTACCTTTAAAGTCAATAATTCATGCCCTCAACCTATCCTTTAGGGTTGGAATGGTCCTCTCTACCTGACGATCTGTATGAGGATGAAAATGTTATACTGAGATAAACTTGGATACCAAGACCCTTCTGAAAAGCTCTCCAAAAGTGAGAGGTAAACTGAATACCTTTATCTAAAATGATAGACAATGGAACTCCATGCAACCTAACCAACTCTATAATATAGAGCTTGGTAAGTCCTTGGTTGAATGAGAAGTATGAACTGGCAACAAATAAGTTGATTTGGTCTTTCTGTCTACAACCTGAATCAAATCATGCTGACGATGCGTATGAGGCAACCCTGTCACAAAATCCATATTTACCTCTTCTCACTTCCAAGTGGGAATGATGAACTCTTGTAATATGCCACTAGGCCTCTGGTGTTCAACCTTGACTTGCTGATAGTTAGAACACTTAGAAACAAACTCTAAATATCTCTCTTTATACCACTCCACCAATAGATTTCCTATAAATCACGATACATCTTAGTGGCTCTTGGGTGAATAGAGTAATGCACACCACGCGCTTCTACTAAAATCCATTATATCAAATCATCAACATATGACACAAATAGCCTACCCTGATACCGCAACACACCATCTCCCCCCGAGAGAAAACATCTACTTTCTGATCTCTAACTGATTCCTTTAACTTAACCAAACTAGAATCCCTATCTTGCTTTTCTTTTCCTTTGGTAACCAAAAAAGATTTTGAACCATTCTAAACCCATATACTGCCCTTAACTAAATCAACCAACCACACACCTAATCTAGCAAGCTGATGAACCTTTTTGACTAACTTTCTCTTATCATTCTCAACATGAGCAACACTACCCATAGACAATATACTAAGGGCATCTGCTACTATATTGGCCTTGCCTGAATGATACAACATACTCATATCATAATCTATTAACAACTCAAGCCACCTTCTCTGAAGAAGGTTTAAATCCTTCTATAAAGCATCTGCTGCTATATTGGCCTTGCCTGAATGATACAACATACTCATATCATAAGCTATTAACAACTCAAGCCACCTTCTCTGAAGAAGATTTAAATCCTTCTATGAAAACACATACAGTAAACCTTTGTGATCAGTGAACATATCAACATGAACTCTATAAAGATAGTGCCTCTAAATTTTCAAGGCAAAAACAATAGTTACAAACTTAAGATTATGGGTAGGATAATTCTTCTCATGGGGTTTAAGCTATCTAGAGGCATAGGCTATGACCTTTCTTCTCTGTATTAATGTACAACCAAGACTAACTCTGGAAACATCACTATAAACAACGAACCTATCTGAACCATATGGTAAAGTCAAGACTGGGCTGAAGTGAGTCGAGTCTTCAACTCTTGAAAACTCTTTTCACAAGAATCTGACCACTAAAATTTGACTTTCTTCTGAGTCAATCAAGACACGGGGGATGCAATAGAAAAAAACCTTTCAATAAATCATCGATAATATCCATCCAAACCAAAAAAACTCTTAATGTCTGATGGAGAGATAGGTCTGGAATAGTTTCTCACTGTTTTGGTGTATTGAGGGTTAGCTCTAATGCATAACCAGAAATAATATGGATAAGAGAAGCTACTGATTCTAGACAAAACTCGCACTTACTTAATTTGGCGAACAACTGATGAGCTCTAAGAGTCTGTAATATAATTCTGAGATGACCTGCATGATTGTTTTCACTATGAGAATACACAAGTATATCATTATTAAAGACTATGACGAACATGTCCAAGTACTGCTTGAACACTCTTTGTATCAATTCATGAAAGTTGATGTGGAATTCGTTAGTCCAAAAGACATAAGTAGGAAGTTGAAGTGACTATATCGAGTTCTAAAGGCTGTCTTCAGAATATCACATTCTCTTATTCTGAGCTAATGATAGACGGATCTGAGGTCTATCTTAGAGAAATAACTGGAACCTTGAATTTGGTCGAACAAGTCATTAATCCTGGGGAGTGGATACTTATTCTTGATTGTGAACTTGTTCAATTAACAGTAATCAATGCACATTCTGAGAGAACCGCCTTTCTTATGCATGAACGGGACTAGAGTCCCCCCTGAGGAAACACTGGGTATGATAATTCCCTTATCTAAGAGATCTTTCAACCTTTTGAGCTCAGCTAGAGCCATAATTTAGGGCAGAATAGAGATAGGTTGGGTATTTAGAAAGAGATCTATTCTAAAGTCAATTTCCCTTTTGGGAGGAACTCTGGGAAGATCTTCAGGGAAAACTTCTGGAAATTCCCTTACTACTGAAACTGACTCAAGACTTGGAGTCTCAGAACTAGAGTCTTTGACTTGAATAAGATAGTAAACACACCCCTTAGATATTATTTTTCTTGCCTTAAGATATGGAATAATCTGACCCCTAAGCATTGAAATACTACCCCTCCATTCAATTACTGGTTCATTGGGAAAATAAAACTAGACATCTCTGTTTCTATAGTTAACTGAACCATAGCATGAGTGAAGCCAATCCATGCCTAGAACGACATCAAAATTAGTCATCTCTAACTCCACAAAATCTACTGAAGTGATTTTCTGGGATGCTGTAACTGGGAAATTTTTGTATACCTATCTAGCTATGATAGTCTTACCCACTAGGGTTGACACTGAGAAAGGCTCTGCTAATATTTTGGGACTGACATTGAAATTGACAGCTATATAGGGGTTATAAAAGAAAGTGAAGCTCCAAGGTCTAACAAAACATACACATGAAGATGAAAGACCTGTAACGTACCCGTAACCACATCAGGAGAAATTTCCTAATCATGTCAAGATTGGAATGCATACAACCTATTCTGGCGCTGTCTACTGGTTGCACTGGAAGCGGTACCCTGTTGAGTCGGGTGATCGACTGGAGCTTAGAAATGACTGTGCTGACTATGCTGACCCACCTGTGGGAATTCTCTAACTCAGTGGCCTAGCTTGCTACATCCAAAACATACATCACTGCCAGCCTTACACATACCTTAATATTTCCTACCACACTTCCCGTAGAGTGGATTAGTATGACCACTGTTCATACTACCCTAAGACTTGGAGCCTGACACCCTATCCCGACTATCATTTTAGAACTTTGGCACTAGCACACTAGATAAAGTCAGAGCTGGAGCTAAAAATTTCTGATGAAACTGAGAACGGTTACCACCCTCTGACCTCAGCTGAGAAAAGTTAAAGCTACCTATTCTGGCCCACTTATTCTCTCTTTCTCCTTAAGATTTTGTTCCTCAATCTGTTAAGCATGAACCATAAGCCTAGATAGGTCCATATCCTTAATCAATTTGGCAGTTCTACACTCCTTGACCACACTATCAGCTACACCAGAAACAAACTTACTTATTCTAGACCTATTATCAGCCACCATCAAAGAAACATACCTCGCCAACTGAGTAAACTTAAGTGAGTATTCCTTCACACTCATATTACCTTGATTCAAATTAATGAACTCCAGCACCTTAGCTTCCCTCAACTATAATGGAAATAACCTATCTAAGAAGGCCGTGGTAAACTTCTTCCACTCGACATTCCCTGCCTAAACACCCTTATCCTCATTTCACTACTTATACCATGTATGTGCTATATCCTGCCACTGGTAAGCCTCCAACTCTACACTTTCACTCAAAGTGACACCCATAATATCAGTGACCTTTTGAACCATATCAAGAAACTTCTACTGATCCTCCTTAGACTTGGATCCTAAAAACAAAAGGGGATTCATTTGAGTGAAATCCCAAATCCTAGCTGTGGCTATATTTGCCACTAGGTTAGCTGGGGCAAAAGCCTACTGGTTGTTCTGAGAAGCTACTTAGTGAGCTAATATAGTGAATACAACTTTTAACTCGACATGAGAGATGTGCTTATTCAGGGGACCTTATTGAATAGGCGGAGGTACGGATTGATTTCTCTTTCTTCTTTCATTATTTATTTTGGGAGGCATTGCCTGTAAGCTGAAGAAAGAATGAGTCTGAAAGAAAGTTTTAAATAGATCTTATACTTATTCATACGACATGAATACTGAAAAAAGAAAACTTTTCCTAAAATATCTTGTAGTTTTTTGTCCATAAGTGTGGTGCGCTTCTCACCCATGCACAATATTTTACTCAACGCAGCTTTTAGACTCCCTAGGATACTATAAAACCTTAGGATTTGATACCAATTTTTGTCACGACCCGGGGCTACTCCCTAGTCGTGACAACGGTGCTTACGGTCATAAGTGACCACAAGCTAACCCATGAGTTGGTACCCGCTGTGCGCACTGAATACACTGGTAATAAAATTAGTACGTAGAAGATAAACTAATATGGCCAAAATCAATCTAAATACTAAAAGCGTGACTCAATCACAAGTCTGTAAACATCTGATAACAATACTAAAAATGCAATCGATAATACTGATAAACAAACTAAATGTCTAACTGACTGTTTGAATGTTTGAAAGCCTCTAAACTGACTGAGGAGTTGATGGGACAGGCCCCAACTAACTCCAACTGACTAACTAAATAGAAATGGGAAAATAACTGAATAAATATAACAGGTCCTTGATAGATGAGGACTCACCACTGTTGCTGATACTGAAGCACTGGGTTGTCTAAGTATAGTCGGAAAACTGAGCATTCAAACCAATGATATAAGCCATCATAGCGTAAAGAAGAGTATTAAGTTAGTACTTTGAATGTACTGCTATGTGAGATGAGGTTAGGCCGATATACATGGGTTAATGTACATATGAAATAAAGAATAACTGAATAGCATGAGATAACAAAACATGAATGCATGAAAACTAAAATATCTGAGAATGCAAGACCAAGCACATATAAATTTCTAAAATAATTTATAAACTAAAATACTAAAATCTGATAACTGAATGACTAGTAACTTGTATGCTTTGGTCAAGCAAATCTGAACTAAATTCTAGACTAAATACTGTACTGAGACTGTGGGAGGTATAATCTAGCCGACAAGCCTCAATCTAAGATAATAGGGGTTCAACCTGTAGCCCCAGTTAGAAGGGTGTTAGTACCGTGCCACGGTGATAGCCTAAATGGCTATGAACACACGAAATTGACAAAAGAATGCAAAAATCAGCAAGTAAATAAAGGGAAAATCAACACAATAGAAGGAGATACAGAAGAAGAATTGCATAAACATAAAGATATTAGAGAGACCCTTACTTCCACTATGTGATTAACAAAAGAAGATGTATCAAATCTTCAATCACACCTCACTTATGGAAGCTCAAACCTCCCTCTTAGGTGACCCAAAGGAAACACTCTTCCTCAAGTACACCTTTCTTGCCAAATTATCTACGACAAGTGAAACCCTAACTTCAAATGTTCTTGGACCAATTTTCAGATTCTAAGACCTAAAACTAGAAGACTAAAGCTACAAAATAAGAGTAATACTCAATCAATTCATCAAAGTCTAATGAAAAGAGAAGTGAAATGGTCTATTTATACTATTACATTTAATGGAAAAAAATGCCCTTAATGAGGAAGGGAATTTGGGGCACCTTTTGAGTGTTGTTTTGGAGTGCATAATGACTTCAATGCCCTTCACTTGGGGCACCTCTTGAGTGTATAAGTTCCCTTCCTTCCTTCTCTTGACCAAGGCTTCAAATACTCTAAAAAGTCTTCAATTGCTTGCTAATTCCAAAGACTTGACCCTTAGACCATACTTTGTGCTTTTGATGCTCCTTGTGCTTGTATCATCCTCTCCATCTTGAAGGAATTTGTCCTCAAATTTAGATCTTCCAAAATCAAAGAGAGAGCAAAACCAAAACACAAAATCCCCTTGGTAAGAGTGTTAGCATTAGAACCACACTTATATCATCAACCCATGGTTGCTCACACTTAACATATATCCACATATTCTTGGTTTTTAACATAAAAAGCTTAGCATATAGGGTACGAAAGACATGAATAGCCTCAATATCAAGAATAAGTGAGGACGGCCATCAACTATAACCTTCACATCTCAAGAGTATGCCGGGGTAAAATGGGAGCAAATGATAAAAGTTTAAGTCTAGATGGCCCATTCCTTTCACTAGGTTACCAAGTTCACAATAATTCAAGACATTATGCACAACTTTGACATATACAAGGCCACTATACACAATACTAATATCATGGATTTCATTGCACAAGTTCAAACGGCCATGTTCAACACCAAGATCATCAATACAAGCATCATCACTAACTAGGAAATTCTCAAACATTCCATTCTCATGCTCAAGAAGTGAACTAGTTTTAAGAGAAAGTTGATCATTACTCACAACAAAAGAGTTACTAAGGAAATATCTATGCACTTGCAAACCCAAAACCACTTCATTAGACACTAAATCATAATATTTGAAGTTTAAAGAAGTGTTGAGGGTAGCAAAGTCACCTCGGCTAAGGCTTTCGCAACCTACTTTTTGGGCACTCTTGGTCAACTGAGCCTCTAGTTCATTTCTCATGATTTCATGTGGAACTCTCTTTGGATCCTTCTTGATTATCATTTCTTCTAGTACCTGCACATAAGAAGAATCAAAGCTAGGCAAAATGCTAGCTTTTGAGTTAGGTAGTGACAAAGGTTCTTTGTGGACAAAACCCACAATTAAGCAATTTTTTTCCTTTTCAACCTTACTACCCGCGACTTCCCTTTCCTTTTCCTTATTTTCTTCACACTTTTCTTGTATCTTAACATCAAGCTTCTCTCCATCTTGAAAACTGACCTCATCACCTTTTGATTTTATCACCATCTCTTCTTTTAGTTGTATGGGGTGATTTTGGTTTAGTGGATCTTGGGGATGGGGCATTGGATTACCTTAGTGATGTATTTGGATTTATGGCATGGAATTTTGTGGAGTGCGAGGTTTTGGTAAAGTGGATTTGGGACTTGGTGGTTTACATTTTGTGGAGGCTTTGGTGGATATAATCTATCAACCCTCGCTTTCAATCTAATCACACCACCCATCAAGGATACTATTTCACCCCTCATAGAATCCACATTACTTTTCAAGGCATCATTATCATTCTTCATTTCTCAGGAAAAGGCCTCAAATCGAGCCATCAAGGCTCCAATAGCATCGTTTCCCAAAGGTTGGGAAGTAGTACCTTTGGATTCCATAGGCAATGTACCTAAAAGAACAAAAAAAGCAGCAAGCAACACAATATACAAAACGAGCAAATAAGTTAGTTCAAAAGCCTTACTTTACTCACACTCAACCTCACCTCATACTTGGCTTCACAAGTGTTGGAGAATCAGCAATACTTTGCAAATTACTTGAGAGGTAAGAAGATTTGGATCAGAATCGATCTTTGTTTGAAATGACTTAAATAAAGTGATGCACGGACTTGAACCAACAAAATACTACGACTTATAAATTAAAAAAGCACACAAAAAATCGAAGACACAAAACAAACGGACCCAAGACTAATTCTCAACCTAGTAGGTAGTTACTAGTTTGCTAATTAGTGATTTAACACACAAGGAACTAGAATAAAAAAAGAGAAACTAAGAAAAATCTAATTTTAGAGATGAATTTGGTTGATAATAAGTAATGTTGTGGCACTACGTGGTTGGTTGTCACTTTTTGAAATTTCAAATTTTCCCGAAAACTAATTTCCACCAAACATCACTTTGGGAAGAGAGAGTTTCGGATTTTTGAGAGAGTAACTAGTCAATTTAGGGTTCTTTCAAGTCTCAAATGAAAATGGAATGAAATGGTCCCCCCCCTAATAATTGCACTTGTACTTTGTTTGTCCCCTTGTCCTCTCCTCCTTTCGGAAGAATTGGAATATTCTTTGAATATGCTCTTAGACAAACAACTTTTTCACTCTCTTTCTTTCCTCTTTAGGATCAAACAACACCTTTGAATATTCTTCTTCACTAAGATATGAAGATCATGGATGAACAATATGAATATTCAAGTGTTGACCAAGTTTAACCACCTAGCAAATGAACTCCAAATCTGATTTTTTTTAAAGATCTAGGTTCCTTAGGCCAACACAAACTCAACCCACTAAAATTCAGCCACAAATCAAGTCACCAACACAAGCCAAAAACGTCACCCCCTCCAATAAGCTTCAAACAAGCCACTACAATGGTGGATCTAGCTCAAAACCAACCAAACTTCACTCTAAAAGTAGATCTAGACTCTTTAAGTGTTAGAGAACAAGAATATAACACTAGAAACTATCAAAACACATTAAAAAATTGTAGATCTAACGTGGAAATTTTGGATCTACAACAAACACACATTTTTTTTGGTATTTCCTGATTTTTGACTTTTTTTTTATGAGATTTTCTATATAAGAACACTAAAACCAAGATTTAGGGATGTTGGAACAACCCTAACCAAGGCTTTGGTACTAAATGATAGCCTAAATGTCTATGAAAACACAAAATTGACACAAGAATGCAAAAATCAGCAAGTAAACAAAGGGAAAATCAACACACTAGAAGGAGATAAAGAAAAAGAATTGCATAAACATAAAGATAATAGAGAGACCCTTACTTCCACTATGTGATTAACAAAAGAAGATGTATCAAATCTTCAATCACACCTCACTAATGGAAGCTCAAACCTCCCTGTTAGGTGACCCAAAGGAAATACTCTTCCTCAAGTACAACTTTCTTGCCAAATTATCCAAGACAAGCAAAACCCTAACTTCAAATGTTCTTGGACCAATTTTCAGATTCTAAGACCTAAAACTATAAGACTAAAGATACAAAATATGAGTAATACTCAATCAATTCATCAAAGTCTAATGAAAAGAGAAGTAAAATGGTCTATTTATACTATTACATTTAATGGAAAAAATGCCCTTAATGAGGAAGGGAATTTGGGGCGCCTCTTTAGTGTTGTTTTGGAGTGCATAATGACTTCAATCTATCCACTTTGTGTTCTTGGCCAAAAATTATGTTCTTATTATGTCTTGGCCAAGATTTTTTCTTGCCTTAAGTATTTCTAGCGTTAGTATTTTTCTACACTAACACTTTGAGTCTATATCTTAATTTGAGCCTTTGTTGTTGATGTTGTTATTGTGAACTTAGACTTGGCCGATTGTTCTTGGTATTGTTGTTGTGGATTCAAGACTTGAACGTGTGATGTGTTGTTGGTTCAAGTTTGAATGTGTATTTTAGGGATTGTGTTGTGAATTTTAAGCTTGAAAAGGTGTTGTGTTGTTTGGGAGGTCCAACTTGAATCTTAGAACTTCAAGACTCAAAGTTTGTGTTTTTGGTGTTCTTAGTGTGCTTCACCATCTCTATATTTTGTTGAAAAAAAAGTGGTTTTTGATCCTATAAGTTGAAGAAAGAGAATGTGAATTGATGTTAGTCTTGCAAGACATAAATCCAAGATTTAAGATGTAAGACTTGTGGCTCAAAGACTTTTCCTTCACACTCAAAGACTTTCAACCACTCCCAACAACTTTCCATGTTTTGAGGATCTTGTTCTAAGAAAAGTGTACAAAAAAGTCAAGTCTTCTCTTTTTGGAATTAAAAGGGAATTACAAGACTTATATTTTCCTCCTAAAACCAAATCCACCATTCCGAACTTACAAATTGATCAAGAATTTCAATTTTGGAAAATAAATTTGTTATGACCGCAACCAATGCATGGCTGCCACATCACATTTTACTGTTCACACGAAAAATTTTAGCTCAAATTTTAGATTTATAGTTTCATTTTATTGTTTCCTAGTTTCACGTCTTGATTTTAGAATTAATTAACAACTAGTAATCACCTACTTAGTTTTAGATTAATTGTTGAATCCATTTCTTTCGTGTCTTTGTTGTTTGTGTACTTTTCTTATTTCTAACTCGTCGTAACTTATTTGTTTCAAGTTCTTAAGTAAATTTTATTTTGTGTCTTGAGTCTATCAAACAAGAATCTATTTCGATCGCCAAGTAGAATTGACATCTTATTAACTAGTGGAGTATAAGCAACTTTCAATATTCACCGCTTCAATTGTAAGAGTCACAAAGGATAGTATATACGATTGTTGGTAAGGAAGCTTTACTACTAATATTGTTTGTTCATTGTGTAGGTACAAAGGTGATATTAGGGTAACATGTCTTCGATAACTGGGGATTATTGTGACTACGACATGGGAGACTATGATTGTAGTGAAGGGTTTTATGGCTACAAAGTTGAAGAAGATTTTGGGGGCTATGAAAATAGCCATGATCAAAACTTGGGCAGATTTGAGGGTCTCAGGTTTAGGGAAGAAAATGAGGGGAATAATGTGCCTAGTGCTTATGGTGAATTTAGAGATGATGTAGGACCTCGTGATGGTTCTTATGATGAAGTTGGGGCATATGAGGAGTCTTATACTTCCCACTCTGAACCTACATTTGGTGTTAGGTATAACCCTTTCATTTCCAAAGCTTATGAGAGCTATGATGAGAGTACGCGTGTGGAGTCTGAAATATCATATTCTTCACCTTGTAGTACTTCTTATCAAGGTCGACATGGTGTGATTGGTTATACTAGCTATAGTAGAGGTTGTCCCATGAGAAGAAGAGGGAAAATATCTCCAAAACTGATGGGTACTCGTGTGCCTTACAATGTTGATCCAAGGAGGAGTGTACACTCTGGAAAGGTGACTATTTGTGGGATACCGGGCTGCCTTATGGTGTTGAATGATAGGTACTATGGAAACTACATTATTTCGTCCATGGTTGACTACTTGGGGTTATTTTGGGAGCCTTTACTTGTTCCATACTACTTGGGCGAGTTTAAGGTTACCGAGAGGGTAAAAGTTGTCTTCTCCTAATTTGATTACCATGAGGAGGTGTGGTACGATGTTTTTTCCTTAACCTATGATTATATGAGCTTGGGTGCCGATTGGTTTGCACGACATCAAGTTCCTAACGTGCAAAATTGGCCAAATATTGTAAGAGGCTAATGGGGAATCGCCTCATAACGTACTTGCTACCCAAGCCTCAACGAGAAATGCTTACCTACTCTAATCCGATTTATGATGAGAGACAAAAGATTGAGAGGAGTAAAGGAGTGCAAGGTAGTAATCCAAGAGTGTAAAAAGGAGAGGATATGTTGAGCAAAGTGAGGGGATTACCACCAAACCATGTGTACTACCCCGTATTTTTGTGCTAGAATTCTAACCTTCATTCCTGCGCGTCTAAGATCTAATCCAAGTGATTCTCACGTGAATACAAGTTGCATGATCATTATCCTAGTCTATGGAGTAGTGTAAGGTGGAAAATGTTTATAGAAATGACCTAGAACAAGGTTGAGCTAAGACCAATTGATTCATCCAAAGTTTGACATTCGATTCTACAAGGGTCAACTTCAAACGTCGATTCTACAAGAATTCTATAATTTTTACATAATTGGAATCCCCGTTACGAAGGCTACGAAGGATACCTCAAAGTTCGTGAATGCATTACGTCATTCAGAAAGTCATTCAAAACTTTAAGTTTAAGGTATGTGGGGTTTTTTAACAAGAACATCTTTCGTTCTTCTGCCCAAAAATACTTTCTTTTATGAAGTTATGGATTTCATATGTTTTACTATGATTTTGAAGCATGAACTTATATCCTATATTGATTATCATGATATTATGATATTTTTGATATTTTAGAAGTGGAATTATATGAGAATGATGATATTTTGTACCTTATAACTGAATTTTCCAGATTTTGAAGGGATTTATATATGTTTATGATGTAAAGCTTGAATCTTGATAAGTTTTAATGTGATATTGAGACATGAGTTTTGAACTCTATTTGAGATTGTTGTTTTTGAGAAATTATGTGTTATAAACACCTTGAGTTTGAATGATTTGAGATGATGAAGAAGCTTTGACCTTTCAATTGTAAAAAGGGATATTTTTGAACCCGGGATGAGAAAAGAAATCCACTTTTATTGATTATTATGAAAAAGGTAGCAGGATGGCTCCCGTTGTGAATTGTTGAACTGTTTATTAGTGATTTTCTTTTGAAAAGATTCGAGATAAGTCTGGGAGTTGTCTTTAGCACCGAGCGGGAGGTATAGCTATTTTGGTACTTCCCTAGAACTACGTGCCCCCATAGGATGTGAGCCTAAGGCTATTTATATAGTGATTACTAGTGTTTGGATTGATAATTTAAGGTCCTACTCCGATGGAAAGGAAGAGGGCGACTCTCCCCAACGTGGGTAGAATGTTGGACTCCATGTAGCTCACATGGTTTATGTCGGTTGTAAGAGACTCCCAGTGTGTGTGTGTATTATTTTATCTGAGATGAAAATATAATTGCTTGAAAGATTGAGTTTGAAAAAGTCATTGTTTTTGAAAGATTTAAAGACTATATATTCAAAAGAGATTTGTCATGTGATTTAATTGCTTTGATGAATTGGAATTGAGATGAAAGTGAATTGAGATTTATATGATGACTCACGTGTTTTACTTTACATGTATTATTCATCCATGATTTCGATGATTTAATTCGAGCTAAGTGAATCATTTATATGAGCATGCATAATTTTATAAACTGTGATGATATTAAGATATTATTTTATATATGCATTGCACCCCCATATGCTTGGTATGTTTCCATGGTACTGGCCCATATATTCGTATGTGGGCTATATTTTCTCGGAATGTAGGTACATGGTATAGTGTACATCTTCAGATTCAGTCAGTTCGCGGCGTCCAGTCAGCAGGTGATGAGTCTTTTTGATTCAAGGCTTGAGTTAGTTATATAGTTCGAGAAGTATTGTATTTTCTTTATCCAGCCGTATTGAGTTGGGATAGTCGGGAGTCATGACCCAGCTACCTATAGTCAGTACTAGTAGAGGCTTCATAGACAGTCAGTAGAAGTTGATGTATTCCGTTTTAGTTTTGGTTGTAAAAGCAGAGTTGTAATCTTGTAAATTTAGTTTTGCATCTATCATATTTAGAAATGAGTTATTTTCCGCAGATTTGTATAGATTTATACTTTTTGTTCAGTTGCTTATGAGTTATGCTAGTAGAAGGTTAGGGTCACTTGTGATCGTAAGCACCGTGTGATGTCTCAGGACCTAATTTCGGGGTGTTACACTGTGCTAACATTGGTTGTCCTTCCATTTCTAAGGACATTTGTGTAGGTACCAACATGGCAAGAGAAGGCGAACAATGCCAAAAGGAAATTGTTGTTCAAGCTTGTGGAGGACCTTCACCTCACGGTAAGAAAGAGTCTACTTAAGATCTTAAAGGTAAAATAGCTAACTCTTACACTTTAGTGCATGTGAATGATAATTGTGTGGCTAGTAAGCCATTGAGTTTGAGTATTAGCTTACTTATTTATGAGTCTAATTATTCCTTGCCTCTTGTTGATGATGTACATATTGTGAGTTTGGATACACTAGTTAATCCTATTGATGACGAAATTGACTCTTCTTGTAAGATCAATTTATGTCTACCTAGTGTTGAAGCCTATATGTTGAACAGAAGTACATCATCTTGTGTAATTGGTGTTGATCAACTTATTTGTGAAAATTATCCCCCACTTGAGTATGTGTGTGATGTGCTTAATAAAACTCAAGTGAGTGAATTATTTGAAAATGTTGGTCAACAAAGTGGGAGTAAACCCGAGATCTCTTCTGGGGGTAATCTTGTGTTTGGAACATCCTTGATACTTGATATTGATCATTTAGAGCATGAGGAACTTGCTTGTTCCAAATCTGTCCATGAGGTAAATCACACTCTCTTTAGGTGTAATGTCTTGTTTGAAGATGATTTAAACACTTCTAATAAAGCTAGTGGTGAAAATGATGGTATAGCTTGCCTTGGAAGCTATAGCCTATATGCTAACCCACTTTGGTATGAAAACATTCCTCTTAAAGATGGAAATCTCTTCTTGGAAGATGAGAGTACTCTTAGGGGTAAGGAATGTGTAGTTGCGGAAGTTACTTCTTTTTTTACTTTCTGTGACTTTATTATTGAGAGTACTCATGGTTATTATTGGGAAACTAGTAGGGAGTACACACATGAGGGCACCTTGGTAGAAGTTGATTTGAGTGATATCTTTCTCTACTCTCTATTTGCTTTGGATGATATGTATGCTATTATAGAGAGTATGTCATTTATTTTGGGTGTATACCACGGGAAAGGGGAGTGTTGTCTAGACCTGTGTCTATGGCCACTTTTTCCATTTGACCCTGGTGCTAAATGTAGAAATAGTGATGTTGGTGCACTCACCCAACTTGTTGCTTGTTCTACATGACAATCAAAGTATCACTCTTGGTGTATCCCATAACCAAATCCTTTGTACATCTTTCATTGAGTTTTTAATACTCACTTCAAAGGATTCTTGGTTATACTTCAAGTATGTATCCCCTTGGCGTGATGATGTTTAATATTGTGCTAACTCTAACCTTATGCCATGAGGATGTTGTGCTTGTTTGTCCTTTATCTTGTTTTTCAAGGTACGAATTAGAGGTCGAATCCTTTTCAAGAAGGGAAGGATGATAAAAGTGAAATGGCCGCCTTAGATTTTGATGGCATCATTCAATGTCACTACGTGAAGAATCAAGATTTGGTCCCATGGAGGGCACCGGATCATACTTGTAGGGTTATTTTGAGCATGCCATCAAACAAACCCGTGTGTGGAAGATTGTTTGGAGCCTTGAAAACTAGAGGACTCACGGGTTTGGACCACATTTGATGGTTTACGATTTTGTCCCCTTTTAGTAAGGTCATTTTGGTCACTTAGACTCAAGGTCATTTGGGTCTTTTAGCCTTGTCTAAATGACACTCCATTGCTACCCACCTCATTAAGGGCATTGGAGTCATTTTATCTTTCTTTTGTAATATACTATATATAGTCTATTTTAGGTCATTTCTCTATAGTTGATGATACACAATGATACCAAAACTCCCCAAGAACACACGAAACAAACACCAATCAGTCCACTAGTTCAAGAACTATGGACCTTTTTGATGACCTATCTCGGATTCGCAAGAAAAACAAGAAAGGAAGTGATATAAAGAGTAAACACACTAAAAAAAATAGCAACAACACGTGATGAACAAGATGAACATAAGAATACAGCTTTCAGATTCAACAAGGCACAAAAATAGTCCACTACAAACATACAAAATGCAATAAGATAAAGATAGATAGATAGACAAATGAAGATGTAATATTAACAACCCAAAAGCTTATTCTACTTTTGAACCTTTAATATTACACACAACCTAAACCTATCTCTTATGTGACCTCAAGGGAACTGGAATCCCCAAGCAATCTCCGTTTCTAAGCAATTCATCAACACAAGGATTCCACCTTGCCCAAGGATTCCACCTTGCTAAGAGGCTCTCAAAAGAGGCTACAAATATCATCAAAAATATGCTGAATGGAACCCTAACATATTTCTTAAATAACTATTACAAAATGGAAGTTAAATGACCAAAGGCCCTTCAATGAATGGGCTCTCATCAAGTTTAAGTCATGGGCTGATTTTGGTGTTTTTAAGTCCTTATTTATACTTCATTTGCCACACCAAGTCTTGGGCCCAACTTACGCACTCACAAGTCCATATCCATAATTATTCTTATATTATCCTCTCCATCTTGAGAGAAATTTGCCCACAAATTCATGGCTTCACCTCGTTCAATTAGCCACTTCAAAGAGTCCACTAAAAAATAGTCCATAAAAACATGAAGAGCCCAAGAGATCAATAACAACAAGGGACATATCAAAAATGATTCCAAAAATAGTCCACCAACAAGGTGGACCCGAGAGTAACACAAACACAATTCGTGGCTAACATCTTCATTTTGAACCTCGGCTTCCTCTCCATCTTGAGTTTCGGCTTTAATCTTATCCGACTCAAGTTTCCCTCCATCATATGAGCATTGTCGTAGGCTGTCCTTCATGTCCCTCTCTACCATGTTTCTCTTCTATGATGTATAGGCTTTGGTAAAGTAAAGTTTTGATTGAGAGGATTGATTTGGTAAAGTGGAATCTTTTGGTAATGTAGAGCTTCGGTTGTGGATCTTGGATGAGAGAAAATTGGCTTACAAGTCCTTTTTGTTGGACTTGATCAACTAGCGGGGGAAGGGGTCTACCTTGTTCTCTGTTTTGTGGGTAATTTGTAGCTTGGCTTATGGCATGTTGTGGTGAACTTGGAGGATTGGCTTTTGTAGGTAAAGTTTTGGGAGTAAAAGCACGAGAGTTCCTTCGTCTTTCCATTTGATCCAACTTTTTTCACCCATAGTTACCACATCTGAGTAAATATTTTCAAGACCCACATTTGCCCTAGCAAGGTCTCTGGACATAGCATCAACGAGGGCCAAAATGGTGTCCATTATGGCAAAGGAGTTACCTACAAAAATAGAAAACACATTATTTGTACAAAAACATCCCCGCTCTCTCTTTTTATTTCTTCACTCTCGGATCCTCACACTCAATCTCACAAGTGTTGCAAGCTTGCTTGTACTCTGAGTGGTGTTGAGAGGTGAATCTAACTTTGAAAAGGACTCCAAGGAGTAAGGAAAACACAAAGAGGTATTACAATGACTCAAAGAATTAAAATACAAAAAGGAAAGTTAACACGAAGAACGGTTTCAAAACTAACTCACAATCTAGTACTAATTTGTAGATTAGATTTGGAATCAACAAACAAAACTAAAGACACAAAATGAAACTAAAAGATCAAAAATTGAGCTTAGAATTTGTTGGTGAACAGTAATTTGTGATGTGGCAGTCCGTGATTGGCCTCGATTCTCAACAATTTTATTTTCCAAATTGGAAAATCTTGATCAATTTTTACAATTTTGACTTTGGTGTAACTTGTTCAATGAAGGGAAACACAAACTAGTCTTTGGAGTTTCTTTTTCAATTCAAATTTCAAGAGTCAAAAGTCTTGGACTAGACTTGTACTCCTCCTTAAAACATGGATCCTTATTTTATGGGAAAGTGGTTGAAATGTGATTGACTAATTGGTGAGTGATGACAAGTCTTTCAAGACTAACAAAGTTGTCACACTTTTCCTTCAGCTTTTGGGATCTAACTTTCAATTTATTTTAACAAGGTATGAAGGTTTGGAAGAACATCAAGAACACTTCAACAATCACCAAGAAAATCAACAACAATCTCCCAAGAACAACAACAATTCCACAACAACAAGGTCAACTACAAACTTCCAACAAACGGCCAAGTACTTTAGTGTGGTGTTTTGGTCTTAACAAGAGGTAAAGATTGTGATGAACAATAAGAGTACAACAAATTTTCAAGAACAATAACAACACCAACAACATTCTGCACAAGTCCACAAGAAAGGTCACCACACGGCCAAGAACAACAACATCAATACATGGCAATTAACTTGTTCACAACAACAACTTTCAACAAGTTTAAGCTCAAGTTTAGATCTAGACTCAAAAGTGTTAGTGAACAAGAAGACTAACACTAGAAATAACAAAACAAAAAAGAACACTACTAGATCTAGACACACAACAAACAAATCTCGTCCAAGACAACAAGAACACCATTTTTGGCCAAGAAACAAAAATGGACAGATTTCACTTTTCTGGAATTTTTTTTTTAGTTTTTAGTTTTTGATTTTTTTTTGATTTTCTATCTAACAAACCCAAGATTGAATTCGTAGGAACAAAATCAAACTCTTCTTTGATACCAAATGATACGGGACAGCCCAAGAAACTCACGAAATGGGATCAAAAACAATCCAAACACACTCCAAAATAGTCCACTAATCTTAAGGATTTAAGGACAAAGATGGAGACCACTCTCGGATTCACTACTACAACACAATAATGAGATAAAGAGCTGTTTTTTCAACACCAAATTAGCAGCAACACAAAAAGAACAAGGTGAACACAATGACTACAACTTTCAGATTCAACAAGGCACAAAAACAATCCACTACAAACATACAAAATGCAATAAGATAAAGATAGATAGATAGACAAATGAGGATGTAATATTAACAACCCAAAAGCTTATTCCACTTTTGGACCTTTAATATCACACACAACCTAAACCTATCTCTTACGTGACCTCAAAGGAACTGGAATCCCCAAGCAATCTCCGTTTCTAAGCGATTCACCAACAAAAGGATTTCACCTTGCTAAGAGGCTCCCAAAAGAGGCTACAAATATCATCAAAAATCTGCTGAATGGAACCCTAACATGTTCCTTAAATAGCTATTACAAAATAAAAGTTAAATAACCAAAAGGCCCTTCAATGAATGTGCTCTCATCAAGTTTAAGTCATGGGCTGATTTTGGTGTTTTTAAGTCCTTCTTTATACTTCATTTTCCACACCAAGTCTTGGGCCCAACTTACACACTCACAAGTCCATATCCGTAATTATTCTCATATCAGTTGATGAATGACGAATATTTGAAGTCTTGAAAGTCCTTTCTCTTGAGAGTAACACCTTAATATAGTTCTTAGTTAGGGCTTGAAAAAGCCATCCTTAGTATAGGGCTTGGAAAAGCCAATATTGTTCTTTGCTTGGAAATGGTGGATCTTGAGGTGAGTGATTCCCTTGGCGGTCACCGTAAGAGTGTGGTGTTGTTGTTACATTAATTAGGGATTTAGTGTTTGAATCACACTTTGTTCCTAAGTCTTGTAACAATCTATATCTCACTATCTATCCTTTTATTCTTGTAATCTTGTTGTGCTTTGTTCTTGTTCATTACTCTTCGTTTTGTGGTGTTGTTGGCCGAATTTGTTGTTCATCTTGTTCTTCATCTTGTTGTTGTTAATCTAGTTTGGATGTTTGCTGTTTTGGTGTTCTAAACACCTTGTTCATATCGTTATTGTGTTGTATTGTTGAATCCGAGAGATGGTTACCAAAGGGGTCCTCGATTTTTGAACTTGTGGACTGATTTTGGTATATGATTTTGTGCTTCCCTTGGTTGTATTGTATCATTCCCCATCCATGGGTTCGCTCGGTATTGAATCCCACTCTCAACTGAATAACACTGTTTAGTTGACTAAACTAAGCTTAAATGAGCAAACAACTGATCATAACAACTAACTAAATGGCAATGCTCATGGTTTTTCTGAAATCATTCTGAAGATATTGAAATTGTGCAAAACACTAGGTATCGGGTATTCATAACTGAATGATAATAATAATGATGATATATAAAGCTTTAAAATCCATAGTAGGGGATCATTGCTCAAACCCAACATTTAGACATTTCATCAAACACATGAGAGTTATGAGTTTAAGCATGGTAATGGGTAAAGTATGCAAAGATAACATGATTACAATACTAAAACAATGAATTAGGGTTTTCAATAGCAAGATTTCAATATTCAAAACAAGTAATGGCTCAACCCATCGAAAACACTTGTAATCATAACTTCAAATCAAAATCAGTAATAGCTTCATAAAGATAATTCAACTTGGACATGTAAAAACTTATAATTTAAAAATAAAAAAAAATTCTTGGACTTCATAGGTGAAAAGGGGCCATGGATGAACATCACACATACCTTAAACCCTTAAACTTGGAAGAGAAACACCAATCTTGATGCTTTCTTAAAGGTTCTTTGATTTGGGAACTTGAATTCTTGGTTTTATTGGAGTGAAAGTAATGGAAATTGATGTTCTTAGGAGGTGAATAGGGTTTCTTTGAGAGAAAAATTAAAGAAGATGGGCAAAACATCATAATTCATGAATTGACAAATTGAATTGAGGAGAAATAACATAATTTCCCCTTAGGCAATTAAATTCATAAATGGAATATAGTTTATAGGGTCACCGCGATGTGATGAGAGTTTCATCACTATTACTACCACGACGCATCCCTATCACAATGAGCTGCTGGAATCGTGATCCAAACATGACCCAATCCTCATCGAAAAAATTCAAAACTTCTCCGAGATATGTACCTTACATCCCTGAACATGAATTAGCTAAAATTTAACATCTCAAGATCGGGAAGACCAATTTAAAAATTCTTGAAGTTAATAAGCCTTAAAAATGACTAAGTCTTAAACACTTAGTGAAATTCTCAGGATTTAGTCTCTTATGCATACAACTAGGAGCCGAACTGAGCTAAGAATACTACGATATATTACAAGTGATGACTTTGTCACAATAGTGTTCAACATTCTTCTTATGTAGTTTGTACAATATCACAACTAGGGCTATACATAAAGGTTTATTGCCATGATCACTGAGGACATCATTCTATACAAGATCATTTAGAATCATCAGATTGTTCCTGTAATTATTTGCTTATCATAATGATTTCCTCTTCTTTTTGTGTTTGCTTATCAAAATGTTCATTTTTTCTCTTATTGTTCTTTTCTATCTACTTAACCATAAGTCTTTTATGTAACGACCTCTTGGAGACACCAAAATTTTGTGCATATCAGCCTGGATCCAAGGTATTTTGTGTATATCCCGATCAGTCAAACAAATTTGGAAAGAGTTTAGAGTCAAAAACTATGATAATGTTCTTTCTTATAAGGTTCCAATACTTACTATTTTGGTTGCTCTGACTTATGCTCTTTGATAGTTTGCTAAAAGGATCTTATCTTAATTTGGATATTACAGTTCCAATCCATATGGTGTTTACCCCATCAATATAAAACAAACTGATATTGACCAAACAAGTTTTAATTCACCCTCTGGAAACTCGTCACTTACTAAAGAAAACCATTGAAAGTAAGACGCTTCATGAGGAGGCCCTTGTTGATGTTAATATTAGATGAATTTACACTCTTTTAAGCCATGTTTTGCTTATATCTGTACCTTATTTTATGTATATTTTAACTTAATATTCTTATTTTCTACTCAATTACCAAATTTATAACTTATGTAAAGTGGTTATGTATTGTTCGTGAAAAGACCTTGAAATCAACTGAGTATGGAGCTTAAAGTGGATGAAACTTATAAATAAAGCCCAAAATAAAACCAAGAGCCCTCCAAGTGAGGTATAAGGAAAATAAAGGTCAAACATACACCCATTAGAAGTTTAGTCCCTGCACAAAGAAAAAGGAGGCGAGCAAAAAAGGCCTCACAATGTTAGGGGCAAAGTAAAGTAACCTACCTTATATCACAAAGTAGGACAGACTACGAGAAACTCTAGTTTCTCCTAGTCCAATTTGGTGGTCACCTTTTGGACCTTTCAATACTATAAATATGTATATTCAATTATTTTTAGAGGAAGATGAAGTTATTAAGAGCGACAAACAAGAGCAAAGTACAAATCTTCTAGGGTTATCTTTTTTACTTATTTCTTTGCATAATTTATTATTTGTTTATGAATTCAATCTTGTGATAATTAAAATCTAAGTGGTTAAAATTCCTATATCTAGGGTTATGGCCAATGTATGAACATCTAATTCTTAATTATTGATTACTTAGAAATATCTACCACTCATGTGTTACTCTCTTAATCTTATGTTGACAACTCTATTTACTAGCCATCAATAAGGGTAAATGGTAATTTTTAGTGTAATTTAAGAGAAGAAACCTAGAAATAGAATGTGGGTTAAGGAGGGTAAAGTTTGTTTGCGGATTGATTAGCTGCTAAGATTGAAATGTACCTAGTTTTCCTACTTAGCTCAAATACTGAAAGATATATAAATACATTTAGAGTAGTTTACCATATCACTACTCAATAATGTAAGAGTGAGGCCAAATTGGATTGGTGAGTAGAGGCTCAAGAAACCATATCTTAAGTATGCTTAACACAAGTAATTAGATAAGATGGAAATATGGAAGTACAACAATCGTAGGATCTAAACTTTATGTTTAGTAAGACACTTTCAACCTTTTTAGCCTACTTCTTTTTTTTAGTCTCTTAATTAGCTTTTATCCTTTATTTATTTGCCTCGTATTAATTTTATCCAAATTCCTTAATACATTTTATAGTGAAAAGACTTAAGAAGTGAAGGGAGTAGAAAAAGGTTAAATAATAGAAATTGGCATGGATAGGAAAGAAATAGAGCTAATGAGGAACCAAGTATAAGAATATTACTTGTGCATTGATTAGTAGAAAGGATAATAACCAAAAAGAGAGATGAAAAAATTATGAAAAAGAAGAATTAGAAAGTGTCCTTGCTAGCAATATGAAAAAGAATAGGGTGTGTAGTAAGAGAAAATGAGAGATATAAGGAGAACAAGAGGGAAAGATGAAATTAGAAAAAGGTGAGGAAAAATATGATGTGGGATAAACAAGAGAAACACGAAACAACTCCAAAACAGTCCACTAATCTGAAGGATTTGAGGACTAAGATGGACACCACTCTTGGATTCGCTACAACCACACAATAACAAGATAAAGAGGTGTGTTTTCAACACCAAAACAGCCAAAATACACAGTGAACAAGATGAACACAATGATTACAAAATTCAGATTCAACAAAGACATAAAACAGTCCACTACAAATCTGAAATATAAAGATAGATAGATAGACCAAGTGAGGCAATAATATTAATAACCCATGAATTGTTACACTCTTGGACCTTTAATACCCTATCTCCTACGAAGGAACAAAAGGGACCTTGATCTCTCAATGCACCCAACATTTTCAAGCATGAATCCAACACGAGAGATTTCACCCTAAAGTTGAAAATCCTAGTTACATGGATTTCGGCTATGGGAGTCTTTCTCATAAGAGAGAAATGTTTTTAAGTGTGATACAGCATCACTATTCAGCCAAGTCTAATGAATGAAACCCTAGAAGGTTGTATTTATAGTGTATTACAAGAATAGTGTGAAATGTCCAAAATGACCCCTTAGTCAAAGTCTTCAAGTGGGCTCCCTTAGAGTGCTTTATATGGACTGATTTTGGAGCCTATTTAGGCCTTCCTTTGTACTTCACGTGTACACTCCACTCTCGCACTCACCTACCTTTGTGGTCGTCCCTGTATCAAAATAGCTTGTAATAGTTGAAGAAATTATCTTAATAAGTTCATAAGGAGAGTAGTCGTTATTTTATCAAGTTTTTCTACCATCCCTAAGCGACATTACAACCCATTAAGTCCTTCTAATGCTTATTTCTTACGCTTTTGTTAATGGAGTGTGAAACTAAGGGAGCCTATGGTATATCTTATATGCATGTGAATTTAATTGTGGGAGTGAGCATTGTGTTAAAAATTATTCGCCCTAGAAATGGGATGTATTATAAATGTGTGAGGGGGCTTCTCTCTTGAAAAGCGAGGGCACATAGATAGTTTATACTTGGTAATCTATCTGATTTCTCTTTTTGGCAATGCGATTGGACTTCTCCCTATTTATTGGGTTGGTGAGTGGATTTTAGGGGTTTCATCGTCTTAATAGAATTATCTTGTTTCATAAATTTAAAAGAACTTTGTATGGAGTTTCCTTTGTGTTTAAAATATCTTTTGTGAGTTAGATGAGAGTGAAACTATGTGAAGTATGCATTGTTGTGCTGTGATCTGAGTCTACACCCCAAATATAACACAATGCTTAGAGCCACAAGTGACACTAAACTAACCCAGGACATGGAATAATATTGAATGTATATATTACTGACAAGAAACTAAACAGAATCTGAAATAAATACTTAAATCAAGAAATTTGACTAGAATACAAATATTCAAACTGAAAGCTAAAATAGCCGATGCTAAGTCTGCAAGCATCTACTAACTAAAGAGTTACTAGGACAAGTCCCCAGCTAACTATAAGTGTCTGAATCAAATGCTAAAATAATATAATGACTTTTGTACTCGGATGATGAGGGCTCACTACTGACAATTATTGAGATAGCACTGGAGCATGCTAACCATGGGGCTAATGTTGAACGTCTAAACCTATATCATAAAAAGATACAACACAAAGAGAAAGTATGTGATCAATACATTGAATGTACTAAACATGTGAGATATCCAATGGTAATATTACCCGAACATAGGGAAAATATTGATGTACGATACTGAGATACAAAACTAAACTGAAGTACAATGACCCTGTATAAGATGCATATTATATATGTGTCTGTGTATATCTATAAATATATATGAAATGATAATCTAAAAAGTCATAATTTAAATTTATTGAACTGAGGGTTATGTAAAATCATTGAGTCTGAAATTGTGGGAGGTTCTTATAACCAACATTGACCATGTGAGTAACATGGAAACCAATATATAACCCAAGTCGGGAGAGTTTTCTATACCTTTACAAGAGTAAGAACCATGACTGACATGAATATACTTTTAATCCTATTCTAGAAAAGAGAGACACTCTCAACTGGTGAGGACCCCTTATCTTATAGTGGCACATTATTAGGACTTTGATTAGTGGAGCTTATATTCTCTTGGTCCTAAGTACTACTCCCATAAACATACACATGCGCTCATAGTTATACTAAACACATGAACTAGTTGAATTTACTGTTACTAAATATGGCAAGAATCATGGAACTAGTTATGCGTATTTTACTACAATAAGAAAAACATTGAAAATATGGTGTGCTGAATATTTATGTTTTAAAAAGAAGTTTGGGGATCACTTTGAGGCTCTACCTTGGGTGAGACATAGCCTAAAATACCCTGAGTAATTATGGAAATATGATAGTATGGAAAGGATAATTCCCCAAAATTTGAGGCGTTCGCCTAAGCATTAGGGTATTCGCCTCTGTGTGAGGTGCAAATTAGACATAAGCCTAGAAAGTTTACATAGTAAAATAATTTTTTCCTACTAAATCTATAATTTAAACTTAATACTAAAATATATGTTTGGTAAATACTTAAATATTCAAATCAAAAGTAAAGAAAAATTTATAAGCCGCACTTTCAAATGTATTTATCTATGGGTGTCGACTATGATGCTATTCAGGAAGGTACTGGGTGTACTTTCTTCTTCCTACTTTCTTTTTTTACTTTTTGTTCTTTTCAAGTCACATAGTGACAAGCTTTTAAGTTATCTACTTTTGTACTCTCTTTTAAAATATAATAAATCATATATGGTACGTAATTATATTCATCACGTAAGGGGTAGGTGAGGGTTGATTAATTATTTACTATTTTTTATACAAATTTGTATTTTTGAGGACATATAATAGCTTATTTTATGAAAGTTGACTTTATCTATCAATTGTTATGTTGGTTTGGTTAGTTTTTTTTGCTGAAGTAGTTTTAGATACATATTTCACTTTTTTTTTTTTTATAATTTTGATGTAGCTTTATTTTTTTAAGTGATTTATCTCTTCTAAAAATATTTATTTCTAATTATATTAACTTATAAAACATTAAAAATAAAAGGATCTATTGGGTTTATGCTCCAACGCCTCGTGGCTTATGCCTCGCCTCATACCAGGTAAAATACCTCACCTTATGCTCTACCTTTAAAAGTACTGCTGAATACTTATCTGAAAATATGCCTCAATTAGATAGTTTATTCTAATTTCACAAGAATCTAGGACTTTGTGTTTATAATTTCCAAGCCTTTATGAAAACCATATTAAAGTCATGCATAAAATTTCTACTCATAGTCACAAGGTATTTTGAATCATGGATACAAAAAGAATCATTAATTAGGATATTGGAACCTTGCTCAAATTCATGGAGTTTATAGAAACGGAATTGTAAAACCAATCTAGGGAATGTGGGTAGAAGGAGACCCTCATTGAATACCCACATACCCAAAGTTTAGAGAATTCTTAGTAAGAATTTAGACCTTGAAGGCTTTAGGGAAAAACCCTAGTGTTTCTTCTCATCTAAAGAGATGAATCACTTTTTGATATTTTTCTAAATGTCTTCGGCTAATGAGAGAAAAGAAATGCTTATATCCCTTTAATCCCCTTCTAAGAAGCTTTAAAATGATGATACCACTGAGAAACCTTTTTTAAAAATTGTTGATCACATCAGATAAGCCATTTAATAACTATCCTATGAACTAACGAGTCATTGGTTGGAATTATGGTCATTGGGGCTTTTGGTCAGGTTTCTGGTTTTGTCCCAATGACCACATAGAATCTTTTGTTGGATGTCACCAGAACTTGTTCTAAGTGTGTTGTTTGTTATAGGGCTAAGTATGCCTTACCATGACTAGATCCCACTACTCGTGGGATCAACAATAGGTCGTGGTATCCACTTATCAACACTAAGGTAAAATTGTCAAGTTTTGAGACTTTGATATGGGTTATCACAATGAGTCATGGAACAACTCATCCTATCACACCATGTTTCATGGACTTTAGTCATTGTCATGGTAAAAAATGTCAACCTTAAAACTTTGTCTTGTCACTCAAAACAGATCACCCAACGATCCATTGGTACTAACCACAACTCTTGTTTGGTTCATTTTGTAAGGAAAATTTGAATTACCTATTAGCTTTAGATAAATGACCTCTATATTACTCCATGAATCTATGACTCCCAATATTATGATATAAAAACTCATGATCTATGCACTTTTATTTCTTAGTATGCTCAGGCATATGAACTCCTGCTACATCCTTAATGGATAGTGAAATTATGACATGTAAGGTTCTCATATCAGATTTCTTGTATAACTCTTTCATACAATCTCTTGTTCTAAGCCCTACATAGGTCTACCTATGAAAGTGATTGATGGTTACATCATGTTTATGCCTAGAACAACTCCCTAATCACACTTTATGTCTTAATACACAACATATTATGCCTATTATAATTTACTCTCCATGCTCCATTTATAAGTGTCAAGGTCATGATAAGTATGTCATGACCCGAGTCTACACCTTAGCCATGAGTCATGTCTAGCTACTTACTAATGGTCCGGTAGGACCTTTAGCATAACATACATATAGAGTAATATGATAAATAAACTAATGTAGGTACTTAGACAATCATAGTAGGTTGTAATGAAATGGATAATCCATTATTAAGACATAACCAAAATAAATGAAAGAACGTTAACTTTTAAATACTGTTTCTCTACTGAAACCTCTACTTTTAACATAATAGCTAATTGGAATAAGGCCTAGTAACCTTTATCTAATCAAAGATCTAAACCAAAAATAAAAGAATTATAAACACTCTCAAAGACTTCGAATAATAGAGGTATATCAATCAATTGGAAGTCAAGTGATACCAAATGCCTAGCAATAGATTTTAAGCTCGAGTACCTGGATCTACATTACGTGAAAAATTTAGTGCAAGATGCCTTCAATACATTAAGATGTGTTGGTATGCAGGTATACATATATATATATATATAAACATATATAACGTAAACTAAAGAATTAATCATAAAGAGAATAGCTTAAAAAATTTTAAAACCTGATAAGTCAAATCATGCACAAAAGTATTTTAAAGCATATTCATTATATTTTCATAAATTTATACAATTTGGGGTGTTCATCATAACCGAAAAACACCATGTGAGCTCACGATGTCCAACGTCATATACCCACACAAGAAATGTGATTCTAGCTGGCCAAGGTATAGAATCATATCATAAGAATCTTGAAACCTTGCCTCAAAGGAAAAAACCTCAGATAACAATGTAGTTATGGAACTTGGTCTATCTGAACCCTTATTCTCCCTGTGCTAAATATTCCTTCCAAAATATACTAGTGCTCATAAATTATAGTGGACATATCTAGATACCATAATATTCATAAATCTTACTATTGTGAGCCTAAGCACCATATCATGCCATAAATCATATGCTAAAAATCGTACAACTAAAACCATGTATCTTGAATATAGATTTCATGATTATCTACAGCTTTACATACTCAGTACATATTTCGTACTGACGTCCCCCATGGGGGACCTACATTTCATGCTGCAGGCATAGGTACCTTAGCTCATACACCGCACAAGTAGGAGCCAAGATATCCAGCTGCTTTTGGTGAGCTCCAATTTGCTTCGGGGCTTTCCGTGTCATATCCAGTCACTTTGGGTATTGTATAGAAGTTAGTTATATGGCAGGGTGTATCCCAACCTTAGTTAAACTCTATGTATTATCTAGAGGCTTTGTAGACCTAATGTACAGTTAAGGTGGTGTTTTATTAATATACGTGATGGCTCCAATGGCCAAGTATTGTATATACATATATATGTGTGCTCGAGCTTATACAGGTGATTATTTCCTTTTATATGCGACATGATGGTATCCGAATTTTGGGTTGTCATAGAGGTATGCATGGGAAGTATAAGGTTATGAGCTAGTTTTCCCGGGCCTCCTCGATTACGGATGCCAGTCCGTCCCAATAGGATTTGAGGCGTGACAAAAGTGGTATCAAAGAAGTTCGTCCTAGTGAGTCTACAAAGCCGTGTCTACATAGATTTTTGTTTATCGGTGTGTCATGCACCGCATCTATAAACAGGAGGCTATGGACATTTAGGAATTGTTTCTTTTCTTCATGTCTTAGATCGTGCGATAGAGCCTATATTATATATGAAGTCATAGTTGACCACTGAATCCGAATGTTTCTCTTATTATAGTAATGATGTCGGTTACCAGAAGTAAGAATACCGGTAAGCAAGTAGATGTGGCTGCCGGAGAGAGGACTAGTAAGTCACCCACTATACCAGCTAATCAAAGTGAGGCTCTAGCTGAGCATGCATCAAAAACTTCCTCCACTCTGAAAGAAATAAGGGGGAGGAGAACCATATCCCCAGAGCCACCTATTAATTTTGTTGATCAAGATCTTAGAAATGCAGTACAACTTTTGAATCGTATAGTTTCTGGGCAAGCTCAAGGGCAAGCCATTCCTACCACGGGTCCTAGTAGTACAGATAGGGTGGCTAGCCTTTGAACACAGGATTTTCTTAAGATGGATCCTCTCACTTTTACTAGATCAGATCTTAACGAGGACCCATAGGACTTTATTGATCAAATTCAAAGGGCCTTAGATATTATGCATGTAACGGGTAGAGAGACATTAGAGTTAGCGGCGTATAGATTTAAAGAGAAGGCTATATATTGGTACGAGGACTAAAAATGATATAGGGGTATTGATGTACCCCTAGCTACTTGGAAAGAGTTCAAAGAGGTATTTTTTGATCACTATCTTCCATTCAAGATTCGTCAGGCCTGTGCAGATCAGTTTTTAAATCTTCGTCAGGGAAATATGAGCGTGAGGGAGTACAGTCTCCAATTTAATTCCTTGTCGAGATATGCTCCTAATGTTGTTGCTACTATGGATGACAGAGTTCATCAATATGTGGATAGGCTAGATCCATATCTGGTTAGAGATTGTACTATTGCTGCTTTGAACAAAGATATAGACATAGCGAGGATCCAAGCTTTTGCACAGAAAATGGAAGATCAAAGGCAGAGGAGAAGAACACAGGAATTACAAAGAGGATATTCCAAGAGGGCCAGATCTACAGGGCAGTTCATGGCATCCCAAAGAGGGTTCAGACCACAGTTTTCTACTAAACCACCTAGGCCATTATCCTCTTTTTCTGCAGCTAGTGCCCCACCACAGTTCCAAGGGTCCAGAGGAAATCAATTTGTGCACAGAAGTGAAAGTCAAAGTTTGCGGACAGTGGGGTACCAAGGGCAAGGGAATATGAGCCAATCGAGACCTCCTCGAGAGCCATGCAATAAATGTGGAAGGTATCATTTGGGCGCATGTAATCTGGGGAACAATGTTTGCTTTTAGTGCGGTATGTTTGGGCATATGATGAGAGAATGCCCACGAAGGGGCATAGGGGGTATGGCATGACCTACGGGGTCATTTGTTGCATCATCATCATTGATGCCTTATTCAGGAAGAGGTGTACAACCAATGGGTCGTGTTAGAGGTGATAGAGGAGCCACAAGTTCAGCGGGGCTCAAAATCGTACGTATGCTCTAGCGGATTGATAGAATTTAGAGGCCTCCCTAGATGTGGTTACGGGTACGTTGTCTATCTTTTCATTCAATATATATGCCTTAATTGATCCCGGTTCTACATTATCTTATGTTACTCCATTAGTTTCTGGAAAGTTTGAAAGAATACCCGAACTGTTAGTTAAGCCATTTGAAGTGTCCACACCGGTTGAGGAATCTATTATAGCTAAAGGGTTTACCAAAACTGCATAGTAACTATTTGTGGTCGTGATCCGATGGCTGATCTTGTGAAGTTAGAAATTGTAGATTTTGATGTTATAATGGGTATGGACTGGTTAGCGTCTTGTTATGCCATAATTGATTGCTGCACGAAAAAGGTATATTTTCATTTTCCAAATAAATCAGTCCTTGAATTGAAAGGTGAAATTGGCGTGCCAAGAGGTAGATTTATTTCTTATTTTAAGGCAAGAAGAATGATTTACAAGGGATACATATATCATTTAGTTAGAGTAAGGGATACAGAAGCGGAGCCACCAACTCTTCACGCCGTTCCGGTGGTAAATGAATTTTCTGATGTATTTTCTGAAGATCTTCCAGGTTTGTCTCCTGAATGAGAAGTAGAGTTTGGTATTGATGTAATACTAGGCACCTAACCAATCTCCATTCCTTCGTATAGAATGGACCCAGCAGAATCACGATAATTGAAAGAGCAATTGAAAGATTTGCTAGAGAAGGGATTCATAAGGCCTAGTATGTCCCACTGGGGAGCACCAGTATTATTTGTGTGCAAAAAGGATGGCTCGCTGAGGATGTGTATTGATTATCGGCAATTGAATAAGGTGACTATTAAGAATAAATATCCTCTCCCAAGAATTGATGATTTATTTGATCAGTTACAACGCGCCAAGTGCTTTTCTAAGATTGATTTGAGGTCAGGTTACCACCAAGTGAGGGTCAAAGAGAAGGATAAACCCAAGACAGCTTTCCGAACATGATATGGTCATTATGAGTTTCTAGTTATGTCATTTGGGCTAACAAATGCCCGCAGCTTTTATGGATTTGATGAATAGGGTATTTAAGCCATTCCTGGATATATTTGTGATAGTTTTTATAGATGATATTCTAGTTTATTCTAGATCAGAAGAGGACCATGCCAATCACTTACGACAGGTATTGCAGACTCTTCATGATTGTAAGCTTTATGCAAAGTTCTCTAAATGTGAGTTTTGGTTAAAGTCGGTGGCATTTTTGGGTCATATTGTATCTAGTGAAGGGAAAAAGGTTGATGCTCAAAAGATAGAAGCTGTGAAGAACTGGCCAAGGCCCACAATGCCTATGGAGATTCATAGTTTTCTAGGGTTTGCCGGTTATTATAGAAGATTTGTTAAAGGCTTTTCTTTCATTTCAGCACCCTTAACCAAGCTAACCCACAAAGCATCCAAATTCCAATGGAATGATGCCTGTGAGAAGAGTTTTCAAGATTTAAAGAACAAGTTGATTTCTACACCGTGTTGGTACTTCCAGAAGGCACCGAAGGGTATACAGTGTATTGTAATGCTTCCAGAATTGGTTTAGGATGTGTATTGATGCAGCATGGTAAGGTAATAGCATATGCTTCTAGACAATTACGGCCACATGAGAAAAATTATCCTACACACAATCTTGAGCTGGCAGCAGTTATTTTTGCTTTAAAGATATGGCGCCACTACTTATATGGGGTTCATGTTGATATATATACTGACCATAAGAGCTTGCAATATATTTTTAATCAGAAGGATCTAAATTTAAGGCAGCGGAGATGGGTTGAACTGTTAAAGGACTACGTTGTTGATATATTGTACCATCCAGGGAAAGCAAATGTGGTAGCTGATGTGTTAAGTCGTAAGGCTATGATGGAGCCTATAGAAAGGCAAGGGATGATTATAGATCTTCACCAGCTAGCTAGTTTGGGAGTTCGCCTTCTTAAAACTCTAGATAAAGAGCTTATCGTACATAATGCTGTGGAATCTTCATTAGTACTGAAGTGAAAGTGAAGCAATATGCAGATCCTATTTTATTACAGCTTAAGAAGAATGTTCAGAGTGGTGTGACCAAGGCATTTGAGCTTACGCGAGAAGGAGTACTTTAGTGCCAAAACCGATTGTGTGTGCCGGATATAGATGGGCTAAGAAAGAAGATTATGACAGAGGCACATTGTTCAAGGTATTCCATTCATCCAGGATCAACAAAAATGTATCAAGATTTGAAAGATATGTATTGGTGTAATGACATGAAGAGGAGCATTGCAGAATTTGTAGCTGAATGTTCAAATTGTCAAAGAGTTAAAGTTGAGCACCAAAAACCCGAAGGTTATATGCAATGCATTGATCTTTCAAGCTGGAAGTGGGACATGATCAACATTTATTTCGTTATTGGTTTGCCTTGTACATGCTGAAAGTTTGATTCTATATGGGTGATTGTTGATAGGCTTACCAAATCTGCACATTTCCTACCAGTTAGGACCACTTACACAGTTGAAGAGTATGTGAAGCTGTACATTAAAGAGATAGTCCGATTACACGGAGTGCCAATCTCTATTATATTAGATCAGGGAACCCAATTTACCGCAAACTTTTGGAAGTCTTTTCAGAGGTGTTTGGGAACATCTATGAAGTTGAGTACAGCTTTTCACCTTCAAATAGATGGACAAGCAGAACGTACCATCCAAATACTTGAAGATATGCTACGATCTTGTGTAATAGATTTTAAGGGCAACTGGGGTGATCATTTACCTCTTATTGCGTTTACCTACAGTAATAGCTATCATTCAAGTATCAAAATGGCACCATATGAAGCTTTATATGGAAGGAAGTATAGATCACCAATAGGATGGTTCGAAGTGGGTGAAACTCTTTTGTTCAGACCGGATCTTGTTTATCAAGCCATAGAGAAGGTTAAAGTAATTCAGAAATGACTGAAAATAGCCCAAAGTCGACATAAGTCATATGCGGATAGTAGAAAGAGAGGGCTAGAGTTTTCTATAGGTGATTGGGTATTTTTGAAGGTATCACCAATAAAAGGGGTAATGAGATTTGACAAGAAAGAGAAGTTGAGTCCACGTTATATAGGTCTGTATAAGATCACTCGAAGGTTTGGACAAGTTTCATATGAATAGAGCTACCCCAAGAGCTCTTATCAGTACATCCGATATTTCATGTCTTAATGCTTTGAAAGTGCATCGGAGATCCATCACATATCACTTCTACTGAGGATGTGCAAGTTGCGGAAGATCTTACTTATGAGGAAGTGCCTATTGCTATTCTAGATCGCTAAGTTAAGAAGATGAGAAATAAAGAGATAGCATCGCTGAAAGTACGTTAGAGAAATCGTCAAAAGAAAGAGATTACATGGGAAGCTAGGAAGCAATGAAATCTAAGTACCCTCATTTATTCAAAGATGAAGAGGAAGTTCAAGAAATGGAGTTAGAACATTAACAAGTAAGTTTTTTTTTATATATGCATAGTATTTAGTGATGATGTGAATGTTAATGATGGACTTGAACTTGTTTCGATTGAATAACTACGATAACATTCGAGGACGAATGTCCTAAAGGGGGGAAAGATGTAACACCCCGTATTCAAGTGCGTGTATTGGTCTTATTTATATGGAATTAATTTTTTTATTTTATTTATTCTGGAATTTGCCCGTCGATGGTTCCATTCGAAGGTTATTGAATAAGCTTTCCAACAATAAAAATATTTCCAAAAACGGATAGGTTTCGGATATAATCGAGCACGTTTGAAACTATAAAATGATGGATGGGATATTTGGGAATAGTAAATGTGTAGGAAAATTACCTGCACACAAACTACTGAGGCCAGCCGAATTTTTAGGTCAACTTCGAATAATTATACTCCCTTAATATAATGAACTGGGAGATATACGACCTATGAAAAGAAATATATTTGAGTCTTCTTTCCAATGCAATTGGTTTCATCCAAATCCAACATCTAAGTAAGGAGTTATACTCGTTTTACTTCAGCCTATCAAAACAGATTTTTAGGGTCAACTTCAAACAGCCATAACTCCTTGTACAAGACGAACTGGGTGGCCTACTTTATATGAAATGAAAACCCTTTGAATTATCCTTCCAACGATACCAATTTCACCCAAATCTAATATCGGAGAAAAGAGTTATCATTGATCTACTTTAGCTTATCAAAATAGTCCACCAAAGGACAGATTTGACATTATTTAAATTTTAAAGGCATTTTGGTCATTTTCTATTATATTATGGACGGGAATATGTGTATATATACATGTATATGAGTTCAAAAACTCATTTTCATCATCAATCATTGAGAAAGAACAAACCCTAATCAAATTTGACCTTTAAATTACTTTTGATTCAATCGTAGAAATTCCAAAGTAATCCGATAACTGCGTCTGTCATCTCGAGAGCTTCGAATGACACCTATTATTTGTGCAAACAGGATTGCATAATCCAGAGGTGAATTCTAAGGTATGAATATTGTTTGCCTTTATTCTTTTCCATATGTATATGTGTGATAGAGGATTATATGTATTGGTTGTTAGTGAAAGGTGATGAAAATAGGGTTATGGACTGTTTTGCATGGTTTGGCTGTATTGAATTATGGAAGGTGGATATGGTAATTGAGTTATGGAAGGTGGATATGGTGATATACTATTGAATTGATGATTATTTATGTCTATGGCTCAATTTGGTTTAATGGATTGGTTGGAAGGATAAATGAATCCAAACTTGATATTGGAGGATGTTGTATGAATATGCATGGCATGTGAATGTAATTGGAGTATAAGAGGGTTAAAGTGACACCCTTTATTGTGTAATTAAGGCTTACTATTAACCACTAGTTTGGTGAATTCAAATAATTGAATTGTGACGTTTGGTCGCTAATACTAGATTGCTATATATGTTCATTGTAGATAAGCAATCCGGAAATACGGGAAGTCCATTTGGGACTAGTATTGAAGGTTGACAGTCAGGTATGTAAAGCATACTCTATACCATATCTTTGGCATGAAAGTGAACAATTGTTCTATTAAGAAAGTTTCCAAAGTTATTCGGTAACATGTGATCCATAATGGTTTTGTATGATGTCCTACGTTACCAATGAACTTGTTTCCACCCTACAAGATGTCAATACATTCCAATACTTACTTGTTTTTCAAATCTTACATGTTTATTGCACTAATGAATGTTAGAAGGTATCTGGTTACTCAAACAAGATCCATGTGCTATTAATGACTCCAAAACATTTCATTTATATACCAATAAGTTCCTACTTCATTGTTATGACATTGATGACTCCAAAACACTTCATTGATTTGCCAATGAGTTCTTACTTCATTGTTATTGCATTGATGGTCTATTTATATGTCTCTTATTGATGTATCATTGTTTCAAAGTATCAAAAATGCGGTGGCGACCGAAATAACAATCTCAAAGATTAATTGAACTGAGTGATGAAAGTTCTCTCTTATCGGGTGGTATCCCAGGGGCATAAGTCTATCATGGGTCGATCCCTATTTATGTGTTTATGGGTGGTATCCCAGGGGCATAAGCCTATCATGGGTCGATCCCAGTTGATATGTACTAGAGGCAGCCTAATGGTCACAGTACAGTACAGTAATCATTACAAAGATGATAAGAACGAAGGTAAAGTGATTGAATAAATACAATGTACAAGTTGTCACAAGTTCTAGTAAGTGTGGTCCACTCATATTACGATTTATTCACTTGTTTTTTATTTCTATTGAGCTCCTATATCATATGTGATTATCTACAGCTGTATATACTCAGTACATATTTCGTACTGACGTTCCCCACGGGGGACCTGCATTTCATGCTGCAGGCATAGGTACCTCAGCTCATACACTGCACAAGTAGGAGCCAGGATATCCAGCTGCTTTTGGTGAGCTCCAGTTTGCTTCGGGGCTTTCCGTGTCATATCCAGTCACTTTTGGTATTGTATAGAAGTTAGTTATATGGTGGGGTGTGTCCCGACCTTAGTTAAACTCTGTGTATTGTCTAGAGGCTTTGTAGAGCTAATGTACAGTCAAGGTGGTGTTTTGTTAATAGACGTGATGGCTCCAATGACCAAGAATTGTATATACATATATGTGTGTGCTCGAGCTTATACAGGTGATTATTTCCTTTTATATGTGATATGATGCTGTCCGAATTTTGGGTTGTCATAGAGGTATGCATGGGAAGTATATGGTTATGAGCTAGTTCTCCTGGGCTTCCTCGGTTATGGGTGCCAGTCCTCCCCAATAGGATTTGAAGCATGACAGAATACTTATGTCATCATTCTTTAGAAGCTATATCTATCTTCTCTATAGAAGATTCAACTTTCTGAATAAAAACATATTGTAAGCTCTAATCATCTATGAAAACATCAATAGAAAAACCATAGAGATAATGATTCAAATCTTCAATGCAAACACAACAGTTTTCAACTCAAAGTCGTGGGTCTGGTAATTCCTTGCATGAATTTTAAGTTAGTCTAGTAGCATAAGCAACAATCTTACTATTTTGCATCAACACACATCTAAGAAAGATTCTGGAAGCATCACAATAAATCAAAAAACTATATGTACCCACTAGCAAAGTCAAAACTAGAGGTGAAGTCAATTAAGTTTTCAACCCTAAAAAGTTCTTCTCACAAGCATCAGACCACAAAGTTTTTCTATTTTCTAAGTCAACTTGGTTAATAAACCATAAATATATGAGAAAACCCTTTACGAATTGCCTATAGAAACTCGCTAAACCCAAGAAACTCCTGGTATCTGATTGGTATGTAGGTCTAGGACAATTCTTAACTACCTAAGTCTTCTGTTAATCAACTAGAAAACCTCAATAGAAATAACATACCCAAAAAAGGTTATGGACTTCTACCAAAATTCATATTTTGAAAACTTTGCCTACTATTGTCTATCCTTGAGGGTCTAAGGAAGAATTCTGAGGTGATTGGCATATTTTTTCTCACAACAAGAGTAAAATCAGAATATTATTTATGAACATAATCATAACCATGTCAGGGTACAAGTTGAACACCCTATTCATAAAATCTATAAAGTTTATGGGAGCATTGGTTAGCCCAAAAGACATGACAAGAAACTCATAGTGATCAAATTAAGTATGGAAAGCTATCTTTGGAATATCACATAACCTTTAATTGATGGTAATTGGATCTGAGATCAATCTTAGAAAATCACACAACACCTTAAGTTGGTTGAATAGGTCATCAATCTGGGAATAGGAACCTTGTTCTTAATGGCTATCTTGTTCAATTGGTGGTAATTGATCCACATTCTAAGGGAAAAATCTTTCTTACACACTAACAAAATTGGTGCTCCTATGGGAAACACTAGGCTTGATGAATTCCTTATCTAGAAGCACTACTAAAAATACGATAAAAAGAGAACTAAAAAAGAGACCTCATGAGGTCTCTTTTCCTGAAAAAGAGACTTCAAAAGTGACCTCAATGGATGGTCTCTAAACCATAGGTCATTTTTTGCAAGAGACTTCATGAGGTCGCCAAAAAGCGACCTCATGAGTCACTTAGGTTATTTTTTGAATTTTCAAAAAGACACCTTGTGAGGTCTCTAAATTATTATTTATTATTATTATTATTATTATTATTATTATTGTTATTAAGTTTTTAAAGGAGACCTCATAAGGTCTCTATTTGATTTTATTTTTTTAATCAAAAGATACCTCATCAAGTCACTATATTTCTTAAAATTTTATTATAAATAATTTATTTAAAACATAAGTGACCTCTTCCAGTCTATTATTTTGAGCATGTGGAAAATGAAATTGTGAAAATAAGATTTCATGAGGTTGCTTTTGTACATTTCCTGAAAAACAAAAATAGCAACCTCATGAGGTATTTTTTCTGCAAAAAAAAAACTAGTGGAATTAATTGCTTTTGCAAATACCCATCATTTTAAATCAATCAATAATATATATACAATATAATCAATTAAATCAATCTCCAAGAGCTCCCACCAATCAATCAAACTACAACAAACACAAGTACTAAATATAATCCAATGACACTGAATGAAAATCAAATTTAAATACCTTGAAATTGAACCAAAAGAACATAGAAGTCGTAAGTTATTTATAAAATACGATTTTCAGACTACTTTAATATTTTCATGAATTCAAAAACACTTAATAATACAAACAATTTACCCTAAAGTACATACTTTAGATTATCTAACACAACACTCGACTTTAATAATGCGATGGTGTATTTTCCACATAACAATCCTCATCATCTTCATCACTACTGGGCTCCTCAGTCACACCTCTATATTTACCATATACTCTATGTGAAATAAATAGAGACTGGGGTGGTCGAGGAGGGCGAACTACATCACTAGGACAAGGGAAAATCGCTTCAAAGCAAGTAATGCATTGAATTGGGCCTTCATTCCTACATATTGTATATTCCTTTGCCTTTACCTAGCCTGCAAGGACTTAGCTTTGATAGATAGCTAAATCTAATAATAAAAGCATATAAAGATAAAAAAATAGTCACCTAGGGACAATCCCCTATCATCGTTCGAATGGTTGACATACCCGTGGAGCTTTTTATGGACTGACCATAAACTAATGTTGTTAAAAGCAGATTCATATTATACAAAAGTGATTTTCAATAAACACATGAGTGTGAGAAAACTATATTACCATCTCCTACAGTACAAGTGTAATCCTAGTCAAACAATTAATAATAGTTATTTTTTCAGCTCCATTTATCCCAAGAAGACAGAATAGCTGATCCTTTACAAGTTTTACACATAAACCCTGCAGTATTGACTCTAAGAAATGAGATGCATATGGAACCAGCGTAAAGGTGTAGGATCTCTAAAGGCTTATTAAATACTGATGCTAGTTTCTTTTATCTTTTAAAATACACACTTTTTATTTCCCATATGCTATTCTTACACAAGTAAAACATGTAGTGAATGTAGACTAAACACATTATCGATTTGAATATATTGCCAGGGAAATCGAAAGAAGTTACAAGAGAAATTTAGAAGGAAAAAAAGGACAAGTGTCAAACTAGACTTCATGATTGATTCTTATCTGAACATAACGTCTTTTTTCTTTTATCTGCAGATGACTTAGGTTCGCACAAACAAAATAGCTAATTGTTAGTTTCTCATAGACCAATAGATAAAATACCTTTCGTGCATGGTAAAGATATTTTCTTTGGCATTTACAACAACCTATTTTTGTTGTTCCAGGAAATATCTTTACAAGGCCATGTAGTTGAACAACAACGTTGGGATCAACTTTACCTTTCATAGCTAGCCATTTAACAATGTTTTATCCTTCAAAAACATCTTTATTATCTAGTGTAATACCATCCATCGCTGGCGCTGAACCTACAGAGCTATAGATACTACCTCTGAAAACAAAATGAACAGCCTTAAAGTTTTGTCACAGTATGCTCAATATTTATTATTAAGGTACTAACAAATTTTAGTTACCTTTCACCTTAGTCCCACCTTTGCCTATCCAGAAGCTAGGAGTTAATAAGTAAAATGCCGACTTTCTCACACTAGAAATATTCAAAAGTATGCTATCCAAGTAAGTAGCAAGAACAAACCACAGAAAGAATGTTTACACGAGCCATGTGTAAATATCATTTTGTTAAGAGGAACAATAGAGAATGGATTAATATGAGATGGAAGATGATTGTATGAGACTGAAAGCAACAATGCAACATTACACTAAGAAAGAATTAATAGTTAGAAAAAATGAGTTTTTTTTAGATAACCTTTAATTTTATAGTTCTTTTTTAATATTTTGCTTAGTTTGTAAAGGAGTCGTGATCCTTGTTTCATGGAATAATATTTATAAAGAAGTACTGTAGTGGTTGGATATGTAAGGTCTTCAACCAACATATGTCAAGATTATGAAGATATGTTGCATGATTTTAAGAAATAAGAATGAATTAAGTCATAGTTTTTGCAGAATTTTATTCCTCTCTGCAATTCAAAAAACTAACATTATCAAAGACCCATAGTCCGCCTCCCTCCCTCCATAACTTTCTTAGATAGCAAAGAAGAAAATATTGATAACTATAAAAATTGAAACACTTGAAGAAAACTATAACAAAATTAATTAACGTGACTAAAGAATACTACTAATGAATGTAGGCAAAACATTTCAATTTTGGTTATAAATTTATGTACTCATTTAGAGACTGGAAACAGAAAATTTCGTCGAAAGGTCTCGTTATGATAGCACCTGTTCAAGATTATTGTCTTTCAAGACTTTCTTGCTTTTGAAAGCTTATTTCAGTGAGCAACTGACACTGTAATGCTAAAAGAAATTCGCATCAACTCATTTTCAGACTAATTAAGAATTTTCAATTTAATTAAACCCGAATTAAATTTATACTAAGAAAATTTTAAAGCTAAGAAAATTCACACCTAAAACACTTTAATTCATTAAATTAGACAAATCCATTAGCAGAAACAATCAATTTATCAGAAAAAAATCATTCGACTAATATTCCTATTATTCATTAACAAAAAAAAGTAAAAAATAGTTTACTTCACTGGCTAGTTGCACAAACTCAAAGAATTTAACAAAACTACAAAATAAGCAAGAAACTAAATCTTTGAATTAGAAAATTTATAGAAGGAAAAAAATTTACCTAAAATAAAGATGCAAATCAGGAAATTAGTATCAATTAAACTTCAAGTTATTATACCTTTGCTAATAAACTCCTATTTCACACACAAACACTAACCATAGTCATAAAATCATAAGCCAAAAAACAAAATTAAATTTCATTATGAAACTCATTAAGCACAAATTAAAGATGTGGGGCAAAATTCTCAAAAAAAGTCAGTCTTTTCTTATATAAAAAAAACTAATGTGGGTGTCATTGGAAAGCTTGGTGGGTGGATGACGGACGTAAGTTTTTCAGAGTAAGAGGGAAAGAGAGAATGAGTTTCTTTTTTAGGGGTGTGAGGGGGGTTTGATATGGGTTTGTTTTTTGGAGTTGGAAGAAAAGAAGGGTTTTTAATAAAGTGTAAGGTTTATTTTAGTCAGATATTTTTACAATATACTTTAATTGGTTGAACAATATTTAGCAACCTCATGAGGTTGCTAATTTTTTTTTTCAAAATTTTATTCCAACCTCATGAGGTCTCTATTATTCTTCGGGGGAATTTATTTTTTGTTTAACCGACCTCATGAGGTTGGTTTTAATTTTTAAAAAAATTAGAAATATTAAGAAAAAAAGTGACCTCATGAAGTCTCTTTTTTGCGATCTATTTTGAGGTCTCTTTTTACAGTATTTTTAGTAGTAAGGATCTTTCAACCATTCTTTCAATTCTTTCAATTCCGTTGGACTCTATATAAAGGAATAAAGATAAGTTGCTTATCAAGAAGAGTGTCTAGTCTAAGGTCTATCTTCCCGCCGAGAGGGATTTTAAAGAGAGCATTAAGAAAGACCTCAGGAAATTCATTAACTATGAGGACAGGCCAAAGAGGATGGGTTTAAACACTAGAATTTTTAACCCAAACTAGAAGGTAAATAGAACAATTTGAATTATTTTCTATCCTTAATACCAGTGATGACATGACCTTTTAACATAATTGGGTGTCTTTCCACTCTAAGATAGGTTCATTAGGAAAGTAAAATATCATAATTTAGGTTCGACAATCAACTGAAGTATAAAAATACCATATCTAACTAACCAGATTGATTGTGGTATCTTGGTAAAGAATTAATACGATGTAGTTTTATAGATTCATCTAGCTAAGATAGATTTACCAATTGGATTTTAAACAAAGAGGCTCTAAAAGTTATTCGGGACTAATTCCAAATCTCTTAGCAACATAAGGAGTCACAAATATAACACAACTCTCTAATCTAAGAAAAGCATAAGTAGTGAGAGAGATAACTTTCAACATATAAGTGACGACATTGGGAGAACTCTCCGAATCCTAATGTATGATAAAGTATAGCAGCAGTTTTGACTGCTACCAGAACCTAAAGCATTATAGTTTTTAGCATTACGACCTATCGAGGCTAATGGGGTAGTCTAGGTTATTATCTACATTTTTTGTCTAGCTAAAGGATAATCCTTCTCTATGTGATCTTGATGTTCACATTCAAAATATACAGCCCTACCGTAGAGATACTGACCTGAATAGTTCTTTCCATTCGACTTGCATAAATGATATGAAGGTCCCTTTGTAATATTTCCTTGAGCTGAGGGATTGAAGCCCTGAATTTTTGATTATTTCTGAAACTAGAGGATGGTGCATTAATTAAAGATACAACCGATTAAATGAATTAATATGGAAGGAAGATTGATTCTTATTTTTGACCCCCTCTTGATTTTACTTATGGTTGGTCATCTTGGCCCTCTTACTCTGATTTTCTACCCTCTACTTCAACTTATCTCATTTGACCTATTAAACATGAATCATAACTCAAGTTATGTCCACGTCTCTGATCAACATTATTGCCTTAAACTTTTTACTCAAAAGTCTAAAAAACCTTTATAGTAATAGGCTAATCTAATTCCTCATTTCAAATACCATATCTAGGGCACAATGAGATAGTTGGGAGAAATTAAGACTGCACTTCTTCACACTCATACAACTTTGCTCCAAATTTAAGAACTCTCTAACCTTTGCCTCTCTCAATTCTCAGGGAAAGAAACACCCCAAAAAAGCATCCCTAAGAGGTATAATATTTGATACAAGTATGATCATTATCATGACACTTTTGAGTATTTTTGAAGACTAGTCACTAAAAGGCCTTTTTATCATTTTGTCTATTATTGTATTGTAGTATAAATAGAATATTGTAGGGTTTATTTCTTTAGTTAATCATTATTATTGAAGAATACTTCTCTTAGAGTGAGAGATAGTCTAATTGAAATTAGGGCATAACATAAGGGTGGATTCTCTTGCGTGTTGCATTTTGCTTGATACATTGGTGGTTGGGTGGTGGATGCCTCTCTTGTGTCAATTGTAAGAGTTAGGTGTTTGTTGTGTGAAGTTTTAAAGGTCCAAGAGTGGAATATGTTCTTGGGTTGTTAAGACTACATCAACACTTATCTAACTACCTTTCTTGTATCTTATTTTAGTTTCGTCTTCTTGTGTTGTTAATGTAACCCGTTTGCTCTTGTTGCTATTGTAATATTGTGGAGCTTCATATTGTGTTTCTAAACTTGTTGTTGGCTGGCTGTTTTGGTGTATTAACACCTTGTATCCTCTTCTTTCTTGTTATAGATAGTAAATTCGAGAGAGGTCCCCATTTGGTCCACGATTTGTTGTGATTTGTGGACTGTTTTAGGGTGTGATTTTGTGTTACCTTGTTTGTTCCGTATCATTTGGTATCAAAGCAAGTTTTGATTTTGTTCTAACAAAATCAATCTTGGGATTATTATCTTGAAAAAAAAAGTTACTGTTCACGTTTTTAGGGTCTTTTAAAAAACTTGATTTTTGTGTGTTTCTAGTGTTAGATCTTGTTTCCTAATACTATTAGACTATATAAATTGAAATCCCAACAAAAAAGAAGTGTCAAAATTAAAAATTCCCCAAAAAATATACTAAACCCGTTTTTGACCCTAGGTTAAATTTTGAGTTTTTTCCTTGTATTTTTAGTGTTAGATTTGTGTTCTCTAACACTATAGGAGTATAGGGTTCGAATTTGAGCTAAATTAGAGGTTATTTAAGCCATCCACCAATTTTGAACTTGAGTTTGAAGAAACTTGAAGGTGGAATCTCATTGTGGGAGGTTGTTTTGAAATAACATGTGTTTTGTGTTGTAGGTTTTGCATTGTGTTGTTGTGTGTGACGTTGCGGACTGATTTGGTATCTTGAGTGGACCATAAATTGAAGGGTTATTTTTGATACCACCACAATGGAACCCAAGGCTTCAAATGCTCAAACAATGGATAATAATGCCATCAATCTCATTTTGGCTCGCCTTGAAACTATGTCCCGAGATATGGCTAGGTTGAATGTGGGTCTTGAGAAATTAGATACGGATGTGGCATCAATGAGTGGGAGATTAGAACGTGTGGAAATCCAAAAGAGCCGACCTTCTACCCCTCAAAACATTTCCCCAACTAATACTCTCGAGACCTTGCACCAAATGTAATATACATCAATTACCCATAAATCAAACCAATCTTTACTCCCAAAGCCGAGAACAAGATAGACTAAGCCATCCTCCACTCCACCAAGTCCAACAAGAAGGGCTTGGAACCCAAATACCATCACCAAACCCGAACCCTCCCATCCAAACTCCACTTGACCAAAGACCTCACTATCCAAATCCAATCCCACCACTACAAGCTCCACTTAACCCAAATAGACCTATCCATGTTGAGGGCTATGGTAGGGGAGGACAACATAATAGTTATGGGCCGTATGATGATGTTTACTTGAGGGAAGAAAGAATGAGGCGTAGACATGGGAAGTTAGGACGAGAGGTGAGAGATGGCCACCCAAACCAAGATGTAGGTCTCAATTCTATCAAAGTGAGCCTTTCCATTTTTAAAGGTGAGAGAGATCCCGAAGCATACCTTACATGGGAGTCATCTGTGATAAGATCTTCCAACTTAATGATCTCACCAAAGAATTTTTTTTTTTATGCTATAGCTCACTTTGAATGGAATGCTAATATATGGTGAGAGTATGTTAAATAATTTGGGAATGAGATGATTGGGGGACAGCCTCCTCAATTTTAATTGAAGAACCTTATGCGACAAAGGTACTTGCCTGAGACTTATAGGCATGAGATTCTTGCTAAATTGTACAATTTGAGGCAAGGGAACAAGAGTGTCATGGCTTAATACGATGAATTTCAACAATTTATGTTGAAACTTGACCACCGAGGCGAGCAAGTAAGTCATGACAAAATGCGCTTTAAGGTTGGGTTAAACAAGGACATCTCCACTCGCATGACGCTTCACAAATTCGACACCATAGATGGCATCTTCCATGTGGATTTAGAGGTTAAGAGGGAGCTCAAAGATAACTCATTCATGGATAGCCAACCCTAGGCCACCAAGGTTGTCCAAAAACATCCTCCAAGGTATGAAGGTAAATTGAATTCTACTTCCAATCCCAAGGGATTTCAATGCTTCAAATGCCAAGGGTGGGGGCACAATGCTAGTGAGTGCCCAAACCATAGGAACGTGATCCTAAGGGAGGGAAGATTTTACTATCTTGGGGAAGAAGTAGTAATTAAATCAGTTAAGGTTGATGGCAAGCCTAAGGATGGAGAGCAAAAAGAGGTTAAAATGCAAGGTGAGGAAGATGTAGAAGATGTGTGGCCTTGTAAAGGAGATTGTGAAGTACCTTTGTAAAAGAGGCAAGGTTATGAATTTGTGGGCAAATTCCTCTCAAGATGGAGAGGATACAAGTATGATCATGATCATGACACTTTTGAGTATTTTTGAAGACTAGTCACTAAAGGGCCCTTTTGTCATTTTGTCTCTTATTGTAATGTAGTATAAATAGAACATTGTAGGGTTTATTTCTTTAGTTGATCATTATTATTGAATAATACTTCTCTTAGAGTGAGAGAGATTCCAATTGAAACTAGGGCATAACATAATAGTGGATTCTCTTGTGTGTTGTATTTTGCTTGATACGTTGGTGCTTGGGTGGTGGACGCCTCTCTTGTGTCAATTGTAAGAGTTAGGTGTTTGTTGTATGAAGTTTTAAAGGTCCAAGAGTGGAATATTCTCTTTGGTTGTTAAGACTACATCAACACTTGTCTAACTACCTATCTTGTATCTTGTTTTAGTTTCGGCTTCTTGTGTTGTTAATATAACCCGTTTGTTCTTATTGCTATTGTAATATTGTGGAGCTTCATATTATGTTTCTAAACTTTTTGTTGGCTGGCTGTTTTGGTGTATTAACACCTTGTATCCTCTTCTTTTTTGTTATAGATAATGAATCCGAGAGAGGTCCCCATTTGGTCCATGATTTGTTGTGATTTGTGGACTGTTTTGGGGTGTGATTTCGTGTTATCTTGTTTGTTCTGTATCAATATTTCCTCCTCTTACGTCTTTCCACTACTTGAACCATATGCCTACAATATCTTTAAGCTAATAAAAAATAAGTTCAACCTTTTTTGCGTTTATAACATGCATAACCTGAAGAGTCTTCTAAACCTCATTAATGAAATTTCAGAGATCCTTACCAAGCTTTGACCCTGTGAACGCTGAACGATTCATTCTGATAAGTTTATATACCTTAGAAGCTATATGGGAATCAAAACTGGTCGGGGCTAAATGGTTAGGATTAGTGGCTACTATCTGCCTCAACGTCTAATTAGTATTCCTAAACTCGACATTGTGATCAATATTTGGTTGTTGAACACCAGATGAATTGAAATCTCTCTATGTAACTGATGGCATATGTAGAGTCTCGATGTTAGCATTCCCAGAGGAACGGTCTCCATTCCAAGTATGAACAATGCATTCAGGAGGTGCCGGAGTGGAATTAACTCCAGCATTAGTAGCGACCATCTAACTAGTGGTCCTTTCTGGAGGCATAATTACGACACATGTAAATGATCATGAATTAGAAGAGAGACATATCATTAAATCCTATCGTACGAACTAGATCATTAAAAGGAAAATATTTCTAAATGTCTTGTAGTCTCCCAATTATAAATGTAGTACGTTTCACACTCATAAGTAGGACTCTACTAGAAACAGCTTCACAAACACCTTAGGATACTTGAACATGTTTCTCTAATACCAATTTTTCATGACCTGAGTTACACCCTAGCTGTGAGCCATAACTAGCTGCTCACTAGTGGTCTATAAGTACCCTTGGCCTATAATCTCTATAAGATAATATAAATAATGAAAGAGAAGCATAAATATAATAGGCATAATGGACTAAATTTAAAAAAAGATGATTTTTATTAAGATATAACTAGAATAAGTGAATGACTATCAATTACCAAATAATTATTTGTCTAGTAAAGGCTCTACAAAGCATAAGAATCAATGGGAAAATGACTTATAACCTTTATTAGATTAAAAATCTAATTAAACTAAGAGGAAAGCTAAAAGTAACTTTGTGCCTCCTAGTTGATAAGAGCGCTCACCAATTAGGTAACTATCAGGTGTTACTGAGTGGCTAGCAGCAAACCTTAAGCTCTAGTCCCTAGATCTATTTTAAATAAAACATATAGTGTAAATGCATACAATATAGGTATGCAAGTATACACAGAAATATAATATAAACTAAATAACTAATCATGAGAACAGGTAAAGAGTAGCTTAAAATAACTGAAAACTTGAGATGAAAATCATGAGAGATAAAGTTTACATAAAAGTATGTCATGAGCATATAAATAATAATTTCATAAATTTTATGCACAAGAGAGTTTCTTATAATTTACAAACACCATGCGAGCTCATGATTCCCAACATCTTACATCCAAACCCAAAAAGTTGTTCAGACCGGCCAAGGTACTGAACCATGAACATAAGGATCCTATAATCATGCCTTTTGGGTGAAACCTATGTTGGCAATGTAGTTATGGAACTTGGATTATCTGAACCCATGTCCTCTTGGTGCTAAGTAATCCTTCCAAAACATACCAGTGCTCTGTAAAATAGCTAAATCATAATTTTTGAGTCTGTACTTAACATGTTTGTTTAACTATATTGTTGTGAGCCCATGCTTGATTTCATGTCATGAATCGTAAACAAAATTATGTATTTAAAAGTATATAATATATAGTTCATAATTTATAAAAAAAACTTGAAACCTAAATTTCTATGCATAAATAGAGCTTTTAAGAGTCATAAGATCATGGAAACCCTTTTCATCAAAATCAGCTAAAGCATGTAAAGAAATCAACATTAATAGTTTGGGAATGAACCCTAAATTTAAGAATAATTTCATCATATCTTGAACGTACTTGGATGTGAGTATGAAAGACATTCATCACTAAAATCTTGAATACCTGAAGAAGACAACTAAAGTTGATGATGAGCTTGAAAAGCTTGCTAAGACTAGAGGAACAAGTTCCATGATTCGTGGGTTTGGTCACGACTCCTGAACCCTATCATGAAGACTTAAGACTTCAAGTTTCATATTTTGTTTTCTATACTATGAGCCGAGGATTTGTAGTCTCAAAATCTAAGGTGTTACAGTATAGCCTCGAGTTTCTCATATGATGTAGAGACTTCCTTGATGACCTTTTTCTTCTTTCAAGAAAAGTCCTTGATGCCCAAGTCTACACCCTAGACGTAACAACACCCAATATTATTTTTGAACTAAGCGAACCACTTTGCATGACACATGAGCACCTACTTAGAACATAAACTAAAAGACAACATAAAAGCTAACACGTGGGTTGAAATTTTGAAATAAAAGATATTATGAATCAAAACATTGAAATGTTTGAAAATTGATTACAACTAACTTAACTGATTTTTTGTCTGTGAAGCCTCTACTAATCATACTGGCATTATTGACAACCAACATAATACTAGACTGTGCATTCCATAAAGACAGAGAGCTTATCCTATATATATATATATATATATAAGTAGTCCTGAGCTAATCTGGTAGTTTTCCTACTACATCTGAATCTCAACATAAGGGAAATATGAATATGAAAACATAATAAATGCAGAAATGATATCTAAAACATACTAATCTCATAAGTCTCGGTAGAACAATACTGAAAAATCTGAATACTGAATCAAAAGTCTAAAACTGAATCTTGTAGTCTGATAAGCCTCTAATGAATGAATCTAGAGAGTCACTGAGACAGGCCCCAACTGAATCAAATTGTCTGAAATGCATAATAAAACGTCTACTAATAACTAAAAATATGACTAACTAAGTCCCTAAACTATGAGGACTTACCAACTGCAGAGATGTAAATGAGATGCTAAAAAATCACTCACGCTGCTGAGACTGAGCACCGAACCTACATTATGAGACAATGTAGCACATAGACCTATATGTGGATCAGTACTTTGATGATGTACTGAGTATATCGGGTTGAATTCAATAAGTAAACAATGTAATCACAATTTATAAAATCATGCATGCTAAATGTAAATGACTCACATAGGCTTGAGAAATCAGAAAACTGAAGATCATAATTCATGAACAACAAAGCATATAGTATAGATCTTGTGAGCCATTACATTAAGTTTTAAAATTTGTTAATTTATGAAAACTACTACATTATCTTGTCAACTGTAAGGGGAATAATTCATCTCAATAATTTAAGAATCTTAAAACCATCGTTTCCAAAACACATGTTTTTATCTTAAGGCTTTAAGCCAATAGACTGTTTTAAGAATAGGGGACATCTTTTGGGAGGTTCTTCTAACGGACATACACCATGTGAACATCCATGGAGTCCCACGTCTTACCCCCATTGGGTAGGGATGTTCTACCTTGCCATCGCAATAGAACTTCTGATCTTATGTGATCACAGTCTTAGTCATCTATGTAGAAGAAGGGATAATCTTAATCCTATGGTGGCACGTAGCTCTGGGGTATGAAACTGTAGTAACACACCCATCTCGGTGCTAAATACTACTCCCATTCTTATGTTCAAAATCTTAAGAAAATCCACTTCAAATTAGCACAAGGGTAACAAGAAAACCAATTATGCCTTTCTTTCTTTAAATCTTAAGTCACATGAACAAAGTGGATTCTTTATCTTAGCTTAGGACCAAAAGGTCAAATCTTTATCAAAAATCTAAGAATAGTCTTATCTTAAGATACTCATAGCATAATCAATCTTGAAAAAACAATCTTTAACTAGTGCTTAAAGACCCATGTATCAAACTCATGTTAAAACACCAAAATGCTTATGCTTGATAATGTAAATATTGATAAATCAACTCAAAATCTAGAAATTTCAGCAATATGCATGAAAATATGAACATAACCATGAAATTTAACTTCTAAATCATTGGGAATCTCATAAGCTTGTAATTAACAATAATGGGTATATACCCTAACTTAAATTTCATGGAAAATCATATAAATCTCAGTAAAATCTGAATTTAAAATAAGTTTTGGGCACAAGGATGAAAGGATTATCCTTGTTCATACCCCACTTACCTTAATTGGTGATCTTTGATGAAAAACTTAAATCTTGGATTCCTATTGATGCTTTGGGGATGAGTTCTTAGAGCCCTTGTATTGAGAATCCTCAATCTTAAATTTCTTTGGAGAGTTAATGGAGGAATTTGGATTTCTTAGGGATGAAGTTTGTTGAACTAGGGTTCTGCTTGAGAGAGATTTGATGAAAAGTGGATATAAAGTGCTTTGAATGGATTTAATTCATTGCTTAAGAAGGATTAGGGCTGGGCGAATGACCGAAGTACCCCCTTTAATCTTTGAAATGGAACTAGAAAAATGAACTTTTTGCGAACTGGGTGGCCACAGTGACGCGCCACTATCACTGTGGCTCACTGGAAATGGACGAGCGGGAACTTGGCATTCACCGCGACGTTCCACAATCACGGAGCCCCTTTAGTTTGTCATTTTAGCCACTGACACGATGCGTCAGTATCGCGAGGTCTCACTAAAAATTACCAAAAGTGAAATTGGGCCCCTCCGCGATGCTCCAAAATTGCGGAGTCTCACTGAAAATTGACAATTGTGATTTTATGCTTCTCCGTGATGCGCTAAGGGCCTAAATCATGGTGTTTTATGACTGGAACTTAAAATAGCCATAACTCCTTCACTCAGTGTCGTATTTAGGCGAATTTGGTATCGATGGAAAGCTTATTCGATTTCTCACGCAATGGGGAGTCTAAATCTGAAGAATTCTATATGAAATAAATAGTATTCATTTTGGAAACTACCCCTTAATATTCTAGGGATGAATTTAAGATAGGAAAAATCTCAGGGTATTATAATATCTTTCCCTTGGAAATATTCATTCTCGAATACTACTGGTTAGACTAAGAATACTAAGGAAAATCTAAAGCTAAAGGATAGTAGGCACAATCGAAATAAATTGCAAAACTAAATCTAAATCATTCTGAGCATTTGAGTAGTTCTGTGAGTGCATGAACTTACATGAGGACAACTATATAGCTGAATATATCATTTGAAAAGAACTAAATAAAGGAATAGTGTTACCTTCAGCTAAATCTGAGTTTGTGGAGAAGAGGTGACAGTAGTTGGCTCACATATCTGCTTCTGCTTCCCAAATGGCGCTCTCAACTGACTGATTCCGCCAAAGAACTTTGACTAAGGGAACTTCTTTATTCCTTAGTCTACGGATCTGATGATCTAAAATCTCAACTGGAATCTCTTCATATGAAAGACTGTTCTGAATATCTAAGCCTTCTAAAGGAACTACAATGGTGGAGTCACCAATGTACTTCTTAAGCATAGAGACATGAAATACAGGATGAACGGCTGACAAGTCTGCTGGCAAATCAAGCTCATAAGCTACTTCCCAAACACGACTCACAATTCTGAAAGGGCTAACATACTGGGGACTAAGCTTCCTCTTCTTTCCAAATTTCTTTACCCCTTTCATAGGTGAAATCTTCAGTTACACTCGATGTCCCTTCTTTTTACATCTGCATAGTATTTCTGACGACTCTGGCTGTTTTCAATCATTCCTTAATCAGCTTAACTTTCTCCATAGCTTCGTACACTGTATGGGCCTTAGCAAAGTGGCCTCACCTACCTCAAACCAACCTATCGGTAATCTACATCTCCTCTCATAAAGAGCCTCAAATGGGGTCATCTAAATGCTAGAATGATAAATGTTATTTTACGCGAACTTGATCAATAGAAAATGCTTATCCCAACTACCTTTGAAATCAAGAGCACATTCCCTTAACATATCTTTTAAAGTTTGGATGGTCCTCTCTGCTTGACCATCTATCTGAGGGTGAAAAGCTAAACTAAGATGGACCTGGGTACCAAGACTTTTCTAAAAGGCTCTCCAAAACTGGGAAGTAAACTGAGTACCCTTATCTAAGATGATAGACAAGGGAACTTCATCCAATCTGACTAACTCTCAGATATACAACTTAGTGTAATCCTCAGCTGTATACGACATGTGAACTGGTATGAAATGAGCCAACTTAGTCAATCTGTCCCAATAACCCAAACTGATTCATGATAACGACGCAAATGGGGTAAACCTGTCACAAAATCCATATTCACCTCTTCCAACTTCAAAGTGGGGATACCAAACTCTTGCAACGTACCACCAGGTCTTTAGTGCTCTACCTTAACCTATTGGCAAGTTACAAACTTAGCTACAAACTCTGCTATATCTCTCTTCATACCATTCCACCAATAGATTTCATGCAAGTCGTGGTATATCTTGCTAGCACCTGGATGAATAGAATAACGCGCACCATGCGCATTCGCCATAATTTGCTGTCTCAAATCATCAACACAAGGCACACACAATCTACCCTGATATCTTAACACGCCATCTCCCTCTTAGGAGAAAATCTCTATCTTTTGATCTTTAACTGACTCCTTCGGTTTGACCAAACTAGAATCCATATCTTTCTTCTCCTTTACTTTCGAAACTAGGGAAGATTTGAAACTACTCTGAACCCAAACATGCCCTTTAGCTGAGTCAACCAACCTAACACCCAATCTTGCCAAACGATGAACTTCTCTAGCCAACTCTTTCTAATCATTCTCTACATGAGAAACACTACCTATAGACAATCTACTGAGGGCGTTTCCACTACATAGGCCTTGCTCGGATGATACAATACACTTATGTCATAATCTTTCAACAATTCTAACCACATTCAATACCGAAGATACAACTTTCTTTAGTTAAACACATATTGTAAGCTTTTATGGTCTGTGAACACATCAACATATACACAATACAGATCATGTCGCTAGATTTTCAAAAAAACACCATAGCAGCTAACTCGAGATCATGGGTTGGGTAATTTTTTTTGTGAGGCTTCAACTATCTAGAGGCATAATCTTACCTCTCTATATTAACACACAACCCAAACCAACTCTAGAGGCATCACAATACACTATAAAACCATCTGTACCATCGAGTAATGCTAAGATTGGGGCTCTAGTTAATCGAGTTTTCAACTCCTGAAAACTCTTCTCACAGGAATCTGACCATTGGAACTTAACTTTCTTTTGGATCAATCTAGACACAAGAGATGCAATAGGAGAGAAACCATCAACAAAATAGCGATAATAACCAACTATACTGAAGAAACTCCTAATATCTAATAGAGAGATAGGTCTAGGCCAATTTCTTATGACTTCTGTCTTTTGGGGATCAACTCAAATACTATCGACGGAAACAATATGATCGAGAAAGGCTACTAATCTTAGAAAAAATTCACATTTGCTAAATTTGGCAAAGAATTGATGATCTCTAAGAGTTTGTAAGTGATCTACATGGTCATCCTTACTACGGGAGTATACAAGGATATCATCTATGAATACTATGACAAACATGTCTAGATATTGTTTGAACACTCGGTTTATAAGGTCCATAAAAGTTACTGGAGCATTGGTTAGCCCAAAAGACATGACTAAAAACTCAAAATGACCATAATGGGTTCTGAAAGCTGTCTTTAGAATATCATATTCCCTTACTTTAAGTTGATGATAGCCAGATCTAAGGTCTATCTTTGAGAAATAACTTGCACCTTGGAGTTGATCAAATAAGTCATCAATTCTAGGAAGAGGATATTTGTTCTTGACTGTGACCTTATTTAGCTGATGATAGTCAATGCACATTAGCAAGGAACCATCTTTATTTCGCACAAATAGGACAGGAATGCCCCATGGAGAAACACTAGGCCTGATGAAGCCTTTATATGAAATATCTTTGAGTTGCTCTTTCAACTCCTTTAGATCTGCGGGAGCCATACAATATGAAGGGATAAAAATAGGCTAAGTATCTGGGAGAAGGTCAATACCAAATTCTATTTTCCTATCGGGAGGTACCCTTGGGAGATCTTTAGGAAATACTTCAAGAAATTCATTGGCCACTCTAACGGACTGAAGGGTTGGAGTTTCAGATTTGTATCTTTAACTCGAACTAGATGATAAATACAACCTTTGGATATCAAATTTCTGGCTTTGAGATAAGATATGAAATGACTCTTGAGAGATACTGAATTACCTAACCACACAAATACTGGCTTATTTGGAAACTGAAACTTCACCACACGGGTGCGACAACCTATAGAGACATAATAGGAATGGAGCCAATCCATACCAAGGATAAGATCAAAATCAACCATATCTAACACTATCAAGTCTGCTAATATGAATTTATGAAGGACAATGATAGGATACTTTTTATAGATTTGTTTGGCAACAACTGACTCACCTATAGGGGTAGAAACCAAGAAACGCTCAGGGATCTTTTCAGAACTTACCTCAAAATTCACAACAACTAATGGGGTCATATAAGAGAAAATCTAACCAGGGTCTAACAACACATAAATATCAAAATAAAAGACACGAAGAATACAGTAATAACATCTGGTGAATCCTCCTACTCCTGATGGGATAGTAAAGCATAAAACTAATTTTGGCGCTGAACGCCACCAGTTTTGGATGATGGGCCCTGAAGAGGGGCTGGGTAACTTAGAGGAACTAGTGCACTATTAGCCTGAGTTTGGGGAAAAATATCCCTACTTTCCTGTCTAGCATGCAGGCACTCTTTGATTCTGTGACCCGACTGGCCACAACCATAACAAACTTTTTGGCCCCATAAATACTCATCCATATGGGTCTTACCGTACTTAGCACACTGAGGATAATTGGTCCTACCACTCATACTATTCTGAGATTTAGGCATAGAAGACTTACCCCACTATTCCTGCCTGTTTCTGGGAGCAGGAGCACTGGCTGAAGAAGAGGCAGACAAAGATAACCGATTCTGAAACTACAAATGATTTCCTTTCCCAGACTTATTCTGACCATAATCAAACTTCCCTGTTCTAGCCTTTTTATTTACTTTCTCTCTTTTCTTCATATTTTCTGCCTCAATCTGCTAAGCATGCATCATTAATCTAGGAAGATCCATGTCTCTAATGAGCTTAGCAGTCCTACACTCCTGAACTACCAACCTAAACACACTGGTCATAAACTTACTTATGATTAACCCAGGGTCAGCCATTTGATCAGGGGCATACATAAACAACTGGTTGAACTTGAAGCAATACTTTTTCACTGTCATTGAGTCTTACCTCAGGTTTATAAACTTTTCTATCTTAGCTTCACTTATCTCATGTGGGAAGAACTTATCTAAGAACGCATCTTAAAATATCTCCCAAGTCATGGGAGCTGCATTCTCCCCTCTACTTTTCTTTCATATCACCACCCAATTATATGCAACATCCCTCAGCTTATAGGATGCCAGTTTTACACTCGCTTTTTAGAAACATGCATAATTCGGGTGATTTTCTTTACCTCATCTAGATAAAACTGTGGGTCCTCGCCTACCTTCAACCCAAAGAACTCCAGTGGGTTTATTCTTATAAAATCTTAGATTCTGGTTGCGGCTAAGTCCCTGTCTTGCTGAAGTGGGGCTTCATCCTGACGGTTACCCTAAACATTAGCTGTCACACTTGGGCTAGCTCCTGAAAAATAGCCTGAAACTCTGCATGTGACGTATTCTAATTTAAAGGATCTGCGGGCTGAGGTGGATAGTTATCATTTCTACGTGCTAGATAAGGAGGCATTTTCTATGACGTGAAAGCACGAGTTAGAAGTAGATAGAGACACTGAATGCATGAGATTATAAAAGAAGAGAGATTTCCTAAAAAACTCCATAGCCTCTTGCTCATAGATGTGGCGTACTTCACACCGATAATCAATACTCTACATAACATGGCTTGTATGACTCCTTAATACTCTCTAAACCTTTAGCTCTGATACCAAGTTTGTAATGCCCCAAAATCTAATTTTTAGGATGCCACATGGTGCTCCGAACTACAAGTAGTCCTGAGCTAACCCTGACTGCTTTTCTACTACTTCTGAATCTCAACATAGGGGAAGTATGAATATGAAAACATAATAAATGTAGAAATCTTATCTGAAACATACTGATCTCACAAGTCTCGATAGAAAAATACTGAAAAATCTGAATAATGAATATAAAGTCTACAACTAAATCTAGTTGTCAGACAAGCCTCTACTGACTGAATCTAAAGAGTCATTGGGATAGGTCCCAACTGACTTAAACTATCTAAAATAAATAGTAAAGTGTCTACTAATAACTGAAAATAAGACTAAGTCCCCAAACTATGAGTACTTACCAACTACAGAGATGTAGATGAGATCTCGAATATCACTCACGCTGCTGAGACTGAGCACCGAACCTACATTATGAGACAATGTAGCACATAGACCTATATGTGGATCAGTACTTTGATGATGTACTGAGTATATCGGTTTGAATTCAATAAGTAAACAATGTAATCACAATTTATAAAATCATGCATGCTAAATGTAAATGACTCACATAGGCTTAAGAAATCAGAAAACTGAAGATCATAATTCATGAACAATAAAGCATATAGTATAGAGATCTTGTGAACCATTACATTAAGTTTTAAAATTTGTTCATTTATGAAAACTACTACATTATCTTGTCAACTGTAAGGAGAATAATTCATCTTAATAATTTAAGAATCTTAAAACCATAGTTTCATAACACATGCGCTTTAAGCTAATAGACTATTTTAAGAGTAAAGGATATCTTTTGGGAGGTGGACATACACCATGTGAGCATCCATGGAGTCCCACGTCTTACCCCAGCTGGGTAAGGCTGTTCTACCCTTCCCATCGGAATAGAACTACTTATCTTATGCGATCACACTCTTAGTGGCATGTAGTTTTGGTGTATAAAATCGTAGTAACATACCCACCTCGGTGCTAAATACTACTTTCATTCTTTTGCTCAAAATCTTAAGAATATCCACTTCAAATTAGCATAAGAGTTTACAAGAAAACTAATTATGCCTTTCTTTCTTTAAATCTCAAGTCACATGAACAAAGTGGATTATTTATCTTATCTTAGTACTAAAGGGTCAAATCTTTATCAAAAATCTGAGAATAGTCTTATCTTAGGATACTCATAGCATAATCAATCTTGAAACAATAATCTTTAACTAGGGCTTACAGAGCCATGCATCAAACTCATGTTAAAACACCAAAATGCTCATTCTTGATAATGTAAATATTGATAAATTAACTCAAAATCTGGAAATTTCAGCAAGATGCATTAAAATATGAATATAACCATGGAATTTAAGTTTTAAATCATTGGGAATATCATAAGCTTGAAAATAACAATAATGGGTATAAACCCTAACTTGAATTTCTTGGAAAATCATATAAATTTCAGTAAAATCTGAATTTAAAATAAGTTTTGGGCACAAGGATGAAAGGATTATCCTTGTTCATACCCCACATACCTTAATTGGTGATCTTTGATGAAAAACTTAAATCTTGGATTCCTATTGATGCTTTGGGGATGAATTCTTAGAGCCCTTGTATTGAGAATCTCAATCTTAAATTTCTTTGAAGAGTTAATGGAGGAATTTGGATTTCTTGAAGAGAAAGGTTGTTGAACTAGGGTTTTGCTTGAGAGAGATTTGATGAAAAGTGGATGTAAAGTTCTTTGAAGGGATTTAATTCATTGTTTAAGATGGATTAGGTCTAGGAGAATGACCAAAGTACCCCATTTAATCTTTGAAACTAAACTGGAAAAACAAACTTTTTGTGAACTGGGTAGCCACCGCGATCCGCCACTATCGCGGTGGCTCACTAGAAATGGATGAGCGGGAGCTTTCACCGCGATGCGGCATAATCGTGAAGCCCCTTTAGTTTGTCATTTGGCCACTGGCGCGATGCATCAGTATCGCGAGGTCTCACTGAAAATTGCCAAACGGGAAATTGGACCTCTCCACGATGCACCAAAATTGCGGAGTCTCACTGAAAATTGACATTTGTTATTTTATGCTTCTCCGCATGCGCTAAGGTCCCAAATCACGATATTTTATGACTGGAACTTAAAATAGCCATAACTCGTTCAGCGAGTGTCGTATTTAGGCGAATTTGGTATCGATGAAAATCTTATTCAATTTCTCATGCAATGGAAAGTCTAAATGTATATAATTCCTCATGAAATAAATAGTATTCATTTTGGAAGCCATCCCTTAACATTCTAGGGATGAATTCAAGTTAGGAAAAATCTAGGGGTATTATAATATCTCCCCCTTGAAAATATTCATCCTCGAATATTGCTGGTTAGACTAAGAATACTGAGGAAAATCTAAAGCTATAGGATAGCATGCACAACCGAAGTAAATTGAAAAACTAAATCTAAATCATTCTATGCTTCTGAGTAGTTCTGTGAGTTCTTGAACTTACATGAGGACAACTATATTGTTGAATATATAATTAGAAAAGAACTGAATCAAGAAAGAGTATTACCTTCAGCTAAATCTGAGTTTGCGAAGAAGAGGTAAGGGTACTTGGCTCGCATATCTGCTTCTGCTTCCCAAATGGCACCCTCAACCGACTGATTCTGCCAAAGAACTTTGACTAAGGGAACTTCTTTGTTCCTTAGTCTATGGATCTGATGATCTAAAATCTCAATTGGAATCTCTTCGTATGAAAGGCTATTCTGAATATCTAAGCTTTCTAAAGGAACTACAATGGTGGAGTCACCGATACACTTTTTAAGCATAGAGACGTGATATAAAGGATGAACGGCTGATAAGTCTTCTGATAAATCAAGCTCACAAGCTACTTTTCTAACATGACTCTCAATTCTGAAAGGGCCAACATACCGGGGACTAAGCTTCCCCTTCTTACCAAATCTCTTTACCCCTTTCATGGGTAAAATCTTCAGATACACTTGATCACCAACCTCAAACTCGAGGTCCTTTTTTATCATATCTATATATGATTTCTGATGACTCTGGGCTGTTTAAAATTTTTTCCTAATCAACTTAACTTTTTCTATAGCTTCGTACACTACATCGAGCCCTAGAAAGTAGCCCACCCACCTCAAACCAACCTATGGGTGATCTATATCTCCTCTCATAAAGAGCCTCAAACGGGGCTATCTAAATGCTCCTCCCATAAAGAGCCTTAAACGGGGCTATCTAAATGCTAGAATGATAACTGTTATTTTACGTGAACTCGATCAATGGCAAATGCTCATCCCAACTACCTTTTAAATCAAGAGCACATTCCCTCAATATATCCTTTAGAGTTTGGATGGTCTTCTCTGCTTAACCATTTGTTTGAGGGTGAAAAGCTATTCTAAGATGGACCTAGGTACCAAGAACCTTCTGAAATGCTCTCCAAAATTGGGAAGTAAACTGAGTACCCCTATCTGAGATGATAGATAAGGGAACTCCATACAATCTGACTAACTCTCGGATATACAACTTAGCAAAATCCTCAGCTGTATATGATATGTGAACTGGCAAGAAATAAGCTGACTTAGTCAATTGTCTACAATAACCTAAATCGAGTCATGATGACAAGGCAAATGAGGTAAACCAGTCACAAAATCCATATTTACCTCTTCCCACTTCCAAGTGGGGATACTAAACTCTTGCAACATACCACCAAGTCTTTAGTGCTCTACTTTAACCTATTGAGAAGTTGCATACTTAGCTACGAACTCTGCTATATCTCTCTTCATACCATTCCACCAATAGATTTCATACAAGTCGCGATACATCTTGGTAGCACATGGATGAATAGAATAACGCGCACCATACACATCCACCGTAATCTGCTGTCTCAAATTATCAACACAAGGCACACACAATCTACCCTAATATCTCAATATGCCATCTCCTCCTTGGGAGAAAGCCTCAATATTTTGGTCTTTATCTGACTCCTTCGATTTGACCAAACTAGAATCCATATCTTGCTTCTCCTTTTTTTTAAAACTAGGGAAGATTTGGAACTACTCTGAACCCAAACATTCCCTTCAGCTGAGTTAACCAACCAACACCCAATCTTTCCAAATGATGAAATTCTTGAGCCAACTCATTTTTATCATTCTCAATATGAGCAACACTGCATATAGATAATCTACTGAGGGCTTCTGCCACTGATACATTCAAATGGCCACCTTAGCTTTTGATGACATCTTTGAAGGCCAACATGTAAAGGCTCAAGACTTAGTCACCCTGAGAGAACAAGGATACACAAGAAGGATTATTTTGAGCATGACTTAAAGCAATCTTGTGTTTGAAAGGTTTCTTAGTTGCTTACATTGATGCTAACCTAAGAACCACAAGCTTGAAGTATGAACCATACTCGATTTTTGAGAGCATTGAAAAGGCACCATTCGTTCAAGTTATAGTACCTTGGTTTCCCCTTCATTAAGGGTATTTTATACATTACATATGGTGTATTTACACACCAAGGCAACCTCTCTCATTAAGGGCAAAGTGGTCTTTTTATCTTCATTTGTAATATATTATAAATAGGCTCCTTTAGTCTTATTTTAACTAGTTAATGAATGATGAACATTTGAAAGACTTATTCTCTCTTTGGAGAGTGCAACATCTTAGTATAGTTCTTAGTTAGGGCTTGGAAAAGTCATCCTTAGTATAGGGCTTGGAAAAGCAAATATTGTTCTTTGCTTGGAAATGGTGGATTTTGAGGTGAGTGATTCCCTTGGCGGTCATCGTAAGAGTGTGGTGTTGCTGTTACAGTAATTAGGGGTTTAGTTTTTGAATCACACTTTGTTCCTAAGTCTTGTAACAAATCTATATCTCACTATCTATCCTTTTATTCTTGTAATCTTGTTGTTGTTTGTAGTGGACTATTTTTATGTCTTGTTGAATCCAAAAATATGTGTTCTTGTTTTCATCTTGTTATTCACGATTTATGTCTATTTTGGGTGTCAAATACACCTTTTTTTCTTGTATTCTTGTTGTATTTGTCGAATCCAAGTGAGGTCTCCATTTGGTCCATGATTTATTATGATTTGTGGTCTGTTTTGGAGGGTGTATTGGACTGTTTTGTGGCTGTTTCGTGTTCCTCTTATTTTTCTTGTATCAGCCACTACATAGGCCTTGATCGGATTATACAACATACTCATGTCATAATCTTTCAATGATTCTAACCACCTTCTCTGCCGAAGATACAACTTTCTCTGAGTAAACACATATTGCAACCTTTTATTGTTCGTGAATACATCATCATATACACTATACAGATTGATACAAGAATAATGGCCGCCTTAGATTTCGACGATATTATTCAAAGTCACTATGTGAAGAATCAAGCTTTGGTCGCATGGAGGGCACGGGATCATACTTTGAGGGGATGTTTTGAGCCTACCATTGATCAAACCCGAGTGTGAAAGATTGTTTGGAGCCTTGAAGACTTAAGGACTCTCGAGTTTGGACCACCTTTGTTGGTTCACGATTTTGGTGCCCTTTATGAAGGGCATTTTGGTCACTTAGCCTTAAGGGCATTTTGGACAATCATATTATTTTCCAACACACCAAGGCCACCTTTGGTCATTAAGGGTAGTGTAGTCTTTTTTGCCTTCTTTTGTAATATACTATAAGTAGGATTTTTGTAGGTCTTCTCTCATCAGTTTTATGAAAGATGAAATATTGAAACATTAAAAATCCTCTCTCTTAAGAGTAGAACACTTAGTCTTAGTTAGGGCTTGGAAAAGCTAGTATTGATCTTTGCTTGGAAATGGTGGATCTTGAGGTGAGTTTATTCCCTTGGCGGTCACCGTAAGAGTGTGATTTTGATTATTACATTTATTAGGGGTTTTTGAGTTTAAAACACTCTTTAGTTCTTAATCTTGGTCTCACTATCTATCCTTTACTTTTGTTGTTGTCATCTTGTGTAGTGGACTATTTTGGGTCCTTCATTGAATCTAACACTTGTATTATTCTTATTCATATTGTTCCTCACGATTTTTGGCTGTTTGGGGTGTCAAATACACCTTTGTTTCTTGTATTTTTCTTGTTGATAGCGAATCTGAGAGTGGTGTACATCTTGGTCCTCGGATCCTTAAGATTGTGGACTGATTTGGAGTGTGTTTTGTGCCTTCCGTTGTCTTTCTCATATCATTTGATATCAAAGCATGGCTTGATATTGTTTCCACAAGATCAATCTTGGGATTTTTAGTTGAAAAAAACGAAAAAAAATTGTTAAAAAAAAAGTTAAAATCTGAAAATTCCAGAAAAATAGCAATCTGTCCATTTTGTGTTCTTGGTCGAAAATTGTGTTCTTATTATGTATTGGCCAGTATTTTTACTTTTCTTTGTTGTCTCTAAGCTTTAGTTCTGTTCCTCACTAACACGTTGAGTCTATATCTTAGCTTAGAGCTTGAAATATTGATGTTGTTAATGTGAACAAAGTGTGGCCGATTGTTGTTGGTATTGTTGTTGCGGGTTCGAGACCTGAACCTGTGATGTGTTTTTGGTTCAAGTTTGAACGTGTATTATGGAGATTGTGTTGTGGAATTTAATCTTGGGAAGTTGTTGTTGTTTTTGAGGTCCAACTTGAACCTTAGAACTTCAAAACCCAAAGTTTGTGTTCTTGGTGTTCTTCATCATCTCCATATATTGTTGGAAAAAAAGTGGTTGTTGATCTTAGAAGTTGAAAAAAAGAGTGTGTATTGTGTTAGTCTTGAAAGACATAGATCCAAGTTCCTACACACTAAAGACTTTACATCACTTCTCAACCACTTTCCCATGAAACAAGGGTCCATGTTTTAAGGAGAAGTACAAGAAAAAGTCAAGTCTTGAAAATTGAAAAAGGATCCAAGACTTATTTTCTCTCCTAAAACAAAATCCACCAATCAAAATTAATTTTTGACCAAGACTTGAACCTTTAAGAATAACCACTTGATAAAACCGACCCAATACGTGGCTGCCACATCATCACTGCTACTGTTCACGTAATATTTTTGAGCTCAAATTTTAGATTCTTAGTTTCAACTTATTGTTTCATTAGTTTCATGTCTTGATTCTAGAATTAATTAACAACTAGTAATCACCTACTTAGTTGTAGATTAATTATTGAATCCGCTTCTTCGTGTCTTCATTATTTGTGTGCTTTTCTCATTTTTAACTCATAGTAACTTCTATGTTTCAAGTTCGTAAGTAAATTTTGTTTTGTTTCTTGAGTCAATCAAGCAAGAATCCATTCCGATCGCCAAGTAGAATTAACATCTTATTGACTATCGGAGTATAAGAAACTTTCAATATTCGCTGCTCCAATTGTGAGGATCACAAAAGTGAGTGAATACGAGTGTTGGTGAGGATCTTTTACTAATATTGTTTGTTCATTTTATAGGTTCAAAAGGTGATATAAGGGGAATATGTCTTCGATAGTTGGGGATTATTGTGACTACAATATGGGAGACTATGGTTATAGTGAGGGGTTTTATGGCTATGAAGTTGAGGGAGATTGCGGAGGCTATGAAAATAGCCATGATCGAAACTTAGGCAGATTTGAAAGTTACTCTTTTGAGGGAGAAAATGAGGTGAATGAAGTTCCTAGTGCTTATGGTGACTTTGGAGATGATGTAGGACCTCGTGATGGATCTTATGATGATGTTGGGGCATGTGAGGAGTCCTACACATCTCAATCCCAACCTAGATTTGGTGTTAGGTATAATCCTTTCATTCGTAAAGCTTATGAGAGTTATGTGAGAGTACATGTGAGGAGTATAAAGATTTATATTCTAAACCTTGTAGTACTTCTTATCAAGATCAATATAGTGTGAATAGTTATACTAGCTCTAGTGGAGGTTGATCAACGAGAAGAAGAGGGTATGCATCTCCAAAATCGAGGGGTACTCGTGTCCTTTACAATATTGATCTAAGAAGGAGTGTACACTCCGGATAAGGGACCATTTGTGGGATACCGGGCTGCCTCATTGTTTTAAATGATAGGTACTATATAAACTACATCGTTCCATCCATGGTTGACTAGTTGGGGTTGTTTTGCGAGCCTTTACTAGTTCCATACTTCTTGGACGGGTTTAAGGTTACCGAGAGGGTCAAAGTTATCTTCTCCCAATTTGAGTACCATGAGGAGGTGTGGTGTGATATTCTTTCATTGACATATGGTCATGTATGCTTAGGTGTCAATTGGTTTGCACAACATAGAGTTCAAAATGTGCAAAATTGGCCTAATGTTGTAAGAGACCGGTGGGGAAATCACCTCATGACATACATACTGCCCTAGCTACAAAGAGAAGTAAATACTTACTCCAATCTGAATGCTTATGAGAGAAAAAAAATTGAGAGGAGTAAGGGTATGAAAGGTAGTAATTCGAGAGTGAAAAAAAGAGAGGTTGTGTGGAGCTAAGTGAGGGGATTATCACCAAACCGTGCTAACATTGGTTGTCCTTCTATTTCTAAGAACATTTGTGTAGGTACCAACATGGCAAGCGAAGGTGAACAATGCCGAATGGAAGTTGCTGCCCAAGCTTATGGAGGACCTTCACACCATGGGAAATAAGAATCTACTCAAGAAATTCAAGGTAAAATAGCTAACTCTTACACTGTGGTGCATGAAAATGATATTCGTGTGGCTAGTAGCCCATTGAGTGTGAGTAGTAGCTTACTTACTTGTCAGTCAAATGATTCTTTGTCTCTTGTTGATGATGTACATGTTGTGAGTGTGGATACAGTAGTTGATCCTATTGATGACGAAATTGACTCTTCTTGTAAGGTTAATTTATGTTCACCTAGTGTTGAAACCTATATGTTGAACGGAAGTACATCATCTTGTGTAATCGTTGTTGATCAACTGATACAAGTACAACCACGAAGATGGACACATGTGAGAATGTAATGAACCCGGGGCTTGGAGTGTGCGAGTGAAGGACTTAAAACACACCAAACCGACCCTAATCTTACACTTGGAGTGTAAAGAAGAGCCTTGGAACACAACAAGGCATCCCCTAAATACACTTGAAAGGAGCCTAGCTCTTAAAAGGGCATTTTGGACATTTTTATATTTTATTTGTAACCTAGTAGAACATTGTAGGGCTTTTAGACTTAGATTATTCATGATGTTGTAATTCTTGAAACACAAAGAAACACAAGTCCTCTCTCCTTGAGGCACCAAAACCGAAATTAGGCATAGAAAGTGTGGAATCACTCTTGTTGATCTCATGGCTTGGAAACGTGATGCTTGGGAGGTGGATTTCAACCTTGTGTCTTCGTAAGAGATAGGTGAACACTGTATTTAGTGTTAAGGGTCCAAGAGTGGAATATGCTCTTGGGTTCTTAATATTATACCTTCATTAAGTCTATCTAACTATCCCTTTAATTTTATAGTAATCTTGTAGTAGTTTATGTTCTTGTAACTGTTTCTATCTCTAGTTAGTAAAATCGCATTTTGTTCCTATCTTGTTATTGTTGTCCATCTCATCATATTGTTTCTATTTTGGTGTATTTACACCTTCAATATCTTGTTGTTATTGTGTTTTCATTGTTGTTGTAGTGAATCCGAGAGTGGTCACCAAAAGGGTCCTTGATTCTTCAAACTTATGGACTGATTTGGTGTTTGTTTCATGCTTCCCTTGCACCAAAACAACACAATATGATGAGATGGACAATAACAACAAGATAGGAACAGCACACAGTTTTACTAACTAGAGATAGAAACGGTTACAAGAACACAAACTACTACAAGATTACTATAAAAGTAAAGGGATAGTAAGATATACTTAATGAAGGTATAATCTTAAGAACCCAAGAGCATATTCCACTATTGGACCCTTAAAACTACACACAACATTCACCTATCTCTTAGGAAGATACAAGGTTGGAATCCACCTCCCAAGCATCACGTTTCCAAGCCATGAGATCAACAAGAGTGATTCCGCACTCTCTATGCCTAATTTCGGTTTTGGTGACTCAAGGAGAGAGGACTTGTGTTTCTTTGTGTTTCAAGACTTAAAACATCATGAATAATTTAAGTCTAAAAGCCCTACAATGTTCTATTTATACTAGGTTACAAATAAAATACAAAATGTCCAAAATGCCCTTTTAAGAGCTAGGCTTCCTTCAAGTGTATTTAGGGAATGCCTTGTTGTGTTCCAAGGATCCTCTTTGCACTCCAAGTGTGCGATTAGGGTTGGTTTGGTGTGTTTTAAGTCCTTCACTCACACACTCCAAGCCCCGGTTTCATTACATTCTCACATGAGTCCATCTTCGTGGTCGTACTTGTATCATCCTCCCCTCCTTAAAAAGGATTCGACCTCGAATCCATGCCTTGCAAAAATAAAGAGAGACAAACAAGCACATTTTCTCATGGAATGAGGGTTAGGATTAGCAAAAATAAACAATAATGATATGCACTCAAAACACTCAAAACAGCCCACACCAAAAAAAAAAGAAACCCAGGACCCTTTGAGTTCAATCTCGGCCAACAACAAATCTCGACATGCCAAGGTGGTTCATATCTGACATATAACCAAGAGTCATTAGTGTTAAACATTATGAAGCCATTGAAAAATTCACCAAGGACTTGACTATGATAAGAACCCAAAATAAATGCACCTAAGCCGAGAGTAAATCTTCCCCACTCTAAGATGGCACCGGGATCAAATGGGAAGAATGGCCATAGGTACAGGTCTAAGCAACACACCCATTTCCCGTAGTCTTTACCACAACCACACGACCTACTCTCTACATTGGCATACATATCAAGGTGGCACTCAATTCTACTTCTACTATGGTGTCCTCGGAAAAGCCACACAAAGTAGAAAAAGAAGTAGTTTCCAAGACCCCACATTTCTTACCCTTAAGAGTACTCTCATCTTCCAAGAAGAGATTTCCATCTTTAGGAGGAATATTGTCACACCATAGTGGGTTAACATATATGATATAGCTTCCAAGGCAAGCTATACCATCATTTTCACCACTAGGTCTATTAGGAGTGTTTAAACTACCTTCAAACAAGACATTGTACCTAAAGAGTGAATGATCTAACCCGCAGATAGATTTGGAACTTTCACTCTCTAAGGAATCATTATCAAGTTCCAAAGATATTTCAAGCACACGATTAACCCTATGAGCCAAGCAAATATTAGAATCCTTACAACAACATAGGGTCACGGGTTTACTCATTTTTTCTTGACCAACATTTTCAAATTCTTCACTCACTTGAGACTCATTAATAACATCACACATATTCTCAAGTGGTGGGAAAGTTTTACACACAAGTTGGTCAACACAATTTTTATACGACGATGTACTTTAATTCAACACAATAGCTTCAGCACTAGGTGGACACAAATCAATCTTACTAGAAGAGTCAATTTGGTCATCTATAGGATCAACTAGTGTATCCACTTGCACAACTTCTACATTATCTATAAGTGGTACGGAATCAATATACTCATACGTAGGTAAGCTACTACTCACACTCAACGGCTTATTAGTCACACGTTCATCATCCACATGTACCAAAGTGTAAGAGATAGCTATTTTACATTGACGTTCATGAGTATGTTCATCTTTACCTTGGTGTGAAAGTCCTTCACAAGTTTGGGTAGAAAATTTCTTTGGGAAGATCACACCGCAAGGTGTTTGGACCTTAGGTTTTGAATTTGTTGGGATAAGTGTGGATACCGATTGGTGTAGCCTTTCAACGTGTCATTTTATGTCTTCAATATTATCGGTGATGCGGTCAAATGTGGCATCGAGATTGGTGGTAGCCATGGTACATAAAAGACAAGACAACAATGAAAAACAAAACAAACTTGTTAGCTAAAAAATGCCTCACCACACTCCCACTCTCAATTTTTACCCCACACTTGGTTTTACAAGTGTTGAAAGCCGACTTGTACTTCGTGAGTGATTGAGAGAGGAGTCCACCTTGGTCCAGAATATTTTTTTTTTGAGTTGAATCAAAGAAAATTTGCTTACGGACTTGAACCAACAAGATATAATGAGTTCACAAAAGAGAAAAGCACACAAAGAATGTTAACACGAACAAACGGACACAAAACTAATTTACAATCTAGTAGGAGTTTACTAGCTTGTCAATTAGCGTTTGGACCAATCAAACCAAACTACGGAACAATAAAAAGAAACTAAGAAAATCTGAAATTTGAGCCAAAATTTGATACGTGAACAGTTACTTGATGATGTGGCAGCCACGTATTGGTTGTGGTCTTTCTAATAATTGTTATTCTCAAATGTTCATGTCTTGATCAAAAATTAAATTTGGATTGGTGGAATATTGTTTTAGGAGGAAAAAATAAGTCTTGGAGCCTTTTTCAATTTTCAAGACTTTGACTTTACTTGTACTTCTCCATAAAACATGGGTCCTTGGATCATGGAAAGTTGTTGGAAAGTGGTTGAGATATGATTGACTAGTTGATGAGTGATGGTAAGCCTTTCAAGACTAACAAAGCTTCACCTTTTTTCCTTCACCTTTATAGATCTAAGGTTCACTTTATTTTAACAAGCTATGAAGGTTGTGAAGAAATTCAAGAACAAAATCAACAATAACCAAGAACAATCAACAACAATCTCCAAGAACACCAACAATTTCACACGACTTACTTCTAATTTTCACAATACAATATCTTCAACACTTGGCCAAAACAACTACAACTTCAACAAAATGGTTCTTAGGCCACCAATGAACAAGAATATCACGTGGCCAAGATTATAACAACAACAAGATAAAGGACACAGGGCCAAAACAGTCCACCACAACAATGTTCAACAACAAATCGGCCAAGTCCAAGTTCACGACTACAACTTCAACAAATACAAGCTCAAACTTAGATTTAGACTCAAAGTTCTAGTGGAGAACAAAGCTAAAACTATAAATACTCAAGACAATTAAAAATCTCGGCCAAGGTACAACAAGAACACAATTTTTGGCCAATAACACAAAATGGACAGATTGTTCTTTTTCTGGAATTTTCAGATTTCAATTTTTTTTTAATTTTTCAAGTGAGCTATCCCAAGATTTGATCTTGTAGGAACAAGATCAAGCCATGATTTGATACCAAATGATACGCTAATGACAAGGGAATCACGAAACAAACACCAAATTAGTTCACAAGTTTGAAGAACCGAGGACCCCTTTGGTGACCACTCTCGGATTCACTACAACAACAATGAAAATATAATAACAACAAGATATTGAAGGTGTAAATACACCAAAACAGAAACAATATGATGATATGGAAAACAATAACAAGATAGGAAAAACACGCAGTTTTACTAACTAGAGATAGAAACGGTTACAAGAACACAAACTACTACAAAATTACTATAAAAGTAAAGGGATAGTTAAATAGACTTATGAATGATAATCTTAAGAACCCAAGAGAATATTTCACTCTTGGAACCTTAACACTACACACAACATAACACTACACACAATGTTCACCTATCTCTTACGAAGATACAAGGTTGGAATCCACCTCCCAAGCATCACGTTTCCAAGCCATGAGATCAACAAGAGTGATTCCATACTCTCTATGCCTAATTTTGGTTTTGGTACCTCAACAGAGAGGACTTATATTTCTTTGTGTTTCAAGACTTACAACATCATGAATAATCTAAGTCTAAAAGCCCTACAATGTTCTACTAGGTTACAAATAAAATATAAAAATGTCCAAAATGCCCTTTTAAGAGCTAGGCTCCCTTAAAGTGTATTTAAGGATGCCTTTTTGTGTTCCAAGGCTCCTCTTTACACTCCAAGTGTGAGATTAGGGTTGGTTTGGTGTGTTTTAAGTCCTTCACTCTCACACTCCAAGCCCCGGTTTCATTACATTCTCACATGCATCCATCTTCGTGGTCGTACTTGTATCATCAACTTACTTGTGAAAATTGTCCACCACTTGAGTATGTGTGTGATGTGATTAATAGAACTCAAGTAAGTGAAGTACTTGAAAATATTGGTCACCCAAATGGGTGTGAACCCGAGAGCCATTCTTAGGACAATCTTATGCTTGAAATCTCTTTGAAACATGATATTGATCTCTTAGAGAGTGATGAACGTGTTTGTTCCAAATCTACCCGAGAAATAAATCATGCTCTCTTTAGGTATAATTTCTTGTTTGAAGATGATTTAAACACTCCTAATGAACCTAGTGGTGAGAATGGTGGTATAGCTTGCCTTGAAGGCTATAGACGATATGCTAACCCACTATGGTGTGACCACATTCCTCCTAAATATGGAAATCTTTTTTTGAAAGATGAGAGTACTCTTAAGGGTAAGAAATGTGTAGTACTTCTTGAAAACCCGAGGTCAAAGGTGTCATTGACTCCTTCGGGTAATGTTCCTAAATGTGCATCCTTGTTTGACACACTTGTGCCTAAATTGCATGAATTCCAACTTGTGGATGCCAAGTTGTCTGGTTATTTGAAGTAAGAATGTGTATGTGTTTAAATGCTTATTCTTCACCCGTGAATGCCTTTGCACATGATTCTTTCCTATACTACCTCTTTGCCTATAATGACTTCTATGCTAGTTTTAGATTTATTTTATGTCGAGATAGGAAGCTTGTTGGTCTGTCCATGTGTATGCGTGATAATGCTATATGGATTTTATGGGCTTTAGAACCAATCGAACCCTCACCCCCTTGGTGTGGTATTTTGACAAGACAAAGAAGCAATGGTGTCTTATAGCTCATAAGATGAAGAAAGTTCTACCTTGTGGATTATTTGATGTAATTAGTACCTATTTAGTTTCTTTATCTCTTGGTGATTCCCGTAACTAAATCCTTTGTACACCTTTTATTGAGCTTTTAATATTTAATTTAAAAGATCCTTGGTTATATTGCAAATATGTGCAACCTTGGTATGTTGAGTTGATTTGTTGTGCTAACCCTAGCCCTCATGCCATGAGGAGTTTGTATTTGTTTTCCCTCTTGATACCAAACTCCCCAAGAACAAACAACACAAACACCAAAATCAGTCCACTAGTTCAAGAACTATGGACCCTTTTAATAACCTCTCTCGAATTCGCAAGAAGAACAAGAAGGGAAGTGATATCAAGAGTAAAACACACTAAAACAGAAAAAACACTTGATGAACAAGATGCAATAACAACAACACACGGTTACAAGACAAGAACACAAACGGATTACACTAGATATAGACAAATGATTACAAGAAAGTAAAGATGGATAAATAGACAAAGGGATGGTAATATATTAACAACCCAAAAGCTTATTCCACTTTTGGACCTTTAATATCACAGACAACCTAAACCTATCTCTTACGTGACCTCAAGGGAACCAAAATTCCCAAGCAATCTCCGTTTCTAAGCAAATGATCAACACAAGGATTCTACCTTGTCCAAGGATTTCACCTTGCTAAAGACTCTCAAAGAGGCTACAAAATATATTCTCCAAAAATCCCCCAAAAATGACCTAATGAGGTTCTATTTATACCTAGGTTAACTTATTACAAATGACTAAAAAACCCTTGCAAAGGGCAGATGAATAGTAAACACGGATGAACAGTGAACAGTTTTGGGCTTGTGGGACTTGTTCTCTACACTTCAAAGCTTGTTCCTTGGATGGGCAGCCCCCTGAGCTAGAGTATTGACGCATTGGACCCCGATCATGATCGTACCTATATCACCTCTCTTCGGTTTTGCAAGGTTTGGATTCAAGGTCGAATCCTTTTCAAGAAGGGGAGGATGATACAAGAATAATGGCCGCCTTAGCTTTCGACGACATTATTCAAAGTCACTATGTGAAGAATCAAGCTTTGGTCGCATGGAGGGCACGGTATCATACTTAGAGGGGACGTTTTGAGCCTACCATTGATCAAACCCGAGTGTGGAAGATTGCTTGGAGCCTTGAAGACTTAAGGACTCTCGGGTTTGGACCACCTTTGTTGGTTCATGATTTTGGTGCCCTTTATGAAGGGCATTTTGTTCACTTAGCCTTAAGGGTATTTTGGACAATTCATATTATTTTCGAACACACCAAGGCCACCCTTGGTTATTAAGGGAAGTGTAGTCTTTTTTGCCTTCTTTTGTAATGTACTATAAGGAGGATTTTTTTTAGGTATTCTCTCATTAGTTTTATGAAAGATGAAAGATTAAAACATTAAAAATCCTCTCTCTTGAGAGTAGAACACTTAGTCTTAGTTAGGGCTTAGAAAAGCTAGTATTGATCTTTGCTAGGAAATGGTGGATCTTGAGGTGAGTTGATTCCCTTGGCGGTCACCGTAAGAGAGTGATTTTGATTATTACAATCATTAGGGGTTTTTGAGTTTAATACACTTTGGTTCTTAATTTTGTAATAATCTTGGTCTCACTATCTATCCTTTACTTTTGTTGTTGTCATCTTGTGTAGTGGACTATTTTGGGTCCTTTATTGAATCCGAAACTTTTATTATTGTTATTAATCTTGTTCCTCACAATTTGTGGCTATTTTGGGTGTCAAATACACCTTTGTTTCTTATATTCTGCTTGTTGATAACGAATCTGAGAGTGGTCTCCATCTTGGTCCTCAGATCCTTAAGATTGGGGACTGATTTGGAGTGTGTTTTGTGTCTTCCATTGTCTTTCTCGTATCACAGATTGTGTAGTTAGATTTTCAAAGAAAACACCACAACAACTAACTCGAGATCATGGGTTGGGTAATTCTTTTCGTAAGGCTTCAACTGTTTAAAGGCATAGGCTATAACCTTACCTCTCTGCATTAATACACAACCCAAACTAACTCTAGAGGCATCACAATACACCATAAAACTATCTGTACCATCAGGTAATGCTAAGACTGGGGCTCCAGTGAATCAAGTTTTCAACTCTTGAAAACTCTTCTCACAGGAATCTGACCACTGGAACTTAACATTCTTTTGGATCAATCTAGACACAGGAGATGCAACTGATGAGAAACCATCAACAAAATGGCATACAATAACCAGCTATACCTAAGAAACTCCTAATATCTAATGGAGATATAGTTCTAGGCCAATTTCTTATGACTTCTATCTTTTATGGATCAACTCTAATACCATCGGTGGAAATAATATGATCGAGAAAGGCTATTGATCTTAGCCAAAATTCACACTTGCTGAATTTGGCAAACAATTGATGATCTCTAAGAGTTTCCAAGACAATTCTAAGATGATCTACATGGTCATCCTCACTACAGTAGTACACAAGGATATCATCTATGAATACTATGACAAACATGTTTAGATATTGTTTGAACACTCGGTTCATGAGTTCCATAAAATCTACTGGAGCATTGGTTAGCCTAAAAGACCTGACTAAAAACTCAAAATGACCATAATGGGTTTTGAAAGTTGTCTTTAGAATATCACATTCCCTTACTTTAAGTTGATGATAGATGGATCTAAGGTCTATCTTTGAGAAATAACTTGCACCTTGGAGTTGATCAAATAAGTCATCAATTCTAGGAAGAGGATATTTGTTCTTGACTGTGACCTTATTTAGCTGATGATAGTCAATGCACATTTGCAAAGAACCATCTTTCTTTTGCACGAATAGGACAGAAGCTCCTCATGAAGAAATACTAGGCCTTATGAAGCCTTTATATAAAAGATATTTGAGTTTCTCTTTCAACTCCTTAAGCTCTGCTAGAGCCATACAATATGGAGGGATAGAAATAGACTGAGTATCTGGGAGAAGGTCAATACCAAATTCTATTTCCCTATCGGGAGGTGCCTCTGGGAGATCTTTCACAAAATAAATACAACCTTTGGATATCAACTTTCTAGCTTTGAGATAAGATATGAAATAACTCTTGGGAGATACTAAATTACCTGACCACTCAAAGAGTGGCTTATCTGGAAACTGAAAATTTACCACACGGGTGCAACAATCTATGAGGCATAACAAGAATGGAGCCAATCCATACCAAGGATAAGATCAAAATCAACCATATCTAACTCTATCAAGTTTGCTAACATGACTTTATGAAGGACAATGATAGGATAATTTTTATAGATTTGTTTGTCAATACTCACCTACTGGGTAGAAACCATGAAAGGCTTAGTGATTTTTTCATAATTTACCTCAAAATTCACAGCAACTAATGGGGTCACATAAGAGAAACTCGACCTAGGGTCTAATAGCACATAAACATCAAAATAAAAGACACAAAGCATACAAGTAACAATATCTGGTGAATCTTCCTACTCCTGATGGGGATGGTAAAGCATAAAACCGATTCGGGCACTGACTGCCACTAGTTATAGATGATGCGCCTTGAGGAGGGGCTGGGTGACCTAGAGGAGTTGGTGCACTATTAGGGGGACGAACATCCCTACTTTTTTGTCTAGCATGCAGGAACTCTTTGATTTCGTGACCCAACTGGCCACAACTGATACGGGTGTACAAATTTGTCCAATACATTCTCGACCATTCACACGAAGCCAAGCTCGAGAGTTACAAAAACTACAAGCCATGTTCATGCAAATGGCCGTGTGTGAATTGGTACTTGATCCACCAAAGAGCTTAAATGTTTTTAAGTGTGAAAAGGAGCCTTGAAGTGTAATATAAATAGATGTTAGTAGGGCTATTTTCAGCACTTAGTTCATTCTTCATATTTCACAACAAGTCTTTTAACATTGAACATTTCTCTCTCTCTTGTTCTTGAAAGTAGAACCTAAAATCTGTCCAACAAAGTGTAGTTACACTTGTGTTGTTTCTTGGCTAGAAACTTGAGATCTTGAGGTTTATGAGTTTCTCTTAATCTAAGTAAGAATTTGGTGCTGAAATCTTTGGGTCTTAGGGTCCTTTCTTCAAGTTAGGGTTCATAGATTCTAGGATATCTTTGTGTCAAGTTACTATCTTTTATTTTTGTACTCTTGAAACTATTGCAGTAGCTTAGTGAAGCCGTGTGGGGATGATTTCGATTCACTATAGTTCCTTCCATTTGTTGTTCTTGTTGTTAATATTGTACTCTTTGTAATCTTTCATCTTGTTGTCATTGTAATTTTGAAGTCTAGTGAAGCCGGGTGTGGCCTATTTCGATTCAATAGCACCTTGTTTCTCATCTTGTAGTTCTTGTGTTAGTTTGTTCATCTTATTGTTGTTACTAGATTCTTCTGTTGTGGACTTGATAGTGCATCATTTGGTATCAAATCCATCTTCTAACAAGATCAATCTTGGGCTTGAGACCTTGAAAGCTACAAAAAAAAAAATTGAAATCTGAAAATTCTAGAAACAGTCAAATCTGTCACCTTTGTGTTCTTGGCCGAAAATAGTGTTGTGTTGATGTATGGGTGGAGATTTTCTTTTTTTTATTTACTAGATCTTGTAGTATTTTGATTGTTTAGAGTGTTCCTAGTGTGGGTTTCTTTCTCACCAACACTAAAGGTGTCTAAATCTAAAGTTGAGCTTAAAATATTGGCCATATGTTGTGACTTGTTGTTGACAATTGGTGATGTTGTTTCATGTTTTTGAAGAAGTTGTTGTTGTGATCTTGAAGGTTGTTGTGGTATTCATCTATTTCTTTATCTTTTCTTGAAATTTAACACAATCAAAAAGTGCAATATAAATTCAAGAGGTGAAGTTGAAAGTTGTAAAGATTGTTGTGAGAAGCCTTGAACCCATCACTTCCTATACTAAACTTCTACTTTTCAGTAACTTTTTCTTATTTCAAGAACCTTGTGTTGTGGGACAAGATACTTTTTCTTATTTCAAGAACCTTGTGTTGTGGGACAAGATACTTTTGTTATTTCAAGACATGTTTTCCCACCAAAACCAATTGTCATCCTTTCCAAATTGTGTAAAGAATTAAATTTCAGAATTGGTCCTTAAATTGTGTGGTACCAAGACCAATTGCATGCTGCCACATCACCCATATACTACTATTCACGTCACCCATTTGCTACTGTTCACATCATTAATAAGCTCAAATTTAGGTTTTTCTAGTTTCTAATTGTTGATTCTTAGTTTCATTACTTGGTTCCAGAACTAATTAACAAGCTAGTACACTCCTACTAGGTTGTCAATTAGTCCTTTTGAGTTCCTTTGTTTGTGTCCACGTTTACTTGGGTGCTTTTATTCATTTGAATACGTTGTAACTTCTTAACTCCAGTCCATTGAGAATTCTTTGAGTTTCAAACAAGAATTCACTTTGGACAAGAGCTTTAGTCATATCTTAAGGATTCACGGTTACTGGCCAATCTACAACACTTGTGGAGCTCAAGTGTGAGTGAACCAAGAGAGTGGGAGTGAGGAGAGGTTAACACTAACTTGTTTGCTAATTGTGTAGGTGACATCTTGACATGGAAGGAAGCACATCCCTAAGTGGGGGTACTACTGAACAAAAAACTATGAAGGCCACACTTGAGGCCATTACTAGAAGTTTAGAGAGGTTGAACACGGAAGTTGGGGCAATGAGGGGAGATTTGACTACGATAAGTGTTAGATTGGAGCATGTGGAGAGTCAAAGAAACTATCGTCCATCTACTCCTCATCATATTCCTTCAAGTGGGTATGCAAGAACTTCATCCACCACTGTCTCACCCAAAACATTGCACTAAATAATGAATCCGTCTCTTGCCCCACTAAATGCCACAAATCATACCACTACTTTCCCTCCAAACCAAGAAGCGAATAGGCCTCACCATTCCCAAACTCCTCTAGTACCACAAGAAGGATTTGGCCGTCCATTACCCCCACAAAATCAGAACCGACCTTACCAAACTCAACCAAATCAAAGACCACCCTCTCCACAAATCCTAATTCCTCCAAATCAGATTCCAAATCACCAAAACCGACCAGCTTACTTTGAGGAACATGGTAAAGAGGAGTATGATGGATATGGACCCTTTGATGATTCTTACATGAGGGAGGAGGAGCTGAGAGGGGGCCGTGTTAATCCAAGAAGGTACCGAGGATATGGAGAAAGAGGAAACCGAAACCAAGAAAGAGATGTAGGTCTCAATACCATCAAATTGAGCTTACCTATATTTAAGGGTGAAAGTGACCCTGAGGCCTACTTAGCATGGGAATCAGCTTGTGACAAAGTTTTCCAAGTTAATGATATCTCGGAAGAAAAGAAAAGTTGTTATGTCATAGCTCATTTTAAGGGTTATGCCAACACTTGGTAGGAGTACGTCAAGCATTTTGGTGATGAATTAGTTGATGGGCAGCCACAACGTTGATTTCGGTTAAGGTACTTGATGAGGCAACGCTACCTTCTTAAGAGCTATCGCCGTAAATTTCTTGCTAGATTGTACAACTTACGTCAAGGAAATAAAAGTATGATGGCATATTATGATGAGTATCAATAACTCGTGTTGAAACTTGATCATCGTGGGGACAAATCAGTCATGACATTATCTGATTCAAGTGTGGGTTGAACAAAGAGATCTCCACTCATTTAACACTTCACAAGTTTGATACCGTTGATAGTATTTTCCAAGCGGCTCTTGATATTGAAATGGAACTTAAAGAAAGGCCGTCGTTCAAGGCAAGGGGACAATCTACCTCGGGTTTGCCTAGAAGCAAGGATATGGTTCAATCCTCTTTGGGTTGGTCAAAAAACAAGGACCAACCCACTGCTACAAGGCTTCCTGATCCCAAAACAGTCTACAAAACTCCTCCAAAATAAGAAGTTCACAAGCATCCTAACCCAAAAGGATTCCAATGTTTCAAGTGCCAAGGTTGGGGACATAAATCCAATGAATTTCCAAATCGACAAAACATGATCCTATGGGAAGGGATTGTATTACCTTTTTGAGGAGGTGGGTCTTGAAAAAGGGAAGGATGAGGATGAGCCTCAAGATGGAGAGAAAACTGAAAATAGGCCACTTGATGATGATGATGGTGGTGGTGAAGTTATTTACCCACAAGAAGGGGAGTGTGAGGTACCGAAATTTGTAGTTAGACGCGCTATGATTAGTAAGTCAATAGACGACCCTAGCCAAAGGGAAAATCTATTCCATACTAAATGCCTTGTAAAGGGGAATGTGTGCACTTTGGTGATTGATAGTGGTAGTTGTGCAAATGTCGTTAGTGTTGCTATGGTGAACTTTCTGAAATTACCAACTACACTTCATACTAGACCTTACAAGTTGCAATGTTTGAACAAATGCGGTGAATTGAAGGTCATGAGGCAATGTGTGATACAGTTTAAGGTAGGAAACTACCAAGACAAAGTACTTTGTGATGTGATACCAATGCAAAAATGTCATTTGTTGTTAGGTAGACCTTGGAAATAAGATAGGTCTACCAAACATGATGGGAGGTCTAATTGATACTCACTTGAGAAGGATGGTCAAAAGGTTACTCTTTATCCTCTTTTGTCGTTACAAGTGAATGAATTATGTCAAAAGATGAGGGAGTTGAACGAGAAGGGAAAGAAACCCAAAATTGGTAAAATGGAGAGGAGAACTGTGAGAGGAGTAGTAGGATTTTTTGGGACTGCCTCAATGTCAAATGGGCAAGAAAACATGGTGATGTTGGCAGAAAGAAGGAACTCTTCTTGGATTATGATGTGGACATGCCTATGCTCCTTTTGGCACATTGGTCTAACACTAACCCCACTAATTCTTCCATTTCTCCTTTGATTTCTTGTGTGTTGCAGGATTATGAAGATGTATTTCCCAAAGAACTTCCGCAAAGATTGCCCCCGCTTTGGGGAATTAAGCATCAAATTGACTTTGTGTCGGGCTCACAATTGCCAAACAAGCTGGCTTACAGAAGCAACCCTACGGACACCAAAGAATTGAAACGTCAAGTTGAGGAACTCCTCAACAAAGGGTATATCAAAGAGAGCATGATTCCATGTGTGGTTTTGGTATTACTAGTGCCTAAGAAAGAAGGAACATGGCGTATGTGTGTGGACTGCCGAGCCATCAATAAGATTACGATAAAATATCATCACCTTACCCCTAGGTTAGATGATATGCTTGATAAATTTAATGGTTCATGTTTATTTTCTAGGGTTGATTTTAGGAGTGGCTATCACCAAATAAGAATGCAATCCGGTGATGAATGGAAAACCGCCTTCAAGACCAAATTTGGTCTCTATGAATGGATGGTTATGCCATTCAGCCTAACAAATGCTCCAAGTACTTTCATGAGGCTAATGAATCATGTGATGAAGACATTTATTGGAAAGTTTGTTGTTGTATACTTTGATGATGTCTTGATCTATAGTAAGTCAATAGATGAGCATGTGAAGCATTTACAATGTGTGTTCGATGTCCTTAGAAAGGAAAGGTTGTATGCAAATCTAGAAAAGTGCTCCTTTGGTGTTAATAAAGTTGTTTTCTTTGGTTTTATTGTTAGTTCAAGAGGGGTCGAAGTGGATGAGTCCAAGATAGACGCTATCAAAAATTGGCCAACTCCGCAAACCATTAGCAAAGTAAGAAGCTTCCACGGGTTGGCTATTTTTTATAGAAGGTTTGTCAAAGGATTTAGCACCATAGCTACACCCTTGACCGCGGTCATTCGGAAAGACCAACTATTCAAGTAGGGTTAAGATCAAGCTAAGGCTTTTGAAACCTTAAAAGTTATGCTCATTTTTGCGCCTTTATTACAATTGTCCAATTTTGATAAGACGTTTAAAGTTGAGTGCGATGCTAGTAAAGTAGGCATATAATCTGTTTTGATGTAAGATTTAAAACCCGTTGCTTATTTTAGTGAGAAGCTCAAAGGAGCCACTCTAAACTACTCCACGTACGATCTAGAGTTGTATGCCTTGATTCGAGCCTTGGCCACTTGGCAGCACTATTTGTGGCTGAAGGAGTTTGTGATCCGAATGAACCATGAATCCTTGAAGCATCTTTGGGGACAAGACAAGCTTAACAAATGGCATGACAAATGGATTAAGTTTCTTGAAACATTCCCTTATGTTATTCAATTCAAAAAGGGTACGGACAACGTAGTAGCTGATGCTTTGTCTAGAAAACACGTTCTTGTGTCAACATTATCTTTAAAATTGATGGGTTTTGAGAGTTTGAAAGAATTGTATCCCGAGGACCCTCACTTTGCTCCTATCTATAGGGAATGTGAAGAAATGCGTAGGTATAAGTAGGATTCGGCTAGGGGTCTAAATCCCTATGCCATGTTTGATGGATACTTGTTTAAAGGTAGATGATTGTATGTACCCTCCAGTTCTTAGAGAGAGTTGTTTATGAGGGAAGCACACAATAGCGGTCTAATGGGTCACTTTGGGATCGAAAAGACCCTTGGAATATTGGAGGATCAATTCTATTGGACAAAAATGCACAAGGATGTGGCCAAGATTTGTAGCCAATATGCATATTGCAAAGGAGCCAAATCGCAGCTTCTACCTCATAGGTTGTACACCTCACTGCCCACTCTTTTACGCCCTTGGCTTGACATATCCATGGATTTTGCGTTAGGGTTTCCAAGTACTAGATGAGGTCGGGATAGTATCTTTGTTGTGGTTGATCAACTTTCTAAGATGGCACTCTTTATTCCATGTTTTAAATATGATGATGCACCTAGTGTGGCCTCTTTGTTTGTTGATAATGTTGTCAAGTTGCATGGTGTTCCGAGAACCATTGTGAGTGATAGGGACTCTAAGTTCCTAAGTCACTTTTGGAAATCCATGAGGGGTAGGCTTGGAACCAAGTTGTTATTCTCCACATCTTGCCACCCATAAACTGATGGCCAAACGGAAGTAGTAATAGGACTTTGGGTGCTATGCTACGTTCCATGGTTAAAGAAAAATTGACTTATTTAGAGGAAAACCTTCCATTGATTGAGTTTGCATATAACTGCTTTATACACTCAAGTACGGGAATGGCTTTCTTTGAGTGCGTATATGGCCTCAACCCCCTTACCCCTTTGGATTTAACTCCTTTGCCTAGTGATGTTATGCTTAGCTTTGATGGAAGCAAGTGGGAAGATTCGATGAAAAAGTTACATGAGAAGGTGCGGCTTTGACTTGAAAAGAAAAATCAAGACATTGCAAGGAGAGTCAACAAGGGAAGAAAGAAATTCATTCTTGAACTGGGAGATTGGGTGTGGGTTCACCTTAGGAAGGATAGGTTTCCATCTCAAAGAAAATTAAAATTGATGCCAACAGGTGATGGACCATTCCAAGTACTTGAACGGATCAATGATAATGCCTACAAGATTGAACCTTCCCCCGGAATACCAAGTGCACAACATTTTTAACGTGTGTGATCTTTCTTTAGTAGATGCGGCTGAGGATGACCAAATGCTGAATTTGAGGTCAAATTCCTCTCAATATGGAGAGGATGATACGGGTGTACAAAGTTGTCCAATACGTTCTCGACCATTCACACGAAGCCAAGCTCAAAAGTTACAAAAACTACAAGCCATGTTCATGCAAATGGCTGTGTGGGAATTGGTACTTGATCCACCAAAGAGCTTAAATGTTTTTAAGTGTGAAGAGGAGCCTTGAAGTGTAATAAATTACACTCTAAGGGCACCCCATAACTGAAGGGTAGGAGGGTCATTTGTCCTTCATTTTGTGTGTAATATAAATAGAAGCTAGCAGGGCTATTTTCAGCACTTAGTTCATACTTCATATTTCACATTAACAAGTCTTTTAACATTGAACATTTCTCTCTCTCTTGTTCTTGAAAGTAGAACCTGAAATCTATCCAACAAAGTGTACTTACACTTGTGTTGTTTCTTGGCTAGAAACTTGAGATCTTGAGGTTCATGAGTTCCTCTTGGTCTAAGTAAGAACTTGGTGCTGAAATCTTTGGGTCTTAGGGTCCTTTTTTCAAGTTAGGGTTCATAGATTCTATGATATCTTTGTGTCAAGTTACTATCTTTTATTTTTGTACTCTTGAAACTATTGCAGTAACTTAGTGAAGCCGTGTAGGGCTGATTTTGATTCACTATAGTTCCTTCCATTTGTTGTTCCTGTTGTTAACATTGTACTCTTTGTAATCTTTCATCTTGTTTTCATTGTAATTTTGAAGTCTAGTGAAGCCGGGTGTGGCCTATTTCGATTCACTAGCACCTTGTTGCTCATCTTATAGGTCTTGTGTTAGCTTGTTCATCTTGTTGTTGTTGCTAGATTATTCTGTTATGGACTTGATAGTGCATCAACAATCATAACAACCTTTTAGGCCCCACAAACACTCGCTCGGATGGGTCTTACCACACTTAGCACACTGAGGATAATTTGGCCTACCACTCACACTATTCTGAGATCTGGGCATAGAAGACTTACCCCACTATTTCTGCCTATTTATGGGCGTAAGAGCACTGGCTGAAGAAGGGGTAGGAATAGATGACCAATTCTAAAACTGCAGATGATTTTCTTCCCCAAACCTATTCTGACCATAATCAAACTGCCGTGTTCTAGCTTTCTTATTACTCTCTCTCTCTTACCATCATCTTTTCTGCCTCAATCTGCTAAGCATGCATCATCAATATAGGAAGATCCATGTCTCTAATGAGCATAATAGTCCTACACTCCTTAACTACCTACCTAGACACACCGGTCACAAACTTACTCATGCTTGACCCAGGGTCAGCCGTCTGATCAGGGACATCCTTAGACAACTGGTTGAACTTGAGGCAATACTCCTTCACTATCATTGAGCCTTGCCTCAGGTTCATGAAATCTTCTATCATAGCTTCACTCATCTCACGTGGGAAGAACTTGTCTGAGAAAATAATACAAAAGAATACTAGGAATTCACGAAATGGACATATAAGATGCAAAAATCAGCAAGCACATAAAGAGAAAAACAACACAAAGAAAGGGGATGAAGAAGAAGAATGGTTGAAATTAAAAGATAGATAGAAAGACTCTTACTTCTACTAAGTGATTAACAAAAGATATTGTATCAAACCATCAATCACACCTCACCAATAGAAGCTCAAACCTTCCTCTTAGGTGGACCAAGGGAATTCACACTCCTTACAACCCACCTTTCTTGCCAATTTATCAACACAAGTGAAATCCATTAATTGTGCTAACCCTAATTTGGTTTCTCTCTCTTAAGGAGAAGGGGAATACTACAAGCTAACACTAATATTACAATCTAAAAATTCACTTAATTCATTATGTCAAAAACTAAGGAAATAAGAGCTAAGGTGCCTATTTATACTATTACAAAATAAAGACTAAAATACCCTTAATGAAGGGTGCTCCTTTGGAGTGTAAAAAGAAAGTCTTAAAGGACCATAATAGCACTAACAATGGGCGCCTCTTGAGTGTCCAATTATAGTGTGCAAGGTCCATTTTGTCTTTCAAGTAAGGCGTCTCTTGAGTGTAATGGTTCCCTTCTCCTCCTTCAACTTGCCAAGGCTTTAAAAGGCTCCAAACACTTGCCAATTTTGAAGCTTGAACCTTTGACAATACCTTGTACTCTTTTATGCTCTTCATGCTTGTATCATCCTCTCCATCTTGAAAGGAATTTGTCCTCGAATTCGCACCTTGCAAAATAAAAGAGAAGTAAAGACAAGCACACAATCCTCGTGATAGGAGGTTTAGCATTAGTACCACAAATTAGGTGAACATGCCAGGGGGTACACTTTTGGAATATTACCAACTATCCCTCTTTATGATCATAAAACACCTACCACAAGCATAAAAAAGGACACGGCTAAGGCAAACATCAAGAGGTACGACAACTACAAAGGTCCACAAAAGCCATATAGCATTGTAACTCCAAGTGGACTAATAAACAAATATCCTACCCCTACATAAATCAAATCCAAGAACAGCATGGATATCATCATAAGCAAAGCGGTAGTATAAGAACGCATCAAGTGTAAAGGCATTATCCAAGGTGCTATCATCTATAAGAATACCAATTGGTTCAATAGTTTTAGCGCATAAGCTTGGAATCAAGTCATTTAAACACATATGGCTTCCTTCTTTCAAGTAAAACATCAACTTGGCATCCACAAGTTGGGATTCATTCAATTCAAGCACAAGTGTGTCAAGCAAGGATGCACATTTAGAAGCATTATCCCAAGACGACAATGACATATTTACCCTCGGGTTTTCAAGAATAATACCTTGCTTGTCATGTAGACCAAGCAACAAGTTAGGTGTGCCAGGATCGTCATATCCACATTTGGCACCAGGGTTAAATGGAAAGAGTGGCCTTAGACATGGATCTAGACAACACTCTTTTTCCCTATAGGCTTCGCCCCATCTAAAAGACATACTCTCTATAATAGCATACATATCATCAAATCCAAATAGAGAGTAGAGAAAGTTGTCACACAAATCAACTTCAACTATGGTGCCCTTATGCAAGTACTCACTAGTTCTAAGTTCATCACCACTAGGATGCTCAACATAAGAAACACACAAAGAAGAAATAGATAGAATCTCTAAGCATGCCCCACTTCCTATTTCAAGAGAGTAATTTTTCCATAGATATAAGTCACCATGAGCAGCAAAGGGATCACACATAAAAACATGTTCACAAGAACAATCACAATTCGAGTCTCTTACATATTCAAGCAATTCAAGGTCACCTTCATCCGATTATGCCTTTTCTTGGTTTCTTTGAGCAAATCTATCAATATGGATTTCATAATACAATATACTTAAAGAATCATCTCCAATCCTATGATCAAATCTATCAACATCATTACTAACTTGAGACTTATTAAACACACCACACATATGCTCAAGTAGTGGACTACACTCGGGAGTAGGTTGATCATTATTCACATCCCCACTAGTTGTTGGCAACTCACATACCAGCGTAGACTCACCTCGGCTTTTACAAGGGTTAACTAGTGTGTGAATACTCTTGTCACTTGGTAAGGGAAACTCATTCAAGTCATAAGTTCTAGCACTAGATGGATACAAATCATTCTTACAAAAAGAATTGATTTTGTCATCTAAAGGATCAACTAGTGCTTGCATACTCACAATAAGAGTTTGGCCCTTATGCAACCTAAAAACACCAAGAGTATCACAAAAGGAATATTCACACACTTCTTCATTAAGCAAATCCGAAACTACACCACTTTGGCTACTACTAGCCACATCACAATAATTCAAGTTTCTAGGTGTGTAGAAGATAGCTTTGTTACCTTGTAGATCATGGGAAGTGTGTTCTTCACTTGGTTTTGCATTAGGGCAGCCTTCATGCTCCATATTACAAGGGAATATGTCAAGGTTTCCCTTTGGACTCACTTTTCAAAATTGGGATTTAGTGCACTAAGCATTTGGCGCATATCTTCAATGAAGCTATCACAATCGTCCTTGATGCGATCAAACGTGGCATCAAAACTATAGGCGGCCATGGTACCTAAAAGAAATAAACAAGCCTACAAAACTAACAAACAAGTTAGTTCAAAAAGAGCCTCACCACCCTCCTCTCATTTCTTACCTTATGCTTGGTTTCACAAGTGTTGAAAGCTTGGCTTCTTGACAAGTGAATTGAGTGGTGAATATGCCTTGGTCTGGAATTGATTTTTGTTTGATAAGATTAAAAAAAAATATATACGGACTTGAACCAACAAGTTACTATGACTTAAAAACGATAAAAGCACAAAAGGTACGTAGACACGAAACAAAGAACTCTAGACTAATTATCAACCTAGTAGGTAATTACTATTTTGGTAATTAGTGGTAGAATCAACACAAACGCAACTATAAACAACAAATAGAAACTTAGAAATCTAATTTAGAACTCAATTTGGTCGTTTGTATAAGTGATGATGTGGCAGCTTGTGATTGGACGTCACTTTTCAAAATTTTTAAATCCCAATTCACTTATTTCGGCCAAAAATACTTAGAAGAAGAAGAAATTTTTTTTTGGAGGGAAAAATTCTTGGAGCCCTTTTGGAGCTTCAAATGAATTCAAAATGGATTGGTCCCCCCTTGTACTTTCAATTGTACTTGATTATTCCCTTTGTCTCTTCTTTCTTTTGGATGACAATGAATATGCCAAGGAATATTCTTTCATAAACACCAACTACACTATCTTCTTCTCCTTTTTTGGATCAAACACACTCTTTGAATATTCTTCTTCAACAAGCTATGAAGATGGTGAAGAACAATATGAATATTCAAGAGTTGACCGAAGTTTGACCACAAGGCAAATGAACTCTAACTTCAATTTTTCTTTTGGATCTAGGTTCCTTGGGCTAAGACAAGCTCAAATAACACAAAATCAGCCACAAACACACCACAAAATGATATGCACCACGAGATCCCACCTTAAAAAGCTTCAAACAAAGCACAACAATGGTGGATCTAGCTCAAAAACAACCAAATCTTGTTCCAAATGTAGATATAGACTCCCTAGGTTCTAGGGAACAAGAATCTAGCACTTGAACCAACACAAAAACACAAAACATGAAGATCTAAGACTTTAAAATCTGCCCAAACACAAAAACGGGTTTACATTTTTTTTTTTTGTGAAATTTTCGATTTTCTACACTATTTTTTGTTGAGATTTTCTTAGATCCAAGACTTAGGGTTGTAGGAACAACCTTAAAACATGGCTCTGATACCATATGATACAAGATAAGACTAGGAATTCACGAAATGGACATATAAGATGCAAAAATCAGCAAGCACATAAAGAGAATAACAACACAAAGAAAGGGGATGAAGAAGAAGAATGCTTGAAATTAAAGGATAGATAGAAAGACCCTTACTTCTACCAAGTGATTAACAAAAGATGGTCTATCAAACCATCAATCACACCTCACCAATAGAAGCTCAAACCTTTCTCTTAGGTGGACCAAGGGAATTCACACTCCTCATAACCCACCTTTCTTGCCAATTTGTCAACACAAGTGAAATCTATCAATTGTGCTAACCCTAATTTGGTTTCTCTCTCTTAAGGAGAAGGATAATACTACAAGCTAACACTAATATTACAATCTAAAAATTCACTCAATTCATTATGTCAAAAACTAAGGAAAATAAGAGCTAAGGTGTCTATTTATACTATTACAAAACAAAGACTAAAATACCCTTAATGAAGGGTGCTCCTTTGGAGTGTAAAAAAAAAGTCTTAAAGGACCATAATAGCCCTAACAATGGGCGCCTCTTGAGTGTCCAATTATAGTGTGCAAGGTCCATCTTGTCTTTCAAGTAAGACGTGTCTTGAGTGTAATGGTTCCCCTCTCCTCCTTTAACTTGCCAAGGCTTTAAAAGGCTCCAAACACTTGCCAATTCCGAAGCTTGAACCTTTGAAAATACCTTGTACTCTTTTATGCTCTTCATGCTTGTATCAAAACGAATCCTGAAATATTTGCCAAGTCATGGGAGTTGTATTCTTCCCTCTACTTTTCTTCCACATCACCACCCAATCGTATGCAGCATTCTTCAGCCTATAGGATGCGAGTTCTACACTCTTTTATTTGGAAACATGATTAATTCGGGTGATTTTCTTCAACTCATCTAGATACAAATATGGGTCCTCACCTGTCTTCAACCCAAAGAACTCTGGCGGGTTCATTCTCCTAAATTCTTAAATTCTGGCTGTGGCTAAGTCCCCATCTTGCTAAAGTGGGGCTGCAGCCTGACGGTTATCCTGAACATTAGCTATCACAGCTTGGGCTAGTGCTTAAAAGGTAGCCCGAAACTCTGCTATGACACATTCTCATTCAAAGGATCTACGGGCTGAGATGGCTGGTTATCGTTTCTACGTGCTCAACTAGGAGGCATTTTTTGTCACATAAATGCATGAGTTAGAAGCAGATAGAGACACTGAATGCACGATAGATCATGAAAGAATAGATGATTTTCTAAAATGCTCCATAGCCTCTAGCTCATAGATGTGGCGTATTTCACACCGATAATCAAGACTCTACGTTACGCAGCTTGTCTGACTCCCTAGGACTCTCTAAACCTTAGGCTCTGATACCAAGTTTGTAATGCCCTAAAATCTAATTTTTGGGATGCCACACAGTGCTCTGAACTACAAGTAGTCCTGAGCTAACCCTAGCTGCTTTCTACTATATCTGAATGTCAATATAGGGGAAGTATGAATATGAAAACATAATAAATGCGAAAATCTTATCTGAAACATACTGATCTCACAAGTCTCGATAGAACAATACTGAAAAATCTGAATACTAAATCAAAATTCTAAAACTAAATCTAGTAGTCCACAAGCCTCTACTAACCGAATCTAGAGAGTCGCTGGGACAAGCCTCAACTGACTAAAACTGTCTGAAATGAATAATAAAGCGTCTACTAATAACTAAAAATATGACTAACTAAGTCCCCGAACTATACAGACTTACCAACTGTAGAGATATAGATGAGATGCTCGAAAATCACTCACGCTGCTTAGACTGAGCACCTGAGCCTACATTATGAAACAATGTAGCACATAGATGTATATGTGGATCAGTACTTTGATGATGTACTGAGTATATAGGGGTGAATGTAATAAGTAAGCAATGTCATCACAATTTATAAAATCATGCATGCTAAATGTAAATGACTCACATAGGCTTGAGAAATCTGAAAATTGAAGATCATAATTCATAAACGATAAAGCATATAGTATAGATTGTGAGCCATTACATTCAGTTCTAAAATCTGTTCCTTTCTGAAGAATACTACATTATCTTATCAATTGTAAGGGGAATAATTCATCTCAAGACTTTAAGAATCTTAAAACCATAGTTTACAAAACACATGCTTTTATCTTAAGGCTTTAAGCCAATCGACAGTTTTAAGAGTAAGGGATATCTTTTGGGAGGTTCTTCTAATGACATACACCTTGGGAGCATTCATGGAGTCCCACGTCTTGCCCCCGTTGGGTAGGGTTGTTCTACCCTTGCCATCGGAATGACCAAAGTACCCTCCCTTAATCTTTGAAATGGAACTGAAAAAATAAACTTTTTGCAAACTGGCTGACCACTGTGATGCGCCACTATCGCGGTGGATCACTAGAAATGGATGAGCAGGAACTAGGCTTTCACCGCAATGTGCCACAATCATGGAGCCCCTTTAGTTTGTCATTTTGGTCACTGGCGCAACGCGCCAGTATTGCAAGGTCTCACTAGAAATTTCCTAACGGAAAACATGGCCTCTCCACAATGCCCCAAAATCATAGAGTCTCACTCAAAATTGACAATTATTATTTTATTCTTCTCTGTGATGCGCTAAGGGCCCAAATCATGGTGTTTTATGACTGGAACTTAAAATAGCCATAACTCTTTCACCGAGTGTCAGATTTAGACGAATTTGGTATCAATGGAAAGCTTATTCGATTTCCCACGCAATGGGAAGTCTGAATCTTAAGAATTCCACACTAAATAAATAGTATTCATTTTGGAAGCTATCCCTTAACATTCTAAGGACGAATTCAAGCTAGGAAAAATCTGGGGGTATTACAATATATGAGTATAATATATATTTACGTATGTGAGTATAATATCGTGTGAAAAGTATCTTAAACCATGATTTTAAATTAGAACATGAGCCATGGAAAAATCATAGAAAATAACTTAAATAGATAAAAATATGAGGTAAATCACAATGGCTAAAATAGACATAAAAAGTTTTTCATGAGTACATAGATAATAATTTCATAAGGTTTACACATGTGGGGAGTTTTTTATAACTGAAAATCACCATGTGAGGTCATGATGTCCAATATCTTACATCCACGCTAGACGAGTTGTCCCAACCTGCCAAAATAAAGAACCATGAACATGCGGATAAACTAAGCCTCTTGGACTAATCCGATGGTGGTAATTTATTATGGGGCATGTGCTATATGAAATTATACCCTCTTGATGCTAAATAATTCTCCCAAAACTATATATGTTTATATCATATCATGTGACATAGCTGAAATTAAAGTTTGTCTTTACTTAACATGTATGTAAAATTATGTTGAGGTTACCCAATGCTCAACCTTATATAATAAATCATATGTTGAATTGTAACATCAAAAACATAGATATTCTTTGATATACATAATTTCATAAAGAAATCTTAAATATAAATAAATTTTGAATCATAAATTAGGAAGTAACATAATATTCATACGATTTTAAAATCAATATAAAAATTCTTTCATAAGAATCAAGCTAAACATATAAAGGAATTAACTGTATTGATCTGGGCCATAAACCTTAGCTTCAAACATAATTGAAATAACGTTAAAAATACTTGGATGTGAGCATAAAATGAATCTATCACTGAATTTTTGCATACTTAAAAAGAATGGATGAACTTGGTGGAGAATCTAAAATGGCCTTGCTTGAAATCCTAGGCACTTGATTTGCTTAAAGGACATGTCCTTGACTTAATCGGAGAAATAACAGGATAATTAACTTAACGATATGATATTTATACCTTTTATAAATTAAAACATCATGGGATGTGGTTATAAGATAAAGAAAATATGAAAACACCCTTTCAAATATGTTCTTGAAAATTTTAGGACTACCATCCATGGACCATTTCATGAACCATAGTTTCACCCCCATGTCGTGGTTTGACCTGTAGTGTCCTAGAAGCTTTTTTAAGGTTTTAGGAATGAACTCATGGGTTGATGCAATAATGGATAGAACCAATTATGATGCCCATTTTGATCTCACAATAAGGATACGAAGAGAAGTTTGGATAGATCTTGTTGAGAAACAAAGGAATGGCTTCCACATATGGATGATTGCTTAGAACGCGGAAAAAGCTATGTTCATAGAAGAGAAGCATAGGAGAGTGATGGACATATTGCCTACTTTGGTAATGACGAAGACCATCACCAAAGTGAACATCATCTCGCCCCATGTTTGGTGACCAAGGGAAAGATTTTTAAAAGAATCTTTCTTTCTCTCTTTTTTTCTTTCTACCAAGTTTGGTGAGCAAGAGTCCATATTGGCGATCCAACGACACTATGGTGATCAACAATGACCCTTGGAGGGTTATATTTTAAATAGACACCTTGGGGTTATGTATGTAAAGGCAATACTATAAATACATGCCTTAGTCTTATCATCCTTTAGTTTTTGAATATTGAATTGAGAATTGTCATGAAAGATTTGTAGTTGATAATTTAGCTTGAGCTTTGGGTGGGTTGCCAGTTACCTTAGATTAGTTGGTAGATTCCTAATTTGGTAGATTATTCTATTAGGTGAATTCCTAATAGTACTATTGGGTGTAATCTAATAGTTTAGTTAAGCCATTTGTGGTGGATTCTCTTAATTGCATGCTAACTTATTTTTCTAGATTAATCATATAGATTCATCCTCGATTTTGATTCTAATTTGTCCAAATAGGATCTAATCATTAGGTATGAAAGCTAAGGCTTAAAAGTTGTTCCAACAAGGCCCCCACGCCGATAAATGAGGTTTCTAGTATCGGTCCCCTGGGACCTCCACCTTCCATGATGAGATACACAACCCCCTTTAAGCCCAAATTAAAACATTTACACAAAACCCATCCATTTAACCAAGGATTCATCTATTTAGGCATTTACCGAATGGTATCATCATACCAATTATATTTTGCATGCAAGCCAATTCCATTATGCCATACAAAACCAATTAGCCATAAGACTCCAAAATTCTAATTTAAAATTGATCCATGGCCGCCAAATCCCTTTAAAACCATTTATATTCCTTTAGCCTTTTTATGCAATGCAATAGTTTTAAAAGGGGTTAAATTATGCTTATGGCCATGTTTCAAAGCCAACTTCACAAGGTGGGTTGAGGTTATTACCAATTCCAATACCAAATTCCATAAGTTTGGGAGAATCTACGACCCCCATTCTATTTACCATGCCCATGCACCCAATGAGTCCTAAAATCCATCAATAAAGCATAAACAAATGCATGTAAACCATAGAAATACCATTTAGACAATAACCATCCAAAACCCTCAACCCAAATTCCATTACCAAACATGAAAACCACGTGACTATCAAACCATTGCATACCATGATAAAATACAAGTTTAGGAAAGAGATACATACCTGAAAATATCAAGAATTTGGAGAAGAAACCATACTTTGAGCTCTAGATGACCAAACCTTAGAAACCCTAGCTTTCTTGATTTGGGAATTTGAGAGAGAAGAGAGTGTTTATGTTATGTTTAATGGGTGGAAGTAGGGCTAAGGAAATGTTTTATGTCATGCAAATAGTGTAAGAGAAGGGAAAAGACCGAATTACCCTTAATGAAAAACATGTAGGAAAATAACTACCAATCGCTACGGGTCAGGTAACGACTCGTGGTCACTAGTCATGAGTCATCACCAAGACTCGTCTCCTGGGTAGAAACTTGGGGCCTTCTTACTGGTTTGGTCACGTGTCCCACCCTATGACTCGTGACCTCACCCTACGGCTCATGGAGTCTAGTCATTACCAAGACATCAACCTTGGGAAATCTCACTATTAAGGTCACGAGTACCTCACCATTACTCGTGACATTATCTTACACTCGTAAGGTCCCAATCGTACTCAAGGTAGAAATATTCGACCATCTCACTAGTTAGACCATGATTCACAATCATTGAGAAAAAATTAGAATCCAAAACTTAGGGTATTACATTACCCCCTCCCCCACTCCGAGGATTATTCGTCCCTAAATGAGGAGTTAAGACACCCTTTTGCATGAATACAAGACAGAAAGCAACCACAAAACCATGAACAACACCTGAAAATCAATTAGAATAAGAGAAGCACATACCTTAAGAATGATCATCCAACCTAAAGAACAAAAATGAATACTTGACCCTCATATCCTCTTTAGCTTCCTAAGTAGCTTTCTCTATCTTTTGATTTATCCAAAGAACCTTCATCGAAGCCACATCCTGAGTCCTCAACTGACGGACTTGCCTATCCAATATCTCCAGAGGGACCTCCTCATATGATAAGGAATCCAAAATACCAACATTCTCAATAGGCACAATTAAAGAAGGATCACCCACCCTAGAAATGGAAGGAGAAATGGAAGAATTAGTGAGGTTAGTGTTAAAACAATAAGCCAAAAGTAACATAGGCGTGTCCTCATCATGATCCACGAAGATTTCCTTCTTTCTAACCAACATCACCATGTTTTCCTTCCCCTTTGATATTGAGGCAGCCTTGGATACCCCTACTGCCCCACCTACGGGTTCCCCCTTTTTTTTCTTCCTTTTCAGATTTTTTTCCCTTTTTCCTTCAATTCTCTCATCTTTTGATGCCACTCATTTACTTGAGAAGGCAAAAGAGGATGAAGTGTGACCTTTCAGCCATCCTTCTCTAGTGTATATCTATTGGACCTCCCATAGTGTTTGGTATACCTATCATATTGCCAAGGTCTACCTAACAACAAGTGACATGCTTGCATTGGTATCACATCACAAAGCACTTCATCGTGGTAGTTTCCCACCTTAAACCGTATCACACATTGCCTTGTGACCTTTAATTCACCACATTCATTCAACCAGTGCAACTTGTAAGGACTAGTATGCGGTGTAGTTGGCAACTTTAAAAAGTTTACCATAGCAACACTAACAATATTTGCACAACTACCACTATCGATCACCAAAGTGCAAACACTCCCCTTTATAAGACATTTAGTATGGAATAGATTTTGCCTTTGACTTGGGTCATCTATTGCCTTACTAATCATGACGCGCCTAACTACAAAGTTTGGAGCCACACACTCCCCTTCTTGCAGATAAACATCTTCACCAACATCATCATCATCATCAGGAGGTCCATTCTCGGGTTCCTCTCTATCTTAAGACTCGACCTCATCCTCCTCTTTTTTAAGACCCACCTCTTCACCAAGGTAATACAATCTCCCTTCCCATAGAATTACGTTGCGTCGGTTTGGACATTCATTGGCTTTATGTCCCCAACCTTGGAACTTGAAACATTGGAATCCCTTTGGGTTAGGATACTTATGAACTTCTTGCTTTGGAGAAATTTTGTGGACTGTTTTAGGCTCGGGCAGCCTTGTAGTGGTGGTTTGGTCCTTGTTTTTAGGCCAACCCAAAGAGTATTGAGCCATCTCCTTGCTTCTAGGCCAACCCGAGGTAGATTTTCCCCTTGCCTTGAACGACGACCTCTCTTTAAGTTCCCTTTTAATCTCAAGAGCTGCTTGAAAAAAACTCTCAATGGTATCAAACTTGTGAAGTGTTAAATGAGTGGAGATCTCTTTGTTCAACCCATACTTGAACCGGATGATGTCATGACTGATTTGTTCCCCACTATGATCAAGCTTCAATATGAGTTGTTGAAACTCACCATAATACGCCATCACACTTTTGTTACCTTGATGCAAGTTTTACAATCTAGCAAGCAACTCATGGAGATAACGCTCGGGAAGGTACCATTGTCTCATCAAGTTTCTCAACCGAAACCAAGATTGTGGCTGCCCATCAACTAATTCATTACTAAACCGCTTGACGTACTCCCACCAAGTGTTAGCATAACCCTCAAAATGAGCTATGGCATAACAACTTTTCTTTTCTTCTGAGATATCATTAACCTGGAAAACTTTATCACAAGCCGATTCCCAAGCTAAGTAGACCTCGGGGTCACTTTCACCTTTAAAGATTGGTAGGCTCAACTTGATGGTGTTGATGCCTAAATCTCTCTCTTGGTGTCAGTTTTCCCTTTCTCTATACCCTTGATATCTTCTTTGATCTCCACGACCTCCTCTCATCTCTTCCTCCCTCATGTAAGCATCCTCAAAGGCTCCATATCCTTTATCCCTCTCTACCATATTCCTCAAAGTGGGCTGGACAGTTTTGGACATTTTGAACTTGATTTGGAGGATTTGGATTTTATGGAGGTGGTGGTCTTTGGTTTAATAGAGCTTGGAAGGGAGGGTTCGGATTTAACAGAAGTACTTGACGTCCAAGTCCCTCTTGGGGAACTTGAGAAGTTTGGAAATGTATTGGTCTAGTGGGGTCATGGTTTAGAGGGAAAGAAGTAGTTTGGCTTACAGAATTTAGTAGAGCTTGGGGTAGGTTTAGCATTTGGTGCACTATTTCGGGAGTGATGGTTGTGGATGAAGTTCTATCATGCCCACTTGAAGAAACATGTAGAGGAGTAGAAGGGCAAAAGTTTCTTTGACCCTCCACTTGTTCTAATCTCCCACTAATAGCCGACACATCTCCCTTTATTGTTGTCAAATCCCCTCTCACAGCGCAACTTCCATATTCAACCTTTCAAGTGCTCGGGTAATGGCCTCAAGAGTGGCCCTCATAGAGTCAAGAGCATTAGTATCCATATTTTGGGATGTAGTCCCCTCCATTGTCAAGGTATTACCTACAAAATCAGCAAACAAGTTAGTGAAAAAAAAATCCTCTCTTCACTTACACTCTTTGGATCACCTTACACTTTAGTTCCACAAGTGTTGTAGATTGGCTAGTAACCCGTGAATCCTAAGGTATAAGTAAGCTCTTATCCGGAGTGGATTCATTTTTGAAGACTTAAATAATTCTCGTTGGACTAGAACCAAGAAGAAGCAACGTATTCAAAAGATAAAAGCACCCAAGTGATCATTTACACGAACAAACGAATTCAAAGGACTAATTGACAACCTAGTAAGAGTGTACTAGTTTGTTAATTTGTTCTAGAACCAAGAAAGGAAACCAAGAATCAACAATAGAAACTAGAAAATATCCAAATTTGAGCTTATTAGTGATGTGGCAGTAGCAATGGTGACGTGGCAGCATGTAATTCGTCTTGGTCCCACACAATAATTTTTTGCGACAATTCTGAAATTTCAATATTCACATAACTTGTAATGGATGACAGTTGGTTTTGGAAAGAAAGTCAAAGTCTTGTACTCTTTTTAACTTTTTAAACTCAAAAAGGTGAGATTTGACTATACTAATCCCACAAAACAAGGTCCCTTGATTTAAGGAAAAGTGGTTGTCAAGTCTAGGAAGTGATGTGTGCAAGTCTTCTTACCAAAAACTTTATAACTTTTGTCTTACAACCTTTTGGATCTATTCTACACCTTTGTTGTCTTAAGTTGTAAGAATAGATGAAGAAAAAGATGAACACCACAACAACCTTCAAGAAAATAATATCAACTTCTTCAAGAACACAACACAAACCACTAATTGTCATCAACAAGGTACAACCTACAGCCCACTTCAAGTTGCCACAACAATGGTCAATATTATAAGCTTAACTTTAGATCTAGACACTTTTAGTGTTGGTGAGAAAGAAACCAACACTAGAAACACACTAAACAAGTAAAATAACACCTAGATCTAAACACACAAACACCAATCTAGGCCAAGACAACAAGATGGATAACACCTAGATCTAAACAAACAAACACCAATCTTGGCCAAGACATCAAGATGGACAGATTTTTTTTTTCTTTTTTTCTGGAATTTTCAGATTTCAACAATTTTTTTTTATTTTTTTTTTCGAATTTTCGTCCAAGAGAGCCCAATATTGATAGTGTAGGAAAACAACCAGACTTGCTTTGATACCAAATGATAAAATATCAAGTCCACAATGCAAGAATCCAGTAAGAACAACAAAATGAACAAACTAACAACAAAAATAACAAGTTGAACAACAAGTCCTAGTGAATCGAAATAGGCCACACATGGCTTCACAAGGCTTTAAGAATCACGTTTTTAGAACAAGATGATGAAGTTTTCAACAAGAACCAGCAAGTCAACAAGGTGCTAGTGAATCAAAAAAGCCCCACACGGCTTCACTAGACTTCAAGATTACAAAACATAATCTTAACAAGATTACAAGAAGATTGTAACTTAACATGTAATATTCAAGAGTCTAAAAACCCTAACAACAAGAGAGGACCCTAAGACTAAATAATATTAACATCAAGTTCTTACTTGGACCAAGAGGAACTCTATGACCTCAAGATCCTTGTTTCTAGCCAAGATACACCACAAGTATCACTCTACTTGTGAGTTTTCAGATTTGGGGCTTCTCTAATGGAAGAGTGAGAAGTTCCTCAATATTACAAGTGTTTATGTCCCAAAAAATTATGAAAGAACTAGCTGCCGAATAACCCTAATATTGTCTATTTATATTACACCATAAATAAAGTAGAAAATGACCAGATTGCCCTTTTCATGGGGTGGCCTTGGTGTGTAAGTTTATTACACTTCAAGACCCTTTTTCACACTTAAAAACATTTAGAACATTAGGTGGATCAATTACCAACTCACAAACGGCCATTTGCATGACCAAGGCTTGGAGTTTTTATAACTCTCGAGCTTGGCTACGTGTGAATGGTCATGAACTTATTGGACAACTCGCTACACCCGTATCATTATATGTGCCAGATGTGGATGGATTATAGAAAAAAATCCTTGATGAGTCTCACACTTCAAGGTATGTTGTTCACCTAGGCTCTACTAAGATGTACCATAATCTTAAAACTATATATTGGTGAAATAATATGAAGCGTGATATGGATGACTTTGTTTCCAAGTGTTTGAATTGCCAACAAGTTAAAGTGGAACATTTGAGGCCAGGAGGTACTTCCCAAGAGATAGCTTTGCCTTTATAAAAATGGGAGATGATTAATATGGATTCCATCATAGGACTTTCAAAGTTCCAAGACCAGTATAATTCAATTTTGATAATTATTGACCGGCTGACCAAGCCAGCCCACTTTTTGCTTGTGAGGACTAACAATTTGGGAGATGATTATGTTTAGCTGTACATTGAAAAAATAGTTCGTTTTTATGGAGTACCGGTAACTATTATATCCGATCTACCTACACAATTCTCATCATAGTTTTGGAGATCTTTTTAGAGGGGTTTAGGTACCCAAGTAAACCTGAGCACTACATTCCACCCCCAGATGGATGGACAAGTTGAATGTACCATTTAGACCCTTGAGGACATGATAAGAGCCTGTGTAATTGACTTCAAGGGTAGTTGGATAGACTACTTGCCATTGATAGAGTTTGCTTACAATAATAACTACCATGCCATTATTATGATAGCTCCTTTTGAAGCACTTTATGGGAGAAGATATAGATCACCAATTGGATGGTATAAAGTGGGTGAGACATGGTTGGTTGAGCCTGATCTTATTCATTAGGCAATGGAGAAGGTGAAAATCATTAAAGAACAACTCAAGATAGCTCAGAGCCATCAGAGGTCCTATGCCGATGTTAGAAGAAGGGAGTTGGAATTTGAAATTGGTGATTGGGTGTTTCTAAAAATCTCCCCTATGAAGGGAGTCATGCGATTCAGAAAGAAAGGGAAGATAAGTCCTTGCTATATTAGACCATATCAGATTGTGATAAGGATAGGAGGGGTCGCTTATGAGTTAGAGTTACCCGAAAGTCTAGATTCTGTCCATTCCGTATTTTATGTGTCCATATTAAAGAAGTGTATTGGAGATCATTCCCTAGTATTGCCTGTAGATAAGATCAAGGTGACAAACTCCTTATCATATGAAGAAGAGCCTATTGCAATCTTGGATCACCAAGTTAGAAAGTTGAGGAGTAAGAAATAATTTTGGTCAAGGTATTGTGGAAGAATCAAAAGGAAGAGGAAGCTACTTGGGAATTAGAAGATGACATGCGAACTAGATACCCAGACCTTTTTGAGTTGGGGGTGACGACATGGAAGGTGCCACTCTTGTACTCTCTCTATATCCCTTTTCCTTTGCTTTTCTTGGTATATTCTAAATAGTGTTTGTCTGTATTCTAACCCATCATTTGGGGATGAATGGTCCCAAAAGGGGGATAATGTAACACCCGGTGATGTCCTCGACCAAATACCTCATTTCGTAGTATGTTAAGTGGGTTAATGATCTAAAAATATTCTAAGTATAAAAAGGGACTTAGTCACTTTTGAACTCCTAAACTTGGATGTTTTTATTTTTAACCTTCTTAACCTCGAAAAGTTAATTTGTAAGTTGATTCATGATCGGGGGTATCAAGGGTACAACCCGAGTAAGTTTTGAAACTTTTGAACTAGCGTAAGGGTAAGTTTGGATGTCCAAAATAGTAAGGTCTTATGATAGGCTCATGTCGCGAGGGCCAATTAACCCAGATAGGTGTCACATTGCAAGGGTGATTCGAGATTGGTGAGACTAGGTTGATGGTCCTGATTTGGTTCACCAAGCCATGAAAAAGGTAAAGGTGATTAGAGAGACTTAAGACTGCTCAGAGTCACCAAAAGTCCTATCTAGATATAAGGCAAAGGGAGTTAAGGTTTGAAGTAGTTTATTGGGTGTTCTTGAAAGTCTCTCTTATGAAAGGTGTGAAGAGGTTTGAGAAGGAAAGCTCAATTTCTGTTATGTTGGTCTGTATTAGATTTTGAGATGAATTGGAAATATTGCTTATGATTTGGATTTGCCTCTGAGCCTGGGTTCCATTCATCCAATTTTCCATGTGTCGACGTTGAAGAAGTGTGTGGGTGTTCCATCTTTGGTTGTCCATGTGGAGAATGTCAGTATTTTGGATTCTTCATCTTATGAGAAAGTCCTGGTCGAGATTTTGGATAGGCAAGGCGTAGGTTAAGGACTAAGGATGTAGCTTCGTGAAGGTCCTTTGGAGGAATCAAAAGGTGGATGAAGCTACTTGGGAAGATGAAGAGGACATGAAGTCCATATATCCATTCATATTCCCCGTGTTGGATAAAAATTCTTGAGGTATGGTTTACACTCTCTTTCTAGTGGCCATTCGAATTGATCATTTGGGTATATGTGTATTCTTTCTTGTTATCATGCTAATGGGTGTCTTAACTCCTCATTCGGGGGAGAATGATCCTAAGGGGGTAATGTAATACCCCAGGTTTCAAACTCCAAAACTTTCTTGAATTTTACCCTTACTTTTTGGAGTATGGCTCAGGTGATGAGTCATAAGCCCTTAATATGAGTCGTATAGTTTCTCTCATAGTCCAACCAGTGATACAAGCACAAGGAGCATCAAAAGCAGAAAGTATGGTCTAAGAGTCAAGGCTTTGGAATTAGCAAGAAATTGAAGACTTTTCAAAGTATTTTGAAGCCTTGGTCAAGAGAAGGAAGGAATGGAACTTATACACTCAAGAGGCAACTCAAGTGAAGGGCACTAAAGTGATTATGCACTCCAAAACAACATTCAATAGGCACCCCAAATTCCCTCCCCCATTAAGGGCATTTTTGTCCATTAAATGTAATAGTATAAATAGACCATTTTACTTCTCTTTTCATTAGACTTTTGATGATATTAAGCTTAATCCTATATTGTATTTTTTAGTCTTATAGTGAGAGGTAGAATCCAAAATATGACATTTGAAGTTAGGGTTTCACTTGTCTTGGATGTTTTGGCAAGAAAGGTGTGCTTGAGGAAGAGTGTTTCCTTTAGATCACCTAAGAGGGTGGTTTGCACTTACTGGTGATGTGTGTTTGAAGGTTTGATATACCTTCTAGTGCTATTCATTAGTGGAAGTAAGGGTCACTCTATTATCCTTACTTTTTATGCATTCTTCTCTTTCATGTCCTTTCTTTGTATGTTGTTTTTCTTTGATGTGCTTGCTGGAAATTGCATCTTTTGATTCTATTTTTGTTAGTTCATAACCTTAGGCTATCAACCAGTAAGATTGGCTAATGTTTATATTTGGATCAGCCCTCAAAAGTCATAAAGTGAGGTCACGATCATAGAGTGGGACTCGTGACCATTCTAGTGAGGTAGCCCTGAGTATTTCCCGGTCTACGAGTCGTGGTGATGACTCGTGACCAATGACCATGAGTCATTACCTAACCCATAGTGACTGGACATTTTTTTCCTGCCCTTTTTTATTAAGGGCCTTGTGGTTTTTTACTCTTAGCCCACTATTTCCCACAATTTAAAACCCTTCTTTTAACCTTATTTCACTAGTTAACATATCATTAATATCATTCTCTCCTCTCAAACTTCAAAGTCAAGAAAATCTAGGGTTTTAAGGGATTGATTATCCAAACTTCAATTGGTAATTTCTTTTCCAAAATTCTTGGTGTCTTCAGGCATGTATCTTTTTCCTAAATTATTTTTATACAAAGCATGTGTTTAATTGTTGTCCATGTGGTTTTAATTATTGGATTTTGAATGTGGGCTGAGGGATAGTTATTATATGAACTGATTTCCCCATGGTTTTGAATTAGTTATTTATGTTTTATCTTGAGGTTTTGAATTGAATAAATGCATGGGTGGAGGAATTGGAATGGAGACCATGGATTTCCCCAAAAATTTATGGTTTAATGGTTTGAAATTGGCTTTACCCTCAACCCAACTTGGCTAGTTGGTTTCAAAACATGGATACATGCATAATTGAACTCACTTTTAGAACCTTACATTGCATAAAAGGTTAATGGAGCTTAAAATGTTTTTTGAAAGGCCTTGGTGGCCATGGATTGGATTTTAATTGGAAACTTTGAAGTCAATTTGGCTAATTGGTTTTGGAATGACAAATGGAATTAGCTTGCAAGCTTAACTTTATTTGGAATGACGATACCAACGGTGACTGCCTAATTGAAAGAATCTTTGATTAATAGATGGAAATATGTAAATGGTTTTAATTTGGGCTTAAAAAGGGTTTTTTAGCTCACCATGGAAGGTGGGGGTCCCAGGGGGACCGATACTAGAAACCACATTTGCCGGCATGGGGGTCATGGTAACTGTGTGTATAGTTCATACTATATATATAAACATATATATATATATATATGTTTATATATTGGAATGGCTGGGGTTGTGGATTCCCTAGCCCTTCCTCAGATTTTCCTAGTTCGTGCGGCTAACACGCGTTGGAACCCTTTCAGCAAGGGGAGCTAAAGCCATATAATTTGTGGGTGTCCTTAGGATGGTTAGAGATACACAGACCAGGATAATGATTTTAAATCTCATGGTTAAACCTTGTTTCCTATCTCGGCATCTTATATATATATATATATATATATATATATATGCATATGGTTTTTGAATAATTTTAGATTGATTTGATTATGGCATTATCATATCCTTTTCTTAAGTTACATGCTAGTGCTCATCCCACTAATCGTCCACAAATGTTGCATCATTTCATAATGTAGGGTCCTAGGGGTTCTTTGATTATTTGTGCAGAGTTAGGTGGTTCTGGTTTATTCGTTGGCCAGCTTAAAATGGTGAGCCTCCATCTTCCAAAAGTCCGAATATTTCACTGCTTTCTTTATGTTTTTAGAAATCCTATCGATTTCTTTTCATACTTTTCGATTGTCTTTGGCCATGGCCGGGGGCATCTCCCAACCTAACTTGGTATTTCGGTTTAAAGACTTTTGTGGACAAGGTGTGGGTGGTTACTATTTATTGACTCTTAGTTCCTATTGAGTTATCTATCTTTCGCATTATGTTTGGGTTGCTTCCGTTATTATTACTTATTGTGCTCAGGTGACTAGGCAAAGGGGATGGTCTCAGGCCCTCTGTAACTTGAGATACCCATCGCAACTAGGCCCGAGGTCGGGTTGTGACACAATTGATGTCTTCCTTAATGATGAAGGATGCTTAATTTTCTTATTTTTCATAGATAATTGATTGATGGTACCATAATTCTAGCCATCAATAAAAACTAGTATTTTTCACTTTTTCGCCCGTATAATCAAGATATCCGAAAATCATCTCCCTTTGGATTCTTGGTAATCTCAAAATTTCCAAAGTATGGAGCGGCCTCTCTTGCTTCCTGCAAGATAAGTTATTTAAACTATCCAAGTGGTAAAATTTAGAAAGGGGTAAACAGGGAAAAGACTTAAACTGTGATCCTTAATTCCTTAGCTTTTTAGTCATTTGTTGAGGGAATGAATTACTAGGTGCGCTCCTTGAATTACTAGGTGGGCTCCTTCTCAATCGTAGAATCTAGGAGTGATTGGACCCCAAACTTCAAAGTCAATGTCGTCCCAAGAAGGGACCTAGTGAGGAGTTGAATGGAACCTAAGAGATTTAATAAAGGGGTAAATAAAAAACAAAAGACATTAGAAAGAATAATTTATGATTAAAATTACATGATTTAGGAAATTAGTATTTGAGATAATATCTACGGATCGGGTGAATGAATATATATCTTCTACCCATACCCAAATGGAATTGTCAAGGCTGACAAATGTACTTCACTTCCCTTAAGGTATAATTGCCACTATCCCTTGCGGACGACTGGAGGGAGGATCTAAAGTAAAATGAGGTGATTGATGGTTTGCAAGCCCATTTCGCTATCTAAAACTCAAATGCAGGCCACATCTTTTCAGACCGTAAAGGAAACTTTCCCTAGTTCCTAGGCTAATCTAGTAGTTGTTGTAGAATTGGATCATGGTGTTGCCAATAGCAGGATATTTGAACCCTATGTAAAGTGGTATGTATAAATTCTAAACCAAATAGGCTTTGAAGTAATAATATTCTTCTCGATCGAAGGGGAATAAACTTTGAACCTCTTCTGACCACTAGCAGACACTCTTAATGAAGGGAATATCATTTCTTAAATTGAGAAACGTAAAACTCCATGAATTGATATCTGAGGTCTCCATAAGGACCAATGAATGAAGCATTCTTACAGTCCCAATGGAACATAGGCTTATTTATGGAAATATAGGATGCAACTAAGGGCTTAATCTTCTCCGTCCTAAAAAATAATCTCTATGGAGACCGCTCAAAGAATAAATTTTTTTGGGAAACGGAAGTTGAAGCCTTCAAGACCTCATATGAAGATTTGGTGATGATATTTTGGGGAAAAAAATGTGTAAATGTCTATTAAAGAATGATACAAGCCAAATGGCCATCTTAGCTTTTTATGACATCATGCAAGGCCAACATATGAAGAATCCAACTGCGGGCACATTGGGACAGGAACACGTATGGGGGACCCATTTTGAGCCCACAAAAGATCAATTTTGTGTGTGGAAGGTTGCTTGGTAGCTTGCCTTGATGAGACACCCGAGAGACTCCAAGTGATGAAGAATAATCGTGAAGGCCAAGATGACACAAGGTATTGCATATGTTGAAGTGTGAAGAAGAGCATTAAAGACTCTATGACCGCCCCTTCTTCACATTCTAAGGCAGCCCACTCATTAAGGGTGTCTTGTTCATTTTATGTCCCTTCTTTTCACTCTATAGGCGCCTCACTCATTAAGGTTACCTTGGTCATTTTTTTCTTCATCTTGTAATAGGCTATAAATAGAATATTTTAGGGTTATTTCACTTAGTTGTTGTTTGGTATTGAAAGACACATCTCTTGAGATAGAGTATGGTAATCGTAAGTAGGGTAGCATTAGTGTGGAATCACTAGTGTTGCAAGTTTTCTAGAAATGTTGGTGCTTGAGTGGTGGATTCCCTCTTATGTCCACGTAAAAGCTTGGTGTTTGATTATATGGGTTGTAGGGGTCTTGAGGTTTGATACACATCTTGGTTCTTAGAATTTGTATCTTCTTATGTCAAGTTAACTATCTTTATTTTCATTGAATTTGTTATATTTGTATCTTGTTCTTATTCTCATTTTCTTGTGTTGTTGTCATGGGTTAAAATTCCAGCTTGTGTTTCGGCTTGTGTCTTATGTTGTTGACTGTTTTCGTGTGTTTCGTAGTCATATCGTTATCATTTGGTATCAGAGAAAGGATTGATTTCGTTTCTAAAATATCAATCTTTGGCTTGTTATCTTGAAAATAAAAAAAAAGTGACTGAAAAATCGAAAATCCAAAAGAGAAAGAATCTTTCCTATTTTGGGTGTTTTGGCCAAAATTTGTATCCTAAATTTAGGAGATTTTTATGTGTTTTGGTTGTTTTAGTGTTAGCCCCTTTTTCACTAATACTAAGTGAGACTAGATACAAATTTTGATCCATTTTCGAGTTGTTCTTGGAATTTGAAGGTTGTTGTTTCTTTAAGGATTGGTGGCTTGAAAATGTGTTATTGATGTTATTGTTGAAGATGTGGGCTTGAAAATGTGTTGTTGTTGTTGTGGATTTCAACGTGAACTAAAATAAACAAAAATCATTCAATTTGGAGTTCATTTGGTTTGGTTTCCATTCTTGAATGTTCTTGTTGTTCTTCAGGTTGTGTTGAAGAAGAATCCTCAAAGGAGGTTGTTTGATCTAAAAATCAAGTGAAAGACAGAGTGGTCTTTGTTTGTCTTGGAAATATTTTCAAGACAACACAAAAGGAGAAAGTAGACAATAGGTCTTTCAAAAAGCCTATTGCCAAAAAGGAGAGAGGGCATTTTTTCAAGGTTGACAAAATAGGAAAGGAGACAAGACCCTCAAAAAGGTTGCCTTGCCAAAAAGGTGCAAGAAAATCAAAGCCTCTTGAATTTTGAAAAAGGGATCCAAAGTTTTATTTAGCCTACTATAGCCAAAAATCCGCTCTTCCAAATTGGAGATTGAACAATTCAAGTTGAAAAACAAAAAAAATCTAAATTTCAACAACTCCCAACGCCCAATTCGAGGATGCCACGTGGCTGCCTCGTCACCACCCTCCAAAAATGACCTAAGGCTCAAAATTTCAGATTTCTTAGTTTCCTTTTTCTTGTTCCTTTAGTTTCATTTGTTGGTTCTAGTACTAATTTACAAGCTAGTAATCACCTACTAGATTGTGAGTTGGTTTTGAGTCTGTTTCTTTGTGTTTACATTCCTTGTGTGCCTTTCATCTTTATGATTCGTTGTAAATCCTTGGCACAAGTCCGAACTAGATTTCATTTGAGTCTTTCAAACGAAAATCCACTCCAGACAAGAGTAGAGCTCACCCTTCAACGTCTCACGGGATACAAGCCAACTTACAATACTTATGAGACCAAGTGTGAGGTATCCAAAGAGAGGAGAGTGTGAGGATAATTTTGAGCTAACTTGTTTGTTGTTTTATCTTTGTTGTTGTCTTTCTTGGTACCATGGGTGATACTTTCAAGGATACTTGTGAAGATTTTAAACAGAACCTTGAAAAGTTACGCCAATTGATATCCACACATAGACCACCAAATCCAATTCCTCTTGTCCAAGTGCCACTTAATTGGAAACTCCATTGTGATGAGAACTCCCCAAAGAAGAAAGTGGGCTACCATGACACACTCAAAGGTGAAGACCGAAACTCATGTGAGCTATAAGGTAAAAATGTTATCTCCAAAACTCCTATAAACTTAGAATGTTGTGATGTGGATAGTAGTATCCAAGTGAATGTAATTGGTGGATTGCCTAGAGGAGAATGGCGTGAGTCTTCCCTTTGTAATACTCTTAATATTGCTAGGTTGTAAGAAGATCCAATTCTTGTTGTAAGTAAGCAAGCACTAGTTGATCTTATAGATAACAAAATTGATTCTTGTAAGAATGATTTGTGTCCACCTAGTGCTAGCATTTGTAACATGAATGAGGTTCCATTGCCGAGTAATGAGAGTATTCACGGACTAGTTGACCCTTGTAAAAACCAAGATGAGTCTACGTTGGTATGTGAGTTTCCAACAACTAGTGAGGGTGTGCAAAATGATCAATTGGGTAAAGATGACCTTGATTTGCTTGAATGTTTAGGAAACCCGAATTGTGATTGTTCTTGTGAAAATGGATTTGATTGTGATCCCTTTGTTGTCGGTGGTAATTTGTATCTATGTGGGGATTACTCTTGTAAAAGAGATGGTGGTGCGTGTTTAGAAATTCCATCTACTTTTTCTTTATGTGTTTCTTATGTTAGACATACTCCTAGTGGAGATCTTGGAACTAGTAGTAAGTGCATGCATAAGAGCTCTATATTTGAAGATTTATGAAATGCCTTTCTCAACCCTCTTTTTGCTCATGATATTTCCAATGGTGATAAAGAGGGTATGCTTACTTTTGAGGATGGCACCTAAGGGGAAAGTGAGAAGGGCGGAGACTTAAGCCCTTGGCTACTTCTCCTATTTGACCCCGATAATCTCTTGGGATATGGAAATTGTTATACATCCAACTTGTTGCTTGGTCTACACAACAAGCAAGGCTTGAATGAGGATGATGGTATCCTTCCCTATAATGGAAACTCTTTCTTGAGGATTTGTATCCACTTGAGGGGCCCACATCGTGCAAGGAAAAGAACCCCGACTAAGATGAAGGGTTAAAGAAGGGGAGTCATGAAAGGCTCCAAGAGGGTTCACCATTGTGTGTTTCCAATCTTGACCAAGGTTTTATCACTTGTAGGTCAAGAAGAGAGTCTTCTCTTGAAACTACTTTAAATCAACCTATTTGTGTGATACCCTTCTTATATATGTGTGTAGAGATGGTGGCTTCCATAGCCAACTCCTTCATGCATTTTTCAATAGATTTCTAATGTTTAATACGAAGGATCCTTGGCTATATTTCAAGTATGTACCACCTAGGCATGATGATATTTGCATTAACCCTCACCCTCATGCCATAGGGATGTTTTGCTTGTTTATTCTTTCTTTGGTGTTGCAAGGTATGGATTCGAGGTCGAATCCTTTTGAAGAAGGAAAGGATGATACGAGCCAAACGGCCATCTTAGCTTTTGATGACATCATGCTAGGCCAACACACATGAAGAATCCGGTTGTAGGCACATTGAGGGCACGAGAACACGCATGGGGGACCCATTTTGAGCCCACAAAAGATCAATTTCGTGTGTGAAGGTTGCATGAGAGCTTTCCTTGATGAGATAACCGAGAGAGTCCAAGTGACAAAGAATAATCATGAAGGCCAAGATGACACAAGGGATTGCATATGTTGAAGTGTGAAGAAGAGCTTTAAACACTCCATGACCGTCCCTTCTTCACACTCCAAGGCGCCCCGCTCATTAAAGGCACCTTGGTTATTTTGTCTCCATTTTGTAATAGGTTATAAATAGAGCATTTTAGGATTACTTCACTCGGTTGTTGTTTGATATTGAAAGACTCATCTCTTGAGAAGGAGTGTGGTAACCGTAACTAGGGTAGCATTAGTGTGGAATCACTAGTGTTGCAATTTGGCTAGAAACGTTGGTGCTTGAATGGTGGATTCCCTCGTGTCTAGTAAGAGCTTGGTGTTTGATTATATGAGTTGTACGGGTCTTGATGTTTAATACACATCTTGGTTCTTAAAATTTGTCTTCTTATTTTCATTGCATTTGTTGTGTTTGTATCTTGTTCTTGTTCTTGTTTTCTTGTGTTATTGCCGTGGGTTGAAATTCCAACTTGTGTCTTGTGTTGTTGACTGTTTTCATGTTTTTCGTAGTCGTATCATTATCAAAGAAGATATGAGTACGAAGATTTGAAGATCTAAAAAGCAAGAAAAGATAGGTACGGATGAATTTCGAGAAGACTCGAAGTCTGAACAAGCCCGCTAGAAAGGTATTTCTGGGGGAAAATGGATCATGATGGCTTTTGATATGATCTGGTGTATCCATAACTACAATCAAGCGAAATGTGGCTAAGCCATTTAATACGAAAGAGTGTGAGGCTATTCGCAAGTCTCCTCGGTGTTCTCACCATAGTACTTCACTTTCTTTTTTCCCGCTTTACAGCTTCGATTGACATCACATCCGAGAAGTAAGGTAAATATAGTTTGAACATAAATATAGTTTGAACACCTGACAACCGGAGAAGACACGTGATGGCTAGGGCACATGGCAAAGAGGCCCAAGAGAAATGAGATATTTACAAGATCACCTTTCCAAAGAAGTAACCTCAATGAAGAAAGAGAAGTCCTCCCTAGAAACATACAAGGAATGTGTAAGCCAAAGAAGAAAGGCCGTAATCTAGTGGTGCGGCCAAAGAGACAAAAATAATATATAGGCGAACATCATCTTACAGATCCACCTATGTGTGTCATGAATATTGGCTAACACCCCTAGTGACACTACCACATGCCCTACGTTCATTGATATTAGTACTTTAGGGCTAGCTTTCCCACTGGATTATATCCCGTCCTTGAAACATATAAATAGTTTATTTCCTTCATTTGTAAAGGCATCTTGAATTCCAAGCAATACAATATCAACACTCAGTATGAGTATCAAGTTTCTATCATTTGACTAAGCTTTCTGTACTCTAAATGTACTTTCTACTTTGAATCATCGCCAGAGCTAAGAGCTCAGACCGAGATCTTCAGACAAAGAGCTTACTGCCTCATTAGAGCCTGAAGCTTCATAACACGGTCTCATACTTATTTTACTTGCATTTTTATTTACTAATCACGCAATATTCAACTGCTAATAACTGGATCCAACACTATGCCTGGCCTCATACAAATTTAACTGAACCATTTTTCTAGTGAAACAATATAGGGTACAAGGTTACTGAGAATCCCTAATGGATCATCAAGCTTATGTCCAGATTGTGTAATACTATCAATTAGAAAACTTTGGAAAGAAATGCTGCCAGACAAAATAAAAAACGCCTAAATACATGTCCCTCAAGCAGTATTCAATCTTCCCTTAGAAGCAGCTTGGTTGATCAGCAAAGGACACTTATCAATATAAAGGAGATTAACCGTCATGCCTGACTATTGGACCAACTTGAAACATGCCTCGCAGCTCATTCTTTCCTTTCTCACTTCCATTCACCAACAGAGAGGAAAGAATCTGAGGTAGGGAGGATGTATGAACAAAGCAATAACCGCTTCCATCTACTTAGCTCACTGTTCATCCAAAAGAAGGAATGGGCTTCGCTTAGTTGACCTTCCTCTGAACGGATGTCACTTTCTCTTCTCTCAATTATACAACAAACGAGTGGGCTGAGATTTCTTAGAGACTGTAGCTTATTAAATTACATTGGCATACAACTCTCGTTTTGCTAATGCCACTGGCTCATTAGTGGCACTAAGGGACTTCCATCCAATGCCGAATGGATCGGTCAATCCCACAAGACACAAATGTAGCTTCTACCGGGGAATGCTCAAGCCAACGGGGTGCACCAATATGGTTGGAGGGCCATCTAGCCACTTTTTCTGTAGTCAGAGCATCCCATGCAACAATCTGTGACCAACGCCCAAATTAATCTCGGTAATGTTACCTAGGTACATATTAAAGAAAGCCAAACTTACCTCATTTAGAGATTCATCAATAGATAATACAAATTCTTCTGTATCATTGAAAACAGCCTGCGTCGAACACATTTTTCAATGGTCAATTGTCAACAAGAATGTGAGAGCAAAACATAAGTAGAAATATCAAAGCTCATAGTCAAAACAAAACCAGAAACACTTTGATTGGTGCATATATCCTAATTACAGAAGATGAGCATGAAGATATACGAAATCCATGCGGAGCACTTTCATTAGGTGTTCTCTCTGACTATCACATCTCAAAATCACATGAACTCCAAGCAAGAAATTAACATAATTTTCGAGAGTCGTACATCTTTTGCGAAAAACTATTTTTTGATTTCCATGTGTTGAAATATTGGATTAAGACGAGTCTAAATGGGATACATGGATAGTGAAGATTCATATAGATGACCCACTAACTTCGGATTGAACCGTAGCTATTATTGTTATTCTGATACTTCAAATATGTAAGCTTCTATTATTAATGCAATTCCATAATGATCATGAGCTGCGGCATCGAACAAGCAATTTGGAATCTAAGTAGAAGCTTTCACAAGAATGATAAACTAAAGCCAGCATTCTTGCCATATGAGGCCAAGTATCACACATTCCATGATAAAAAGAAAGCGATATTGCATAAATATGTAACTCCCGATTTTTGCTTCTGTTTAAGCCTATATAAGCTCAACTACAGGTAGTAGACAAATTAGGCTTTGCTATATAGATCCAAAAAAATTGGGACGTGAAATATGAACTCTTCAAAGCAAGCCAAGTGAGCCTGCATACCTGGCAGCGCAAATGTGTATGTGTGGCTCCAAGATATTGTTTGACCAATCTTCCTGTGCCAACTTCCCAAAGCTTCACCGAAGAGTCTTTTGCCGAAGAGAGAATATATCTAGGACATGTTTGAAATAAGCAAAAGCTTGAGTAGGCATCTCAAGCCCCATAAACTACTCCCTCCGTCTCAACTTATATGTCATTTTTTTGCTTTACACACCCTTTAAGAAAATTAATCAAGAAGGGTTTTGACTACTTTAACCTTATTTATATCTAAAAGCTATAATCTATCTTAATTAAATGTCTACTCAATTTATGGGTCATCTCCATTAATGAGTAATTGAGTATGCAATTACCAAAATCTCCTTGCCACATATCAATACAAATGAGTAGAAAATCTAATAGACACTTGAGAAAAATTTAAATTAACAACTTCAACAAGTAATAACACCCCATAATTAAGGACTTTGTAGTCTTCAAGAAAAACAACACTACAGGTAAAATGGGGAAAAATAATAAATTTTGCCTTGAACTTCTAAAACGACAAATAATTTGAGACACCTACTTCCAAAAAAACGACAGATAATTTGAGATGGAGGGAGTATCAAGAATATCTCACATCGAAAGTAAAGCAAGTTCCAAGTGGCTATAAGAAATGAAACCTGATGTGAAATAGAACACATGGTTGCAAATAACAATTTGATACAAAGATGAATATCATTCTCTTTGTCTAAGAGCATGAGCAGTATACCATATAAACATGGTAATCAAGCAGGCTATTACTGGAACTGCTTTCTGACAACATGACGAGAAGCTTCTCATTGGCAGCTCTTTTCACAAGTTCCCCACCCTCTACTCAATGTTATGAAGAAACAAAAACCCTATTTAATTCTAGGCAGTGGTTTAAGTGAATAAACCTCTTCATGTTCTTTTTTCTTTCTTTTGTCTTCTTTTCTCTAATTAAACAAAAGGTCAGTGGTACTAAATAACAATTTGATACAAAGATGAATATCATTCTCTTTGTCTAAGAGCATGAGCAGTATACCATATAAACATGGTAATCAAGCAGGCTATTACTGGAACTGCTTTCTGACAACATGACAAGAAGCTTCTCATTGGCAGCTCTTTTCACAAGTTCCCCACCCTCTACACATTTTTATGAAGAAACAAAAACCCTATTTAATTCTAGGCAGTGGTTTAAGTGAATAAACCTCTTCTTGTTCTTTTTTCTTTCTTTTGTCTTCTTTTCTCTAATTAAACAAAAGGTTCCTGGTACTAAATTGTAAGATGTAACCATATGGGATCTCTAACCTTTGATCCTTTGTAAAATTTGCACTTGTGGCCTCCACCGCTCCATGTGCACCATCTATGGATCGCACACAACTAGCAGTTACCCCATCCCATAACTGAATTGCACCATCTTTGGATGCAGTTACATACATTCCACCAGTAGATGAATACCTAACCTGTAAGGAAATATACCGGTGAGTAAAGAATCCTCTGACCAAAGCATACTACACACCAAACTTACCTGATTAATAGCACCATTGAGACCCATCTCTTGGAAATTTGGTGGCAGGTAGCATTTGAAAGTGTTAATGTCATATAGGTGGGGAATTGGATGATCAGTTCCTGTAACAACCAACATTATCATGAGAAAAATTTAGCTAATCAGCAAGGTGCAAATCATGTTCAATACTGCTGCTGCTTCATCTGAATTAGTTAGCAGTAAATGATAAGAGGGACATATAGGAAAATAGACAATCTTATGATACAGAATCGAATAATTGGTTCGCTAACCAATTTTAACTTATTAGATTCCAAGTCTTAGAAGAAAGCATGCCACCAACTATGGTGGGAATTTTCATTAACAGTTTTGTACTTCATATCAAGTAGATACAACACCTCATGATCTATATTTCCGCTCAGTTGAAGTTCAGATCAATCGTCAACGAGCTGCCTCTCCAAAGCTTCATTTCCCTTTTAAGATTTAGAAACCAACATCACATGTTGATTCAGTCAACCAGGTATCATATCATAGAAGTTTTTTTTTTCTAATTGCCTTTAACATTTGGTTTAATTTTCATTTTGTGGATGACGAAAATGATATTTTGGACTTCATAGGCTCTGATACTTGTTACGGGGATGGCTCTACTCCTTTTTTTACTCACTGCACTCCCTGAATTTTGTAAATAATACAAAGTTACATTTCTTTGATCAGCGGTGAATAATGCAAGAATTAATTATTTAACCAAAATGCCGCCAAAATATCTAGTTAGAAGTAACTGCACAGAATGGATTAGCACATACACAGAATATATTGCATTACGAGATTTGATCATCAATACTGAAAGATGGACAAAAAGATTTTTACACTTAATCGCATAGGCATAGATTGCTTGTTTTATTCTGGTCTAAACCTGTAAAAGTATGACTTCCCTATTTCTCCAGTTTTTGGACAAAAGACATAGATAATTTTAGGGATAAAAAGTTGTCCAACATAGCATCATTGAATCAGCTTTAAATTCACCTCTGAAATAGCATCATCAAATTAGCTTTAAGTTCATCTAACTAGTACATAGCATCCCACAATCCAGTATCTAACTTAAAAGAAATTTACTTGCCTGCCAGAAGATAGTTCCCGGAAGGATGAAATGATACCGACCTTACATTATGTGTATCCTGTTGAAATATTTAATCCAAATCAAGTAGAATAGTTAGTATATATTTATTTATTTTTGATAAAGTAACAACTTGTATTTCTATTTCCAAAAAAAATGAAACCAGCCACAACATGTTACAGGTTCCTAATTACAAGAGAGGAGTATACTTGAAGATCTTCAACCCTATAGTTAAAACTACAAATAGCCTAAGACGTTCATAACTAATTCTAGATCTTCCATATACTCCTGTTTACACCAAAAATGAAACAACACCAAGCAATTCATCTTCAACTTCTGGATAGTGTTGCTCTTGTTCTGGAAACCTCTAAGGTTTCCTTCTTGCCACACTGACCACCATAAACAAGCTGGAATGATTTTCCATCTATCTTTATCTCCAGAGACGTTGGCATAACTACTCCATATCTTCAGGTCTGTGTTACTCTCCCTGGCATATAACTACTCCATATCTTCAGGTCTGTGTTACTCTCCCTGGCATCACCCAGTTTAGTCCCTTCATATTGATGAAAAGATCCCACAAAAGATTGGTAATCCTACAGTGAAGAAACAGGTGAGTAACAGTCTCAGCCTCTTCCCCACATAGGAAACATCTAGGACTCAAATGGAAACCCCTCTTCATGAGGTTTTCCTGAGTCAAAACAGCCTGTTTAGAAAGTAACCAGGTAAAGCAAGACACTTCATAGGGAATTTTGGCTTTCCAAATCAATTTCTAGGGCCACCCATTGATCTGACTGATACAAGGATTGAACTTCTTGTAAGCCCTTTGGACACTGAAATTACCTTGCTTGTGACACTGCCATTCCAAACAGTCTTGGACATTAATATCACCTCTGAATTGTTCCAAAGTTCTATAGAAATCTACTAATCTTTGGATCTCCCAATCATTTAAAGGTCTTCTATAGCTCAAATTCTATCGCCACGGAGGCCTTTTACTGTTGGTTGAGGTTAAATATATCTGGATAAAGGCTTTCAAAGAGCCCTGTTCCAGCCAAATATCTTCCCAGAAGGATACCTGCACACCATTTCCAATCTTGATTTTGTAGTTTCCTCTTAACTTTGGCTAAAGGTTTCTTATGGCTCTCCAAAGACTAGTTCTATGAGTGTTGGTAACCATTTTAGTGGACTAGTGGACTTCCATTTCATATTTTGATTGGATTACCTCCTTCCACAGTGCTTGTCATTTGATGCTACCTCCACACCCATTTCATCAATAAACATTGGTTCTGCGTTTTCAAATTTCTCACCCCCATACCCCCAACCTGTTTGCTCCCAGTCAAAACCTTTCATTTAACCAAATGGAATTTTTTTGGTTTCACTGTTTCCTTCCCAAAGGAAATTTCTTCTCATAGCATCTAGCCTCTCAATAACACCATTAGGAATATGAAAAAGGGACATCATGTAGGTGGGCATGGAATCTAGGACACTAATGATTAGCGTTAGCCCCCAACCCCTAAACCCCAACCCCCAACCCCACCCCCCAATGACAGGTATTGACTCTTCCAATTCACCAATCTTTTTTCACAGTTTTCAATCACTCCATTCCAAATACTTATAGACCTACTTTTAGCTCCAAGAGGCATCCCCAAATACGTAGTAGGGAGGTGACCAATTCTTCCACCAAGGATCCAGGCCAGAGTTGGTAGATTAGGGACTCCATTAATTGGATATAAGAAACTCTTGTTCTAATTGATATGAAGTCCAGATATTACTTCAAAAAGAATAAATATTACTCTCACAATCCGCAGTTGTTCTCTGTTGGCATCGCAGAAGATGAGAGTATCATCTGCATATTGTAAATGTGTGATCTCCAGTTCAAAGCCCATTCTATTTGATACTCTGAAACCCTTTAGCCAAAGGTTTTCTTGAGCAATCTTCAACATCTAATTTAGTCCTTCAATAGCAATGATGAAAAGAAAAGGAGATAGCGGGTCACCTTGTCTTAAACTTCTTTGAGCCGAGAAAAAGCCTGTCGGAGAGCCATTAATAAGAACTGAAAATTTGGGAGTTGTAATACAAAACTACTTCCATCTAAGCCACCTGCCACCAAAACCTCTTCTAGAGAGGGTTTCCAACAAAAACTGCCAATTAAGGTGATCGTATGCCTTCTGTATGTCCAGCTTACAAACAATACCTGGAGCATTGCTTCTGATTCTAGAATCTACACATTCATTTGCCATGAGGATGGCATCCATTATTTGTCTTCCTTCAATAAAGGCCAGCTGTTGAGTGTGCATCACCTTTTGATTCTTTCAATGAGCAATTTGGAGATGATCTTATACACACTGCCAATTAAACTGATTGGTCTGAAATCAGCGAGTTCCTTTGCACCCACCATTTTGGGAATTAAAGCCACAAAAGTAGAGTTGAAGCTTTTCTCAAGAACGCATCTCTCATGGAAATTCCTAATAGCAACAATCACCTTCACACCTATTACCTCCTGGCAAAGATTATAGAAGGCCAAGGTATAGCCATCAGGCCCAGGAGCTTTGTCTCCAGCACAAAGCTTCACGTTATCCCATATCTCTTGGTCTTCAAACTCCTTTTGTAGCATAAGATTATCTTGTTCAAAAAGTTTGTGCCCCTTCCTGCATCCACCTGAAGGTCTCCATATCTCAGTTTCAGGATATAATTTCTGGTAGAATTCCACTACTTCTTTCTTTATAACTTCAGGATCTTTGACAGTTTCTCCACCGACATTTAGCTGACAATATTGTTATGCCTTCTATGTGCATTGGTGGTTCTGTGAAAGAACTTGGTATTATTATCGCCCTGCTTCAACCACTTAACCCTTGATCTTCGTCTCCATGCTATCTATTCATACTTAGCTATGTTCTCAAACTCTAGGAGAAGTTCAGAGCTATGTTCTCAAACTCTAGGAGAAGTTCAGCCTTTGAGTACATCTCCTCTTTAGTTAGAGCTCTTTGGTCCTGGGTTTCCTCAATATTAGCAAGTTGATTGAGTATGTTCTGCTTCTGCAAGGCTACATTGCCCTGGTTTGACTTACACCAATCCCTCAATTTGGACTTCAATGCCTTAAGTTTGAAAGCTAAGACAAAATTAGGCCTTCCTCCATGGACTATAGAGGTCCACCACTCTTTGACCCTCTCCAAGAACCCCTCTGTATGTAACCACCAGTTTTGAATTTGAAGTAAGACCTCATAGAATCCCAATTTCCATATTGCAGCATTATAGGCATTTGATCAGATATTACCCTCTGTAAAACTGTAAAACTGATTGCTTAATGTTTGTGAAGCCTTCATCACATTCATTAGAAATTAGGAACTGATCAAGTCTAGCAGCAACATCATGTCTATCCCCTTTCCTCCAAGTATATTTACCACCAGCTAGCTGAGGGTCCAGCAGTTCCAGGTCTACAATAAATTCAGAAAAATCATTCATTGCTTTTGATATTCTGGAGCAATTCTTCTTTTCGGGAGGGTAACTAACTGTGTTAAAGTCTCCTCAAACCACCCAAGGACCATTGAACAAACCTCTTGCTGATCCAACCTCCCACCATACTTCTTCCTCTTTCTACTCTGTTATTTGGAGCATAAATGCCTGTAGATAGCCAAACAAAATCTTGATTCTTGGCCGTGAACTTGCAGGATATAGAATAAGCTCCTATGCTACTGACATCTCCATCCTAGACTTCCCCATCCCATAGAACTAAAATGCCCCCTCCGGTTCCACTAGCTTCAAGTTGACAAAATTTTACCCCTCGGTTGGCCCACAAGTCTTTAACATTGTTTCTAATACCTCCCTCAATTTTCGTCTCTTGAAAACAGTACACATCAGTTTTCCATCCATGAAGTTCTTGATAACACACCTCTTGTTTGCCTGGTTAAGGCCCCTCACATTCCATGTGATTATCTTCACTGTCATTGGATACATGGAGCAGTGTATCCCCCTTTGCTTCTTGCGTCGTTGCTTCTGAAATTGCTCCTACACTTTAAACTCTTCAATTCTTTTGACCCCTGGATTGATGGTGTTGATTTACTGATCCTCTTACTGATACTCTCCCGCTCATCAGTGGTATTTTTCCTCAAACTATAGATCTTCATGAATAATAATAAAGCTTCGTCTTTACACCCCTTGATGTCCACTCCAAAATCCTTGGCCAATTTGTTGATGTTCTTGTGGATCCAAATTGGAATTTCAAACTCTGGATCGTCTCCTTCCTCTGGGTTGTTCGTTTAAGGGCACAGCTTCCTCAAAAGTAGTCAAACTAGTGTTGACTGCTTCAATTCTCTGAGAACAATCTCCTGACATGCACATGTTCACCAGTGACAAAAATACCTCGAAGGCATCGGGATTAATTCCCTTCACTGTCTCTGTACTCTCTTTCACTGAGGTTTTTCTCTCCCTTGATAATATCACCTGCTTTGTTACGTTCTCCTCTATCTGATGTGGAGTTGTGGGGGAGGTAATTTAAATTAGTCTCAAGTTCCACAATAAGTGGGTCAGATAAAATAAAGAAAGAATTCTCTACCGGAAGCCCAGTTGAAATAAAAAGGACCAAAAGATCTGGCCCAAATTTTTCCCATCATTCAGAGACTTAAAAGGAATATTGTCATTAATCACTGGCACACGTGCTGGGATAGTCGGCCATTTTGAAATCTACAGATCGTACGAAGAACCCACGTACCCTATCACCTCAGTAGACCCTACAAGGCTATCTCCCCCCTTGTGATCGGTCTCTTCTTCGGACCATCGGATATTCATATGTTCTGGGTTACATTCGTCGGAGATCACTCTTGCCAGCGTCTCGACCCGTATCAGCACTTTAAAGGTAAAAACCTTCATGATTCAAGTCCACTGAGCTCGGTACCGATTCACCATCTCCACGCACCTTGAGTCTTGCCCATTTGAGGTGATTACGTAGTTCCGTCTCCTCTTCAGTTCGCATCCACCTTCCACAGAAATTTCCGATCTCACAGAAGACCTTTTGGTACCAAAATTGGAGGGGTAATCCAACTACTCTGATCCAGACTTGATCTAATCGCTAGTGAATGGCGGTTGAGGTCGGCGACCACCACTGAAGACTGAATTTGTAGGATTTCCAGAACCAATTTCCCTTTATTATGTGATCAGCAGTTGTTCTATTGGGAAACTTGAAAAGGAACGGTCACCCCCCAAATCGTAGATATTGATACCATGATAGTGTCTCCAGGTGCTGGCAACCCAAAGTCGAATCTCCAAGAAAGTGACACCTGAGATCTCCTCCGGGAGGGTACCGACGACGCTCTTTGCTAGTGACTGGTTCTGAGTAGTAGGAGTTGTTTCTGAGATAACGAGTGTATTCCCTTTTTGTTGAATCCTAGCACCATTTAATTCTCTTATAGACCATTTACTGCTCCTGACATTGTCTGAGAATAATAAACCCTCCTCCGTTTTCCTGTATGATGTTCCAATTGTCTTCTGGGATTTAGCATTTATGAAGACTGATATTTTGGTAGCTATGTCCATCCATCCAGAATTTAATGACCACTCAGGGATGATGATGACAGCTCTTCTCTTGTCCTGCAACTTTATAATGCTAATATAACGACCAAATTTGTTGTAGTTTCTTGAGCAGCAAAACTCTGCAAAGTGATCCCGGTGTTTCCATCGGCGTACAGCATACCCATGACTTTTCGATGCTTCCTGGAGAGTGTATACTAGCCACTCCATCGTCTTCTGGTTAAAACACAACCTTGTCACCATGTTGCGACCTCTCTCTACCCAGTCATACCATGTGCTCTGGAAGTTACCCTGGTGATGTCATAAGATTTGAAACCAACGGAGAAATAGATGGTGTCGTCCCCCATAGTATTGATGGAAATTAAAAAAAAAAAAAGGAGGTTTGAGAAAGAAAGGAAGGAGGTAGATTTTCTGGCAATGGTAGATCGCCGGAAGAAGGTTCTACCAGAAGGGGCCACTAAATGTTTTTCTTGGTCAAAGTGCCTGGGAGCATATGAGACTCATTTTAGGTAAAGAGTTTCATTATCACATCCATCATATAACTTCAATTTAGTTAGTATATTTTCTAAACTAAATTCAAGCTTAATGTTTGGTCTCAAAAGTTCCTGACCTGAATCACTCTAAATGCTCTCTTTGCTACTGTTTTGGAAAAATCAAAGAACCTGAAAGAATCCAAAAGGAAAGAGTAGTTAGGTCATATGGCAATGACAAACATATTAGGCAACTTCACAGTAAATAATAAGTTGTACTTGATGGTGCGATCTTTTGCTCCAGATATGAGTACTGTATTTTGCGGATGAAAGTCCACATCATTTATTGGCTGCAGTGATGTACACATTTTGGTTAAGAAGCAGGGAAAATCCTGAGACAGTCGCACCTAAGAGACTGAGATTCATAGGAATAAAGTGAGAGGATGTGCTATCAATAATGGAAGGGAAGCACACCAGCCACAGATAATTTGGCGTTCAACTTACTCAGCTATATACTCCCTTTAAACTAAAATGATAAAAGAGATATGGGTCCACTTTTTATTTCTTTTACCATTTTAAAAAGAATTGAGAGGAGCATCCACAGGCAAACCATCATACAAACAAGTCCAGTTAACTTTAATTTTGTTAAAAATAATCCAGAAACCTTCCTACTTAAATAGTGAATAACGAGAGATATTTTGAACCAATATTCAAATTAACTGACCTAGAAAAAGTTAATTCCGGGACACTGAATCAAGAAATGTAAGTATCACACTATCAAGATCTTACTTGTTGATGATCATAAAAAGTCCGTATAACAGGCCTCACTGGGTCATCCCTAGCGTCTGGCTGCATCATTTGCTTAACTTTTGCAATCTGCAGAAGTTAACGATTTCGTTTGAGAAGTAGAAGGATGAAAGTTAAGAGTTCTAAAGAAATAATACGATACCTCAAACAATTTAATTGATGCGTCCGCACTTCCAGTAGCAAGAAATCTTCCATCAGGACTAAATCTGGCACACCTTGCAACGTTCTAACAGGAAATTCTTGTGTTACAATTTAATGCCTGAAATCGGCAATTGAAACAAAGATGAGAGCTCAAACAACCTACAGTTTGTTTAAGATATAACCTTGTGCTCGGAAATATGTCGTGACTCGTGCTTTGGGATATTTTTTGACGGCCCTTTTGTATCATTCACGCTACTGTTGCAAAGCAAATTGAATTAACAACTCCACCAAATGACAAGCTTAACATCACTCATAAATTTGTTTCAAGAAAGAAAGAGATATTTATCACACACATCCAGATAGAGCCAGGAAATGGTCTTTTCTGGGAGGGTTGAAATGGACAGATAAGTTTGGGAATCCTGAAATCTGCAAGTGGGTCCACTCTGTAAATCTTGAGACATTCTTATTAGGTCAATGATCATGAGATGCATTTTGATGGCTCACTATAGTGTATAAGCCACTGCTAGATCTCTTGATGCACGAATCAAAAGGATCTTAAGAAGGGTCAGACATACAGTGTCCACACAGAAGAGTTCTATGATTGACATGACTTGGCTCAAAATGAAAGTTGTTACAGAACAAAGGTTCACCCTCATGCATAAATTTAGAATAGAACTTAATTAATAAACAGTGTGTGTTATGGCCCCTAGTTCTGGATCGAGTCGCTAGACGACTAACTTGAAAGTCAGACCTAACGTTTTGGTCTAAGCCCTTGTTTTTGTTTCGTGACTTATCTATGATTGCTGAATTTTGCAGTTCATTCAGGGAACTGCAGACCTAGGAACTTGTTTGAGAAAGTTCCGACTCTCTTGATAAAATCCAACTTTTTTTATTAATAACATCAACAACAACAACAACAACAACAAACCCAGTATATTCCCACATAGTGGGGTCTGGGGAGGGTAGAATGTACGCAGTAGAGAGGCTGTTTCCGATAGACCTCCGGCTCAAGACAAAAGACATTAAACAGAAACATCAAAATCGTAGAACATGATACAAATAAAATAGGTACGACACTCGCAATTAGAGAAAAGAAAAAAGAAATACATACGTAAATCAATAACTATAGCCATAAATAAATAGATAAATACATAAATTTGCCAACAAACAACAGCAAGTCCACCTACTTACTGACTACTACTCCTCCGCACCCTTAGCCCTCTACTCTAATGCTTTTCCTCCATAACTTTCTATCCAGGATCATGTCCTCAATCAGCTGTAACTGCTCCATGTCACGTTTAATCATTTCTCTCCAGAGTTTTTTCGGTCTACCCCTATCCCGCTTGAAACCTTCCAAGGCCAACCTCTCACACCTACGAACTGGGGCATCCATGCCCCTCCTCATCACATGACCAAACCATCTCAACCTCACTTCCCGAATTTTATCCTCCACCGACACCACTCCCACCTTCTCTCGAATAATTTCATTCCTAACCCTATCCGCCCTAGTGAATCGACACATCCAGCGTAACATTCTCATTTCCGCCACCTTCAACTTTTGGATATGAGAACTCTTAACCGGCCAACACTCTGCTCCATACAACATAGCAGGCCGGACTGCAACTCTATAGAATTTGCCTTTCAGTTTGAGGGGCACCTTCTTATCGCATAAAATTCCCGAAGCAAGCCTCCATTTCATCCAACCTGCCCCATGCGGTGAGATACATCCTCATATATCTCTCCATTCCCCTGAATCGTAGACCCGAGATACTTAAAACTATCCCTCTTGCAAACCACCTGAGAATCCAACTTTACTACCACCTCCTCCTCTTGCCTCGAGTCACTGAACTTGCACTCCAAATACTCCGTTTTGGTCCTACTCAACCGAAAACCTTTAGACTCCAGGGTCTCTCCAAATCTCCAGCTTATCATTAACCCCTTGTCGCGATTCATCGATCAGAACTATATCATCCGCGAAAAGCATACACCAAGGCACCTCGCCTTGTATATTCCACGTCAGCACATCCATTACCAAAGCGAATAAAATCGGACTAAGAGTTGATCCCTGGTGCAACTGTATCAAGACTGGGAAACGCTTAGAATCTCCTCACTTCCTTACCCGAGTCTTCGCTCCCTCATACATGTCCCTAATCGCTCTGATATACGCCACCGGAACCCCCCTCTCCTCCAAGCAACTCCAAAGAACCTCCCTAGGAACCTTGTCATACGCCTTTTCCAGGTCTATAAACACCATGTGAAGATCCCTCTTCCTCTCTCTATACTGCTCCACCAGTCTCCTCACAAGTCTCCGCACAAGGTGAATTGCCTTAGTCGTGGAGCGACCAGGCATAAAACCAAATTGGTTCGCCGAAATAGACACAATCTTCCTCAACCTCCGCTCCACCACCCTCTCCCAAATCTTCATCGTGTGACTCAACAACTTAATACCCCGGTAGTTGTTGCAACTCTGAACGTCACCCTTGTTCTTTTATTAATAACATCAACTCTCTTAAATGGTAACAAACTAGAAATAGAAAAAGCCCTATAAAACTGAATTAACAAGAGTTCTAATCCACTAAGGAAAGTTTTATTCTACTAACAAAATTATTTAGAAAAAAAACATCATTATCAATCCTATTAATTCTTGCGTTGGGAATATTGTTTTCCGACAAAAGCATCAATAACATTATCCCCTTCCTGGAGAAAAAGCTTGTCCTCAAGCTTGAAGTTTGGAAAGGCAGATTTGAAATGATGCACTGTCTCCCAAGTGGAGTCCTCAACAGATAGGCCGCACCACTGCACCAAAACTTCCCAATTACCACGATTCAGACGCGATTTAAGCACGAAGCAAGGGGTGGGAACAACACGTCCTTCTTCAATTGGTGGAAGAGTAGGTAGAGTTGTAGGTACCTCACCCTTAAATGGCTTAAGAAGTTACAAATGAAACACATCATGAAGCAACCTGCAGGTAAACCAAGCTGATAAGCAACAGACCCAATGCGCTTCAAGACTGCAAAAGGACCATAATATTTTGGTGCAAGCTTATGATGGGCGCGACTAGTCAAAGTTTTTTGGCTATATGGATGTAGATTTAAATAGACATAAGATTCTGGAGAAAATTCCACATCACGATGTCCCTAATCATAAACTGCTTTCATCTTGTGTTGCGCCTGTTGGAGCTTAGCTCGAAAATCCTGTAAGGCAACATCTCGATCAATTAATGCTCGGTCTACAACATCAACTCAAGATGAACCAGCCATGTAGGACTGCAACCGAGGAGGCTCACGACCATAAACAACTTGAAATGGGGATGCGTGAAGTGCTGAATTAAGAAGTGTTGTAGCAAAATTCAGCCCAGGGAATCCAGTTTGTCCATTTTGTAGGACGATCACCTACCAAGCATCGCAAATACATCTCTATCATGCAATTAACAACCTCAGTTTGACCTTCCGATTGTGGATGATAAGCAAATGAAAAGTTTAATTTCGTCCCACATAAACGAAACAATTCTTTTCAGAAAGTACTAGTGAAGAGGGCATCTCGATCACTAACAATTAATTCCGGTATCCCATGTAAACGGACAATATTCTTAAAGAAAATCTTTGCTATAGAAGATGCGTTATATGGATGAGCATTATATGGATGAGCAAGGGGGATAAAATGTGCATATTTAGAGAATCTGCCCACAACCACCAATAACATTGTTTTTCCACCTGATTTTGGTAGGCCATCCATAAAATCCATTGAGATATCCGATCAAATTTGATTAGGCAGTTGTAAAGGTTGTAACAGTCCCGCAGGACTCAAATTGACAGCCTTATTACGCTAGCAAACTGAACAGGCAGCAACATAATCCTTGATAGTTGTCTTCATAACAGGCCAATAAAAATCCTTGTGAATACGTAGCATGGTCTTCTAAATGCCTTCATGGGTGCTATCATGAATCCCCGACAAGACAGAATTTACCAATGGTGAGTTGGTCGAGAGATAGACCTTATCTTTGAAGACAACAACCCATCTCGAAACACCCAATCGTTATTCATCTCTCCCTGTTCAATTTTAGCTCGAAGTTCCTGAAGAATTGGTGATTGCTTGACATCTGCCCGGACTTCCTCGAATATCAAAACTTTCGACTGACAAATAACAAATAACATATCTCCAACCTTTTCTCACAGTGATAATGCATCTGCTGCAGTATTCAATCTCCCAACCTTGTATCCACTCGAAAATCGAACCTCATCAACTTGCTAAGCCAACGTTGTTGAGAAGTAGTAAGATGTTGATCTAGCAGGTATTTAAGGTTGTAATGATCTGTTCGAATTAGAAAGGCTCGACCCAAGAGATAGGCCTCCATTGTTAAACTACCTTTGTCAAGCCTATCAATTCACATTCATAAGCTGGAAGTTTCAAGTGTTGATCAGCTAGCTTACAACTAAAAAAAAGCAATGGGGTGCCCTTGTTGTTGAAGGATTGCTCCTATTCCAACACCCGATGCATCACACTCAACAAATTCTTCTATGAAGTTTGGTAACTGTAACACTGGGGCAGCAACTAATGCCTTTTTAAGAATTTCGAAAGAAGCAAGTGCATCGTCATTCCACTTAAAAGCATGTCGCTTAAGCATACTTATTAAGGGGGCAACAATCAAACTGTAATTCTTGATGAATTTACGATAATATCCTGTCAAGCCTAAGAATCCCCGCAACACTGTTGTTGACTGTGGTCGAGGCCAGTACATTACGGCCTCAATTTTGCCAGCATCAACTGACACACCTATGTTGGAGACTGTGTAGCCCAAATAAGCTACTTGATTTTCGCCAAAGGAACATTTGAATTTTTTTAAATAGAGGCGATGAGCTTGCAACAACTCAAAGATGAGTCGGATGTGTACCAGATGATCCTTCCAACTCTTGTTATACACAAAGATGTCATCAAAAAATACAAGTACAAACTAACATAGGTACCTTCGAAATACCTCATTCATTAATGCTTGAAAGGTAGAAGGAGCATTAGTCAATCTGAATGGCATGACAAGGAACTCAAAATGACCATGATGAGTTCTGAAAGCTGTCTTCTCAACATATGCAGAGTCCATGCGGACTTGATGATAACCCGAGCGAAGATCAAGCTTCGTGAAAAATTGTGTCATGCAACTCTTCAAGTAATTCCCCCACCACTAGAATTGGGACTTTGTCCTTTACTGTTTTGGCATTTAGCTCCCTATAATCCACACAAAAACGCCATGTTTCATCACGTTTTCAGACCAGCAGTATAGGTGATGAGAATGGGAAATGACTGGGTCGAATAATGCCTTGCTGGAGCATTTGATCACACTGTTTCTCAATCTCATCTTTCTGCCACCGGATCAGTTCCTGGTAGTAAACATATGCGATGATCACAAGAACGCCTAGTAGGCAAACCTGCAGGTTCTTGGAACAGCTCATCAAATTAGGCTAATACTTTCTCCAGCTCACCTTGCTTATAATCCTGCAGAAGATGTAGGTGTGGCTAAAATAATTGTTATTGTCCATGTAGAATGATTTGCTTCCCTTTTACTTGAAAGCTCATGGTTAATAACGCAAAATCCCACAGAATAGGGTCGAGTGTTTGCAACCACTTGATACCTAGGACAATGTCAAAAGCATCCAAAGGAATCACATATAAATCAACATTGAAGGAATGGTTAGCTACAGAAAATTGCACTACCATGCAAATGCCCAAACTGGAAATTTTCTCTCCATTTGCCACTGATGCATAGAGATTTCTTCGACGTTGGATAGGCAAATCTAAACGTTGGGCAGCCGTAGAGCTAATAAAATTATGTGTACTGCCTGAACCAACTAAGCTAAGCAACAACTTCTTATCAATTACAGCCTGCAACTGCATAGCATCTACATGTTGTTTGCGTGTGATAGCATGGAGTGAGATGGCAGGCTCTCCACTATTCGTTGGTACATCTTCAGATTCCAAACGGCTTGCAATGTATATTATCTACAAGATGTTTGTTTGTGATGGCATGGAGTGAGATGGAAGGCTCTCCACTTTCTGTTGTACGTCTTCAAATTTTGCATTCTGTATTTCGAGCCAAAGTAGCTTTTTGCACTGATGGCCTTGAACATAAGTATCATCATAGTTGTAGCACAACCCCTTTGCTCGTCGGGCAGCCATCTCAGCACGAATCAACCTTTTCACAGAACGATTAGTAGCAATTACCTTAGCCCCCGGAGTTACTGCTGCAGCGGTAGTCTTTGAGGTTGAATTATAAGCCCCTTTGTGTGCCAGAAGAAATTTGTATCTTCTTCTCGAATGCTCTCGCCAAACTCATTGCTTGTACTAGGTTAGATGGGTTTTGTAATTCAACATCGAGACGAATCAAATCAACTAAACCAGTTGTATACACATACAAATGATGCATGAGCCAACATCCTTTGGAAGTCCCTCTGATAATTTTCATCAGAACCAGTTTGTTTCAAGTTGATCAATTACCCTAATGGATTGCTTTTCATTGGTAGGCCAAATCGAAGAGTATAATATTCTTTGAAGAACCCCATGTTAAATTTGGTTCCTCCAGTTCTAGCTGATAAACCCACAATTGCGCCTCCCCTACCATGTGAAAAACAGCTATGCCTACTTTTTCTTGTTGTCGGTACGCTGGTTAGCGAAAAATTTCTCACAACTATGAAGCCAAATAACAGGATCTTGTCGTCCATCATAAGTAGGAAAGTCTAATTTAATCTATCTGGGAACTATACCTTTTCCTGCATTGTTGTCGTCTGTTGTTGTTTCTTCCTCCTAGATGCACGTCCAGTTGTTCGCTTGTGTTACTGGTTTGTTGGATAGAAGCAGCACTATTGTTTCCAACTTCAACTCCCTTTGCATCTGCCATGGTGCAGATGAAGGTTTCAATTTGTTGCGATAGTTGCTGGAATTTGGTGTCAATCCTTGCTTCCGAAGCTGCTACTTTTGCTTCGATCTGAGTTTGGGCTTCCAGTAACAGACTTTGCAGCCTTGTTTCTATAGTACTCTCGTCCATGGTGACAAGCTCTGCTACCAAATTGTTATAGCCCCTAGTTCTGGATCGAGTCGCTGGACGACTAACTTGAAAGTCAGACCGAACGTTATGGTCTAAGCCCTTGTTTAAGTTTCGTGACTTACCTATGACTGCTGAATTTTACAGTTCATTCAGGGAACTGCAGACCTGGGAACTTGTTTGAGAAAGTTTCGACTCTCTTGATAAAATCCAACTTGTTTTATTAATAACATCAACTCTCTTAAATAGAGGTTTACAGTAGCAAAGAGTCCTAATAAACTAAAAATAGAAAAAGCCCTATAAAATGACTTAACAAGAGTTCTAATCCACTAAAGGAAAGTTCTATTCTACTAACATCTTGCGTTTGGAATATTGTTTTCCGACAAAAGCATCAATAACAGAGTGTTGATTTGTGAATACCTAACTAGGATAGGGTCTGATTTTGTAGGATCTAAATTGATCTGATATACTACTAAGAAGTTTAGAAAATTAGATCAAATAAAATCATCCTTGATTCTCAAATCACATAGAATCAAAGGATATGATTAATAGTTTGTTTGTTTTTCTCTTTATATTTGTACCTCTACAGATGAATAAAATGTACATTTTTGGTACCAAAACTAACATGGTATCAGAGCAGCTTTATTCTTGTGTTACTTATGAATAAAACAGCACCTCCTGGGCTACGTTACCAAGTAGGATCAATAGAAGCTGAGAATTCTGTTGACAAAGTTCTGATCAAAACAACAATGAAGTCGTGGTGTAATTTTCGCAAAAAACACGAGCAAACTCGTGAGACTTGCTGGAATATCCATGGGAAATCGCCTAGCAGGAATAAAAAAAGTGCAAACAGCCATGGCAGCCAAACCTTTCAGTGTACCAGTGAAGAACCAGGGCTGCAATCTTCTTCAAAAATGTCATCATTCACCAAGGAGCAATTAAAGCTACCGCCCACACTTCTCCAATCTTATCTCCAAACCAGTAAACATGGACTTTCTACTCCCACTTGTTCTTTTTCCCAAACAGGTAACGTACCAACTATTTTTTGAGAACCGATTCAAGTAGTATAAATTCTCGGATCACAGATCCAGGGTCCAGCGATCACGACATGGAATTCGTCTTTTCTAGACTTACACTCCTTCAGCAGGAAATTAAAAAGTTAAAGTTGTTAGATGGTTCCTTCTCAGCAATTGCTGGAGAAGGGACAGTCAAACTAACCCCCTTTTTAACTCTTTTTAATGTCCTTGTTCCAAAATTGTCTCATAATCTTTTGTCCATCAGCAAATTGACTCAAAACCTCAATTGTCGTGCTATCTTTGACTCTCTTTGAGGTATATTTCAAGACAAGGTCTCGGAGAAGATGATTGGCAATGGTAGAGAGTCTGAAGGTTTCTATTTTCAAGAAAATGGTCACAATTCAGTAATTTATAGTTCAACCTGTTTGAACTCTATTCTAGTTGATAATGAAATCATGTTATGGAACTTTATACTTGGTCATCCTAGTTTTCATTACTTAAAACTCTTGTTACCTCAGTTGTTTATGAATAAAAGTACACCTCTTTCCAGTGTGAATTTTATAAAATGGCTAAACACAGACGTTCATCTTTTTCTTTCAAAAATTACCATGCCACAAAACCCTTTAAGTTAATCCATAGCAATGATTGGGGACATTCTAGAGTTGCAACTGTAAATGGTAAAAGATGGTTTGAGAGTTTCATAGATGATCACACTAGACTAACTTGGATGTATCAATTGAAAGACAAAAGGGGAAGTAAAACATGTATTAGAGGTTTTTTTATGTTATGGTTGAGACACAATTTCACAAGAAGATCCAAATATTTCGGAGTGATAATGGGAGAGAGTTTTTTAATGACCATCTAGGCAATTTTTTCACTTCCAAGGGAATAGTGCACCAAAGTTCATGCCCTGATACACCCCAACAAAATGGAGTAGCTGAGAGAAAAAATAGACATCTTATGGAGGTAACTAGAGCTTAATATTCACAAGTGGAGTCCCTAAATTTCTTTGGGGAGAAGCTCTTTTGACATCCACCTAGCTCTTTTAACATCCACCTATCTTATCAATAAGATGTCTTCCCGTGTTCTGGGTTTTAAAACCCCTTCCAGTAAGTTCAAGACAATACTTTCCTACTTTTAGATTGACCACAAATCTATCTTTGAAAGTCTTTGGGTATAGCGTATTTGTTCATGTTCATGATCATAATAAGATTAAACTTGATCCACGTGCTAAAAATGTTTTTTTGTTGGCTATGCCCCTTAGTCAAAACGGATACAAGTGTTATGACCCAAATACTATGAAGGCTATTGTCACAATGGATGTCACCTTTTCTAAATCTCAATTGTTTTTCAGAACTCATCTTCAGGGGGAGAAACATAGTGAACAGACGTGGGATAATAAGGATCCTCATGATCTCACATGTCAGAAACAAAAGGATTCAGGTTTTATAATAGATATAGGATATAGTACTTTTGATAATAACATCCTCGATAAGGTAAGAGATCCCAACTCAAATAGTGAAAATAAGGAAATTAAGACGATAGAGCGTTTTCATGATATAATTAATGACAAAGACAGAGAACAAACAAAGGAATTACAGGTTAACATAAGAAGAAACCGGAATAAAGAAAAAGAGACTAAGGACTCTCATCGGAACCAAGTTTCCACCCCGCAAGATCTCACTGATATACAAGGTAATTCTCCATAACCTAATTCTAATTTACCCCTTGTTTCTTTAGACCTTGACCTACCAATTGTCAAACATAAAAGGGTAAGAAAAGTCAAACTATCCATTGTCAAGTTTTGTGTCATATAGGAAACTTATCCCCTTCCTGTATAGCTTTCTTTCTCAATTACTAGGAATGGAGATACCGACAAATGTGCAGGATGCTTTAAACGTTCCTGAGTGGAAAGAGGCAATTCTAGAGGAGATGAATGCTCTTGAGAGAAATGAAACCTGAAAAATGGGGGAACTACCACATGGAAAGAGAACAGTGGGCTGCAAATAGGTTCAGATAGGCCATTAGAGAGGTATAAGGCACGTTTGGTAGCAAAAGCAGACCTACGAGATTGACTATCTTAAGACATTCGCTCCAGTTGCCAAGTTGAATTCAACTAGGGTTCTTCTAACCATTGTTGTCAACCTTGATTGGCCCCTTCAACAACTTGATGTGAAGAATACATTCATGAATGGGAAACTCGAAGAGAAAGTCTACATGGATAAAGAAAAGTAGAGTGCGCAAGCTAAAGAAATCTCTCTACGAGCTCAAACAATCTCCAAGAGCTTGGTTTGAGAGGTTTACATAGTTTGTAAAAAGACAAGGGTACACTTAAGGGCAAGCAAATCATACCATGTTCTTTCGACATCATCTTGAGGGAAAGATGACTATCCTGATAGTGGATGTCGATGATATCATACTTATAGGAAATGACTGGTCCAAAAAAAAGAATTTAAAAGAACAGTTGGCCTTATAGTTCGCAATCAAAGATTTGGGTCAGTTGAAATAATTTATTGGCATGGAAGTAGCGAGATCAAAGAAAGGTGTTATGGTGTCACAAAGGAAGTATGTACTGGATCTTCTAAAAGAGGTCGTCCAACGAAACACCTATGATTCGAATATAAAATCCCAAAACAAAGAAGGAAATTTAGTTGACCAAAGTCAATATCAGAGAGTAGTAGGGAAGTTGATCTACTTGTCACACACTCGGCCTGATAAAGCTTTTGTTGTAAGCTTGGTCAGTCACGCGAGCACCAAGAAGTGGTCTACAAGCGGTCTATAGGATTCTAAGATATCTAAGAAATTCACCAGGTAAAGGATTATTTTTCAAAAAGAGTAACATAGGGGCATTGAAAGCTTTACAGATGCAGATTAGGTAGGTTCTACTACTTACGGAAGGTCTACGCTAGCATATTGTACATTTATATGGGCAAATCTTGTGACTTGGAGTAGTAAAAAGCAGAAAGTTATAGCCCGTAGCAGTGCTGAAGCTGAATCCCGGTCTATTGCTCATGGGATATGTGAAGTGATTTGGCTCAAGAGGATGATGGGAGAACTGAAAAGCCCGTTCTCTACCAAAGAAGTTGTAGAGTGACAACAAGGCCGCCATAAGTATTGCTCACAATCTAGTTCAGCATGATTGCTCACAATCTACACACTTCATAAAAGAAAAGATTGAAGAATGAAGTGTATTCATGCCCTACGCCCCAACAAGTCAGCAAATTGCGGATATTTTCGCAAAAGCTTGTTTAAACCAAAATTTGAAATTCTTGTAAGCAAGTTAGGCATGACAAATATTTACATGCCAACTTGAGGGAAAGTGTTGATTTGTGAATATCTAACTAGGATAGGGTCTGATTTTGTATGACCTAAATTGATCTGATCAAATCTGGTATACTACTAAGTAGTTTAGGAAATTAGATCAGATAAAATCATCCCTTGATTCTCAAATCAGCTAGAATTAAGAGATAAGGTTGCTAGTTTGTTTGCTTTTCTCTACTATATATTTGTATCTCTACAGATGAATAAAATGTACATTTTTGGTACCAAAACTAACACAGAGTAAAGTTGTGATTGGTTCAAAAGGTGCAGCTGCTAATCAGTTATTGGAAGATGTAAATAATGAAAAAAGGAAAAGGAAAAAGGATATTCAATCGGATACTCTATTTTTTGGAAACAAAAGATATTCAATTGGACACCCTAATTTTCTACACATGGTAACAGGCAAATCATTCCATGTAAGTTATTACTCTACATTATAGAAAATTAATATTCAACTATCCAAAATATTTCCCACAATCACCAGATAACTTCCTCCTCTTTATGCAGTAGAACTTGTCAACTGCAGACATCAGCATGGCACAAGGATTTTAAACTCTTGGTCATGCAACGACCCATTAATTGCACTTTAACAATCCACTTATAAAAGAGAACTTTTAAACCCTTTAGGAGGTTAAAAAGAAAGTGTGATGGGAGATAAATTGCCTGAAATCAACAGATGCTGCCCGAGGGGTTGGGATTGAGCCATATCCAGTTATGATTGGATCAAAAGGTACAGCTGTAGAAACCCCCCCTCTCACCGTCTCCTCTTTCTCCACTGCAAGACCCTGTTAATGGCATAGAGTGATAAAGAAGCTTTTATATATCTATTTCTTAGCCCATGTTGAGACGCTGAAAATCAGTAAGTACAACAATAGCAAACGTTACCAACTGATACGAACCTTTGCGACCAATTCAAGTAGCTTGTTGGGACGAGCTTCAACATTCATTGGTGTCATTGTAGCTGAAGCTACAGCACTTGCAGCCTGTCATACATGCATAGAGGAATTCATCAAAACCTCTAATAACTTAGCTTAGTCACATACCATTTTCTATTCAAAACATGTATAAGACACACAGGTTGATGTGCTCAACTTTGGTTTTTGAATCCCATCATAGTGTTAGACCAAACAGTTAAACCGAGAAATGCTTACGAGACCTCTCACTTGCATCCCATATGTTATTACAGATTCGCTATGGAAGGTATCCACATCAACCAGAGACAGAAAGAAACATCCAGCACAATGACCAAGGAAAACCAAAGAACACATATGCTGGTCTCCGCAAAGAAAGTTTAAGGTCATATTTTGTGGAGTTCTTGTAGAAATTTCCTTGTTCAAGGGGATAATTGCAGAGCGAACTCTAGAATTTTGTGAAATTCTGATGCAAGGAGACTAAGATAGTCACAGGAGACTCCTCTTAATTGAAACAAAAAAAAAAAACAAGGGGGGCTTGAACATACAAAAACTTGGATATCCAATATAGCTATAAATTCAAAATGCCTTGACAGCAACCATGATCGAAGTTCAATCACGAATAGATATTACAAGAAGCGTCAAGTCTGTTTAGAAAAAAAATTCTCTTATGGTCTAAGAGGTATGATAAACATGCCAATAGAGGACAAATAAGAGCAGCACTTTCCTAAGCTACCAAGCCTTCATAGTTTATATGTAAAAGCTCTCTACAAATAAGAGGTAATTACAATTGCAATGAGACAACGAGAATTGTAGTATTTGAGGTACAGTTTAAAGATACTTTCTTCTAAAAGACAGTAAAGTTGCGATACCAAATATTAGGGTACATTCGAGTCCCTTTATTTAAAAGCATCCAATTGTTGGTAATTGCAATGTCTGAACTGAACTGAGTCACTCGATCATCTAACACTTTAAAACCTCTCATGAAATAGGGATACCCTTGACAACCTACTAAATGAATAAAGATTAAGGCACAAATCTCCAATTCCCCCGCTGCCAATCCCCACCCCGGATTAAAGAAGGAATATGTTCTTAATGACGCTCAAGGGTGTGGCCTAGTGGTCGATAGAGTGGTCGATAGAGTGGGTTGAGAATCATGAAGTCTCAGGTTCAAATCTCAAAGAAAGCAAAACAGTAGGTGATTTCTTCTCATTTGTCCAAGCCTTGGTGGATAGAGTTACATGATACTTGTGGTGGGTGGGAGGTAGCAAGTGCCCCGTGGAATTAGCCAAGGTGCACGAAAGCTGGCCCAGCCACCACGGTTATCCAAAGAAATTTTATGATACTGTCAATTCAATGTTTGAACACTCTAAATTCTAATCTCCTCCAAATGATGATAATATGAATAAACCTCAAATAAAACAAACCTATATGTATACAAGTACAGATCAATGCATAAATCACCTCAAGAAGAATAATCCTACCGTTTCTTCTACCCTTTCCCTCACCATTTCCTCCTTTCTTTCAAGGATGCCATACTCAATTGTCTTTCTTGGCTCTTAATCAAACAACGTTCTTAACCTGAGCAACTATAAACAGAAAATAACTCCTTGTAGAGCATGATTTGATGCACGACCTTGTCTACACTATAATTTAATTTAGTTCAAGGGTTAACTGGAACTTCCTTTCTTTTAACATTCACTAGCTTGTGGGCTATCAAGTTAGGAAATGGTTATTAAAAAATTTTCTAACTTGATGCCCCAAAATAAAGCCTAATCTCTCACACATTCTCTTAAGTTGCTCACCCATCGAGCACCCAAGAGTGCGGCATAGTGGTTAATGAAGTGGGTTAAGAACCATGAGGTCTAAGGTTCAAATCCCAGCAGTGACAAAACAATAGGTGATTTCTTCCCGTCTATCCTAGTCTGGACAGACAGAGTTACCCGACATCTGTTCTTGATGGACAGTGACATATCTCTTTAGGAATTAGTTGAGGTGCGCGCAAGCTTGCCCAGACACTACAGTTTGAAAAAAAAACTTGCTTGTTCATTGGTCTAACAATGGCTCCAACAATATTGTGAAGAATATATTAAACAAATAAAACTTTGTTGTCTCTAACAGTATAAGCTTTTAGATGAAATAGTCACACACATCAATATGATATCAGAGCAGGCAGAGGTCCTGGGATTGAATCTCACTAAGGGTGGCAAATGGACGGGTCAAAAATAAGTCGATGAAAATGGATAAAATATCCGACCTACCCATTTTTTATATGGACAAAAAGTGGGTAAACCAACGGATAATATGGATATCCATATGTCCATTCCTCCTTATTATGTAAAGAAATAAGTACTCCAAGTTACATGCATTGTTTCTCTTTTTTTTTTTTCTCCTTTTAGGATGTGTTTTAGATAAGAAAAAAAATGTTTTTATAGAAAATACATTTTTGGAAAATAAGTCGTCTCGTGTTAGGAACAAGAGTTAGGTCCTGGGTAGGGATCAAAATTTGGGTCTCAGGTTATTCTGATCTTGAATTGGGGTCGGGTCAAGTCCTGAGTTAGGGTCCCAGTGTACAGTGAAGCATGATGCGGAAAAAAGCGACAAGGTTCTGCATCACGCATTATGCGATGCGTGATGCGATGCGACTGCATCATTGAAATGATGCGCAATTTAATTAAAAAAAATACCTATAGAGCTTTCAAATAGTAAGTTAAAACTGAAAAGACCACAACAACTATATAATCAACAATGAAGACAATATATTTAAGCAAAAGTTCTAATGAAACACCAACAAATCAGTTCAAAGCAAAACAAACCCAAAAAAAAAAAAGAAAAATCAAATCTAAATTAATAATGGTTCAATCTAAAGCTCTTCTAGTTCATTAAGATTGTTCAATTCTTTTATTCCTCGAGTATCAATTCTTCTATTTCGGTCTTTTCTTAAACTTCTGACTCTTTTTTTAAAATTTAAAAATTACCCATACAAAAAATTCACTTCCAACCCTTTTTTTTAATTTAAAAATTGCAAAAAAATAAAAAAAATCCATAATGCGCTCGCATCGCATCGCATCGCCGTCCGCATCGCATCACGCAACAGAGCTTGATGCACCCGCAATTCTCAGATTGCTGGGAGCCCGCATCGCATCAGCGCATAATGCGATGATGCGATCGTATTTTTGAACACTGTGGGGTCGAGGTCGAGGTGTCGAGTCCTGAGTTGGGTCGAAGTAGAGGTCAGAAATTGGATCCCAATCTGGGTTGGGGTCATAGACGAGAGTTAGGTCGGGTCGTAGGTGAGGTCGAACATCATGTCCTAGGTCTAGGGTTGGAATTAGGGTTGAAAGCCAGTCCTGTTTCGGGTGGTGAGGTTTAAGGAAAGTTTTGAAAAATATTTTCCTACTTTAAGGAAGATTTGAATGGTAGTTTCCTTACTTTATGTAGGAAAGTCATTTTCCTTGAAGTGGAGGAAAATAAGTCCTGCCGAAAAATATTTTCCAATGCATTTAAGTCAATCAAACATCAGAAAATTAGAAAATATTTTTCTTTATACCAAACATACCCTTAATAAGTATACTTTATAGAGGCTTATAGAGGTCTCTACACCCTTACATACATTAAGGCGAGTGCAATTAGTGGATACCCATGGGTTATCCATATGATGAATAACATGGGTTGATCCATATTTGACCCACTTTTAAATGATCGGATACCCAATCCATTTAAAATTGGTTGAGTCGGGTGGATACCCATAATTTTTATCTATTTTGCCACTTCTAAATCTCACTACTATCTATTATCAAAAACAATTTCCACGTGTTTGGCCATGAAAAAAAAAATAAACCCGCACGTGAGTGGACATATTGAGAATATAATTAGATAAATAAAAGGTTGCTCTCTCTACCAACTTAAATTTTTTGGTGAGATTCACACACTTTAACAAGTGCAACATCATAAGACTCCTATATATATTACAAAATAAATAAATAAACATATATATATGCCTCAATCCCAAACTACTTGGAATGCCTGTATGAATCGTGGTATCATAGTTTGACTATCTTCTACATTGTAATCAACTCCAACCCTCCTCATTTACTTGGTATAATTGTTGGAAAAATTACTACTATAGTGTAACTTAATAGAAATAAGACAGTGACTACTTATCAAAACAAATGTTGTCATGGCAGACTACTGCCTAGAAAGCGATTTCAGTCCAATTAGGGTGCAGATCATTCTAACCAATCGTTCCCCAAGTTTCCACTGCACTTCCAAACATATGCACTCATGACTGTAAGTTTAGAATTTGTAGAAAATGAATTTCCCAGAAAAAACAAAAAGAGAAGAACAGATTTGGAGAAGAGAGCATTTTTCAGTAGAGGAAAAAGCTCAAACAAAATGGTCTACTCGTATAGATCAATTTCTGGAGTTGTTACAAAGGGGACAAAATGAGTTGTTACATAATTAAAATAGATACTTTGAGAGTGATAATATTGTTACAAAGTTTATTCTAGTAATATATTTGTACATATTCTTGTAAGTGCGTATTTGGACACTATCAGGTAGGCTGAAAAAAGTGATGCTTTTTTCAATTTTGCTTCAAGCCCATTTCTCATGTGCATGACGCCACTCTCTTTCACTAACTCTTTACAAGCCCAACAAAGAACAATTCAATATAAGGAGAAGAAAAGAATTCTTCCAATCAATGAGAGACTTTTGTCTCTCACATAATGCACGGAAGTAGAAAAGAATTCTTCCTAATTAATGAGGGACTTTTGTCTTTCACATAAAACATGGAACTAGTTATGGAAAATGGACCCAAAAGCATTCTTTTTAACTCTTTTGATATAAAGTATGAAGAATTCTTTTTTTGGTTGCATCATTAAGAAAGGAATAACGCCAATGAAAAGAAAAAATTCCCACAATCCCCACTAATGCAAAAGTAAAGAATAAGCACATATTTAAGTGTCAATATCTTTTGATTTGAATTGACACAGAGTGAAGTGAAGCAACAACCAATATGCACAAAGTGAAATATTCTTGAACTGAATGGACCTCAATTAATAATTCCACAACACTTGCCATATCCTTAATTTTAAACGCTGCGATACTAAAAAAGTGCTTTTACGGCCATGCACACACGTTGGTTCTCTTGAATTCTCTAGAAAGATGACCCAAGTTTTTCATAGAAGGCAACAACACTCCATTGAGTCTATGTCAACACAGATCACCATAAGTCTCTGGAGTCATTAAGAGCAAAATAAGCTCAACCTACAAAGCACTACCAAATGCCACATGAGTAGGAAATGTACCGCATATTGAGGGCTTATATGGCTTCATTTGACCACAAATGGAATCCGTCATACTACCTCAATCAATGAGCTTTAGCCCTAATCCTCTTGACGTTTCAAGGATTATTTTTCCTAAAGTCTGCTGAATTTCTTTCGGACCTTACATATGCATTGAAGCTTCAATAATTGTCAAACTATATCTAATACGAATGTAGATATCTCTTTTTTTCATTGTACACACTATTTCTTGGAAATTCCAATTGGCACCTATGAGTCACAATGTAAAGAGACTATGAGTCGCAATGTCGAGAGACCGATAAAGCTTGTCTTCTCCGCAAAGGCACATTTGCCTACAGATTTCTCAACCACTTGGTTGCTTGCTCTATCAACTAAAGAGCAATGAATTCAGATTTCATGTTAGACTAGGTTATACAAGTTTATTTGGAAGACTTACATGAAATAGAACATGCACCCAAAGTAAACACATAGCCAGTAGAGTGATGTGTTAAATATTTATACAAATTGTATAATAGAGGGTAAAGTTGATCCTTTTTACATAATAATGGGGCAAATTTGACCCATTTCCCAAATATCAAAGTAATCAATGTCTGCCTTTTGATTAAAATCCCTAATCACAAATCTAGTCTTGTATTTCTCAATTACACCATCAGGTCTCAATTTCTTCTTAAATATCCACTTGACACTTCAGAGTTCACAACCTTTAGGCAAATCGTACAAGTTTCAAGTATGGTTAGAAATTATAGAGTCTAATTCACGTTTTACCGCCTCTTTTCAAAATATAGCATTTATTTACCTCTATTCTTTATCATAATTCTTCTATCAAATAGATAGACACTAATTCATCATTTAAACATTAGTGTCAAAATTCCTAGTAAAAAAGGTAGTGATAACAAAAGATACAACACCCTAAACTCATACTAACCTTCTACCCTAATCCGCCTTCTCCACAACTTCCTATCTAGGGTCATGTCCTCGGTAAGCTGGAGTTACTCCATGTCATGTCTAATCATCTCCCTCCAATTTTTCTTCGGTCTACCTCTAGCTCGCTTGAATCTATCCCTAGCCAACCTCTCACACCTCTGCACTGGGGCATTCGTGCCCCTTCTCATCACATGACCGACCATCTCAACCTCGCTTCCCTCATCCTAGCTCCCACTTCTACTTTGAGTTCTTTTAAATATATACTTTTAGCTTCATCCTCTTACAGAAGATTTAACATATTGTATCTAGAAATATCATTAAGAAAGATGCAATGTACAACTTCATTTTACCTTTGCTAACTGTGCTTTTGAAATCAATTATGCTTGAATGTTTAGTTCAGACAACTAATTTCTTCAACTAGTAATATGCTTAAATGGTTTCTTAGTATGTTTTGCTTCTACGCACACAAGACACTTAGAAAAATCATCAACATTTATCACATGGATTAATTCTATTTTCTAGGTCTTCTATTAAAAACAATATTAACAATGTAGTCTACCATGCAATAAATTAATAGACTCAATAATATAAGAAGAACTAGAAGTACTTGCATTATTGACAATCTCTTGAACAATATTTCATATAAATAACCCTCCACGGAGGTACACTTTCTCAACCAAGTGTCCTCCATGAGAAATAAATTGCATTATCAACTTCAAAACAAGAAGGAGAGCTTTAAAGTAACTGGTCAAGTTGTTGTCACGTGACCAGAAGATCACGGATTCAAGCCTTGCAAAAATGCAATGTACCGCTACATCCAATAGACCCTTCTAGTCGGGCACTTCCTCAAACCCAATGCATAGCGGGATCTTTAATGCACTAAGCTGTCCTTTATCAGCTTTAAAACAAGTTTAAGGTATGCTTTGCTGAAAAGTTCTCCAAAAACTAAATGTTCGCAAAGGGAGGGAGCATATAAAATACTGTTCAAGGACAAGGGCTTTTCCAGAATCTAACTTAAGAAAAAAATTTCTTTACTTACCCATGTAGCCACACTCGCCATTGATAGACTCCTCAAAGTCATGAAACAGCTCCTTATTGATGCAGAGGTGTCCTGAGGTCTCTAAGTCCAATACTCAATCAGTTTTGTTAGCTACTGAGTTTGCCTCAACGACTACGACAACAATATCTTCATTACCCTCAACAAAGTGAGCTTGGATAGAAGCTTGTCTTTCCTGCTTCCAGGTTTGCCATTATCTTTAATGGCACTAGGCAGCCTTTGCACAAAATTTATTCTTATTCTTTACCTTTGCATTAGTGGTTGTTAGAATTATTCCCTTCATTACCCTCAACAAGTTGAGCTTGGATAAAAGCTCATCTTCCTTGATTCGAGTTTTACCTTTGTCTTTAATAGCATTATCCCGCCTTTGCCCAAGATTTGTTCATCTTTACCTTTGCATTAGTGGGGGTTTGTTAGGATTATTATTTTCTTTGGCATTAGTTCTTTTTTTAATAGTGGAAAGAATAAAGAATTTTTGTAGGTCCATTTTCCCCTAACTAATTTTTTGTCTTATGAGAAAGACAAAAGTCCCTCATTAATGAGGAAGAGATCCTTTTTCTCTTCTTATATTGAGGTGTTCTTTATTGCTCTTGTAAAGAGCTAGTACAAATAAGTGTCGCACACATGAGAAGTGACTTGAAGGCAAAACTGGTGATATATATGAGGCGTAATTCAAATTTGGTTTTGAGAAAAATATTTTTGACTTATTGAGTTTATTAGGAAAGTGTCCAAGTACATTCTTACAAGAATATATCCCAATAAATTACCAAAATAAATTCTCTAACAACATTCAATCACTATTAACTTGTAACAACCAAGTTAATTGTGACAATCAACTTAATTTTGTAACAGCTCACTAAGCCCCGACTTTAACACCTTCAGAAATTAGCATATATAAGCAGAACATTTTTGAGCTTTTTCCTAAACCAAAAATATTCTCTTTGCTTCTCCAAACTTGATCTTGTCTTTCTGTTTTTTTTCTAGGTCATTCAGTTTTTGTGAACTCCGAAAATTCCATTCGCGAGTGATGCGTTTGGAAGTACTGCAGAACCTTGGAGAGCAACAGTTCACAACTATCTGCATCCTAATAGGACAGAAATCACTCTCAAGGCAGTGGCATGCCAAGACATAACATTGTTTTGATAAGTTGTTACTATTTTTTCTGTTAAGTTTCAATATTGGAGCAATTTTTCCAAGAAATACAAGGAAGGTAAATAGTTTCAAAAGGTTAAATGACTGCATAAAACAAAAGAATTGAATAAAGAGTACCTGATTGAGATTGTTATCGCGAAGATGAGCAACTATGAGAGCATTAACATGACGGTACAATTTCCCGTCTTGCAATGTTTGCTCCAAACTATTATTGCTCTCCATTTAACTATTTGAATAAAACAATACCCCAGAATCTTTCGTAAATTTGGATAAACAATTTCCTAGCAAACCCTTTTCTTTAAGTTCGTATAGATTTGAAACTTGAAACTACTGCTAGATATTTTGAAAAAGGTGAAACTCAAGTACTATGAACTTCTAAACTCTACTGTCGCCATTCGAGTACCCTTCCTCGACCCCACAATGCTTCTTGCACCCCAATTTGGTTTTGCTGTAGAAATTGATTTTGAAAGAAGTTAATTTAGGTTTTTCTTTTCCCCTTTGGTCACGTGACATAAAATTATTTGAAATAATGAACTGAAAGTAATGTTTGCGGAGTAACCAAAGGTTGACACAAATAAATTAAAGCATAAACTTAGACAATTTCCTGCGTTGAAAATACCTCACACTTCATTTCTTCTAAACCTTAGGCGGCGCATACAAAAAACATCCATTATTTCAACACTTTTTCAATCAAAATGGCCTCTTTATCCGATGAGAATATCCCATCGAAGGATTCTTTGAAGCATGCTGTGGAAGGGGAATCTAAAGATAAAGTTACTGATATGCTGATTTATTAAAACCTAAACCTTATTTGCATGAGAATATTAAGTTAAATACTACGGCTGTGGTAATGCTGCACGGTGAACCTAGCATCACATAGAAAGCTTCTGAGGTTCAAAACATGATAATTTAGGAGAATCTTCAGTATGTTGGAAAAATCTCATATGGTAAACCAGATGTTATTGAGCTACGAAAAGTAATTCCAAATCAATGTGGAATCAAAGGGGATTGCATAATAGGAGTACTTGACACAAGACACATTTTAATACGTTTGAATCAGATGGAAGCGAAGGAAAGGTTGTGGCAAATGCAGACACTCAAGTGGGATCCTTGGTTTGAACCAGATGTTGAAACCACTATAGGAGTTGCATGGATATCATTGCCTGATTTACCTCTAAATTTTTTGCAAATGAGGCTATTTTCTCCATTGCTGCTACAGTAGGTAAGCCCTTAACTATAGATATAGCCACAAAAAATCATACAAGACCAAGTTGTGCAAGAATCAAGGTGGAAGTAGATTTGATAGCTAAATTGTCTCACAGAGTTAAGATTAATGAGGAAGATGACAAAACTGGAACTATTAAGTCGAAATGGATACACATACAGTATGATTATAAACCAAAATACTGTAAAGTGTGCTACTTACAAGGACATGATGAGGCTACTTATTTGAATGAACATCCAGAATTATTTGAGCAAGAAAAAACAAATAAAGAAGATAGAGGCAAAAATAAGGAGGTAGTGAACAAGAAAGAAACAAAACAAGATGAAACAGTAGCTGAAGAAATGAAAACCAATCCTTATCAATAGTTGCTAAGAAAGAATAAGTACAGAAAGGACAAGTATGGTCATATCTTAGGAGAGAAAACAGACAAGGATGCAGAAGTTCAGACATCAAATGCTTTTGATGCTTTGAAACAAGTTGAAGCAGATGAACAGAATAGTACCAGTAAGGGACAGATACAGAAAAGTACAAAGGACTCGATTACTAAAAGTTTTGAGAGTTCAGAAAATGAGGTAGAAGCAAAGAACTAAATCAGCAACAAAGGAGATGAAGAGCAACAATAGGTGAATGATATAGACAGTAAGAATAAAAAAAGGGAATCATAGTTGCAAGAAGCAAAAACATCAGATACAACATCTTAGAAAGAGTAGGAGCATCAGGCAATACCAGTTCTACAGGATAAGGTAGAACACATGGATGATACAAACAAGCAATTGGTCATAATGAAAGACAGAGAGAGAAAAGACCAAGATGTGCTGGAAGATATTGTTCTATTGGCAATTGAAGCAGGGAGTATGATTGAGAATGTAAATAACAAAAAAATTGATTTGGATGATGAAGATGTGGGGGATAATATTGACAATGCTGCAATTGAAGGAAATTTGTCCCCAAAGTAGATTAATGTTTTAAAGACAAAGCAGGGAAAGCACAACAAAAAGGGAAGAAATAAAGCTAGTAATACAGTAGCAAGCTCAATAAGGACAAGAAGTAATATTGACAAATCAGTGTCCAAATGAATGCATTAATTTGGAACATTAGATCTATTAATACACAGAAAGCTTTTACAAGGTTAATAACAATGCACAAGAAGTTTCAGTCTGGATTCATAGGTATTATGGAGCCATTTCAAGAAAGTTATTGTATTGAAGAGTATAAAAGAAGTCTTGGAATACAGCGTGTTATTTCTAATACATCAGGAAAATATAGGTCTTTATGGACTCAATTATGACTTTTAGTGTTGTTAGAGATGAAGAGCCATAACTCAAACTTAAGTTGAAGAATTAGCAAGCAGGAGTTATAGTCAAGGTGACTCTGGTTTATGCTAAATGCAGTCAAAATGAGAAGATGCAATTATGGGAATCATTAGAAGATATGTAAATGGAAAATTAAGATCCGTGGTTGGTAGGGGGAGATTTCAATGTCATAAGAAATGAAGAGGAGAAGTTAGGAGGTTTACCAGTCATGGTAGAGGAGACAACTAATTTAACCAATGCATTAATATATGTAATTGGAAGAGATTGCTTTTAAAGGTAGTAAATTTACTTGGTGGAATAACAGAATTGATGGAGATTGTATATTTAAAAAAACTGGATAGGGTAATGGTGAATGCTAGAATGCAGGAAATGTTTCCAATTATAGAAAGGAAGAATTTGATTAGAAGTGGTTCAGATCATACACCAATGTTGATGCAACTTAGTACTCGGCAGGTAAACTTGATTAAACCCTTCAGATTCCTTAATTTCTGGCTGAAAGAGGAATCATGTTTAGAAGTGATTGGACAGAATTGGAATAGTGACATAGGTGGAAATACTTTTATCATATTCCATCAAAAACTAAAGAAGACTAAAGCTGCACTCACTCAATGGAGTAAGCAAAATTCTAGAAATATCTTTCAAGAGATTGCTACTCTTCATGAGGTAATAAAGGTAAGGGAAAAATAGTTTGAAGAAGATCCTTCTGGAATGAATAGGGCTAATCTATTCAAAGCTCAAACTGAGCTAACCATGCAACTAAAAAGAGAGGAGAAATTCTGGAGATAAAATGCTGGATTTGAGGGGTTCAAAGATAGGGAGAGAAACACTAAATTCTTTTTGATGTAGTCAAAGGAAGAAGATCAAGGCTTAAGATTCAGAGAATTCAGAATGGGGAAGGGGATTGGCTAGATAATAAAGATGAAATAGCTGAGGTTGCAACTAATTTTTATCAGTATTAATTCAAGAAGCAAGAGAATGCTGAGGATTTTTCTATGCTGGATGTCTTGCCATGGATAGTGACAAATGAGAAGAATGTGGAATTGAAAAGAATTCTAATTATTGATAAAGTTAAGAAGGTAGTAATGGGTCTGATTAAGGAAAGTGCAACAAGTCCTAATAGTATAACAGGTGCTTTCTTTCGGGATGCTTGGGAAATATTAGTAAATGATTTATATCATATGGTAATAGCATTTTTCTGTGGGGGAGAGCTGCCCAGGTTTATCACTCATACAAATTTAGTACTGTTGTGTAAGAAACTGGTGGTGATCAATTTTTCAAATTTGAGACCTATCTCACTCAGTAATTTGTGAACAAGATTTTCTCTAGAATCATTCATGAAAGGATCAAGAGTATTCTACCTAATATAGTTTCTAAGAGTAGGCTGGTTTTGTTCAAGGCAGAAGCATAGCAAAAAATATTTTGGTTGTACAAGAGATAGTGGCTAAAATCAGAAAAAAAGGTAAACCTCCAAACATGGTAATCAAGCTGGATATGATGAAGGCTTATGACAGAGTTAAGTGGCTGTTTTTGACAAAGGTGTTAAGAAGTCTAGGTTTCTGTGAAGAAATTATTGACATGGTGTTCAAATTATTGTCTAACAATTGGTATTCAATTCTGATAAATAGACAACCTAAGGGTTTCTTTAAATCCTCAAGAGGTCTCAAACAAGGAAATCCATTATCTCCCACACTATTCATCATTGCAGCTGAAGTGCTATCTAGAAGTTTGAAGGAGTTAATGAGGAGGAAAGAATTTAAACTATTTGGGATGCCTAGAGGTAGTCCAAAAATCAATCATCTTACTTTTGCAGATGATATGATCATTATGTGCAAAGTTGAGTTAGTAACTATGCAATTAGTGACTACTACTTTGGAAAAGTATGAGAGGGTATCTGGACAAAAGATCAATAAGGACAAGAGTGCATTATATTTGTATGAATCTGTGTCTAATGGTGTAATGGTCATGACAGAAGTGGCTACAGGTATATTAAGATAGGAATTCCCCTTTAATTACTTAGGGTGTCCTATATTCTATAAAAGAAAGAAAAAGATGTATTACCAGCAACTAATGAACAGAATAACACAAGTTACAAACTTGGAAAGGTAAACTTTTATCTTTTGGGGGAAGGGCTGTTTTGATAAAAACATATTTTACAAAGCATTCCAATTCACTGTCTATCTGTGATGAATCCTACAAAAAATATCCTATCTACTATTCAGAGATTTTTTGCTAAATTTTTTTGGAGTAGTACAATAGGAGAAAGGGGTAGACATTAGATTGCTTGGTCAAAATTGTGCTTACTAGAAAAAGAAGGGGGATTGGGGTTTAGACTATTGCAGGATGTATCCACAACCTTGTTTTGTAAATTATGGTGGAATTTTAGAACTAAAAAATCTATATGGAGTGAGTACATAATGAATAAGTATTGCAGGAAATCACACCTCAAGGAAGTTATGTGGAAGAATGGGGGGGTCCCAAGTGTGGAAGAAGATGTTGCAAGTAAGGGATCTCATAGATCATCTGATAACATGGAGGATTAAAGAAGGGGAATGCTCACATCTGGTATGACAACTAGATAGGCATTGGAGATTTATATACTATCATGCAAGATAGTAAGGAGTGGGATGATAATCAGGAGAAGGTCAGGGATTTAATGCTTAATAGACAATGGAATAATGAGTTATTAACAGAGTTGTTTCCAATGGAGATAGTAGAGCACATTCAACAAACTGTAACACCTTCTCATTAGTTAGACTAATCTGACAATGCAGTATAGAGTATAGATTCAAAAGAAAATTTTAGTGTGAGCACAGCTTGGCAATTTGTGAGGTACAAAGAGCATCCTAATGAGATATACAAGCAGATATGGATAAAAGAAATGCCTTTCAAGATTTGTTTTTTCATGTGGAGAATATGAAAAGGCAAAATCTCAGTTGATCCAACTATTAGAAGATGGGGAATAGAGGGGCCATCCAAATGTTGGTGTTGCCAAACCCTACTTAGGAGACTGTGTCTCATGTTCTGCTGAGATCTTATACTTCTAACAGGACTTAGTCCTATTTTTATTCTGGTGCAGGTATTAACATACAAAAATTGAGTTTGAGAAATACAATTCTAGCATGGTGGGAGACACAAGTGAAAACAAGAGATAAAATCAGCCCCACACGGCTTCACTAAGTTACTGCAAAGTTTCAAGAGTATAAAATGAAAGATAGTAACTTGGCACAAAGATATCTTAGAATCTATGAACCCTAACTTGAAGAAAGGACCCTAAGACCAAAAGATTTCAGTACCAAGTTCTTACTTAGACCAAGAGAAACTCATGAACCTCAAGATGTTAAGTTTTTAGCCAAGAAATAACATAAGTGTAACTACACTTGTTGGACAGATTTCAGGTTCTACTCTCAAGAACAAGAGAGAGAGAAATATTTAATATTACAAGACGTTGTTGTGAAATATGAAGAATGAACTAAGTGCTGAAAATAACCCTAATAGCATCTATTTATATTACACACAAAATGAAGGACAAATGACCTTCCTACCCTTCAGTCATGGGGTGCCCTTAGAGTGTAATTTATTACACTTCAAGGCTCATTTTCACACTTAAAAACGTTGAAGCTCTTTGGCGGATCAAGTACCAACTCACACGCAGCCATTTGCATGAACATGGCTGTACCAACTCACACACAGCCATTTGTATGAACATAACTTGTAGTTTTTGTAACTCCCCAGCTTGGCTTTGTGTGAATGGTTGAGAACGTATTGGACAACTTTGTACACCCGTATCAAATGAACTCCAATTTAGAAACCCTACTTTTTTTTATTTCCTTTTTCAAACGGACCGGGTCAGTAGGTGGACGACCCAATTATGTGTTGGATCAGTTTTTGTATTTTGTATAGATGGGTTGGTCCATTCATGTGTGGATTATGTTGAATAATTTATAAAAATCCATATTAAACAAAAAAAGAACTAAAGTTAAAATTTTATTTTATTTTAGTATATAATTTAGAGCCCGTTTGAAATTATTGTTAGAAAACTGCTTATTTGAGAAAATTTTTCATAAAATAATCTTTTAAATTTATTATTTTTAAAATAATTTGTATTTGATAAATTTATTTGAAAAGTGATTTTGATAAACAGATTATGTTTCAATAATCTTTTTTAAGAAGTGCTTTTGAGAGACAAATGATCAAAAATAATATTTATTAATAGATTTTTACTACTAAAATCATTTTATAGAAATTTTTATTTTACATATCTATTATAATATCTTTCATTAAAATTTTACTTTTATTCAATTAAAAAATACTTACTATAAAATATTCAATTAATATTTTTATACATAAATACATTTAAAATATTAAATAATGATATATTACTTAAATAATTTAAAGATTATTTAAAAATATCAAACAAAAATGAATTTAAAAATTATTCCATAAATTAAATCAGTACATGTGAAAAAATTCACCACATGGTAAAAAATATGTCACTTTTTATGGTTTTATTTAAAATTAATATCCGAGAAAAAATTTACAAGTTTTGCCAAAATACCATTTGATCTTGCAATGTGATTCATTTGTTATTTATTATTATAATAAGAGATAATGCATCAAAATCCCCCTAAACTTGTCACTCCAACTCACTTTAGCACTTAAACTTAACACGCATTTATTACCCCCTTAACATCTTTAAAGTGAATTAATTTCACCCCTAGTGCTGACGTGGCATTTTAAAAAAAACTAAAAAAACTCGTGATTTTATTTTAAAAACTTACACACACACACACACACACACACACACACATATATATATATATATATATATATTAAAAAAAAACCCTCCTTTTCTTCTTACCCCCACCCCCATTACACCCCACTCTAATTCTCTTCCCAACCCGTCACCCCCCATAACTAAATCCACCACCAGCAGCCCCCCAACCTTAACCCCAATTACTCCTCTAATTTACCAAATTTGTTACCTTCACCTCCAAATTTTTCTTCTTCAACAACTTAGATCAATAAAAAAAATAAAATTGATTTTGAAAATCAAAAAATTGACATGATTTGGATGTTTGGTTGTTGATTTTAGAGAATTTGTTGTTGATTTTGATAGAATTTATAAGGTGAGTTGAATTTTTAGTCACTGATTTATGATGTTAAAGTCAACAATTGAAAAATCTCCAATTCTTCAATCTTCTTTTCCTTTAAAAAAATAAAATTACGTGTTTCATTCAAATTTTGATGGGTGGAGAAATTGGTGGTGATAGTATATATATATATATATATATATATATATATTATATGGTGGTGGTAAGGTGATGTGGTGGTGTGGTTGGTGGACAGCGGGGGAGAGGTAGCGGCAGTTTTTATAAATGGAAGTAGGGGTGTTTGCAGAGGTTGGGGGGAGAAGAGGATGGGTGGTTGTGAAGAAGATGGAAAATGGGGGGTGGGGTTAATTTTCTTAATTTAATTTTATATATATTTAAAAATATGTATATATATTATGTGGTGGTGGTTAGGTGATGTGGTGGTGTGGTTGGTGGACGGCGGGGGAGGAGTGACGATAGTTTTTATATACGGGGGTGGGGGTGTTTGCAAGGGTTGGGAGGAGAGGATGGGTGGTTGTGAAGAAGATGAAAAATGGGGTGGGGGGTGGGGGTAATTTTCTAAATTTAATTTTATATATATTTAAAAATATATGTGTGTGTATATATATATATATTAAATACTTTATTTACGTGGCTCCGACGTGGCGCTGATATGTCAGTGAGTGTGATGTACTCTCCCTCATGAGAGTGGTATTATATATTAAAGGGTGAAATTAATTCACTTTAAAGATGTTAAGGGGGTATATAAATGAAAGGTTAGTTTAAGTGCTAAAGTAAGTTGTCGGGACAAGTTTAAGGGTTTTTGATGTATTACTCTTATAATAATAATAATAATAATAATAGTAATAATAAAAATAAAAATAAAAAGTTATATTCTTCGATCATCATCATCAATGATATTTTCAATTTTATTTAAACAACATAAGTGAAAAATAAAATCATAATATATAATCATAGAATGAAATAAAAAAAATTATGATGTAAATATGAATGAAGTATAAAATTTTAAAATCAAATTTATAAGATATGTTAATTAATCAATAAGAGATATATATGTGTGTGTATATATGTATATATGTATATGTATATATGCATATATGTGCATAAATGATAAGGATATTATTGTCATAAAAAAATAATTTTCTGCTTTTTATGAAAAACAAAAATTTTCTGCTTCTTTCCAAAAGCAGAAAACTGTTTTTGCTTCTTCTTAAAAGCACTTTTGCAAGTTTACCAAACACTCTTCGTTTTTAAAAAAATATTTTTTCTCAAAAAAGTATTTTTTTTAGAAAACAAAACAATCTCAAACAGATTATTAAACTTCTCTATTATCTGTTTCTCTTCAACATAAAAAATCATAAGTTTGTGAAAATTATCAAAATTGTTCAATTCTTTATACAATCTTACCAAATAAGCAAGAGTTTCTAACAAAAAGTATTGGACTTCTCTGTTGTATGTTTTTTGTAAACATAAACTCATAAGTAGCGAAAACTATTAAAATTTTTCAGTTCTTTATAAAACCAAACCAAATAAGCAAAAGTATAATACATTATTACAACGCTATTCTAAAACTATATAATATTTATTGATCAAACTTTATTTCAATAAAAAAAATGGAAAATGAGTGGTAGTGTGATGCTTTTTAATATAATCCTCTCCTATAGTATGGACAATGTCCTCACGTTGAGTTTGCATTTCTCAATAAAATGATCTAGAAGACTAACTAGCATTGTTAAAGAAGTTGGTTTGAAGTATTAAAAAAACTTTGAAAAAAGGCCTAAAATGCACTTCACCTATTAAAAATGGTGCAAAAATGTCCTTTATCCACCTTTTGGCTCTATAATACTCTTCACATCCACATTTGGGCTCGAAAATGTCTTTCACGTCAACTTTTGGACTCTAAAATACCCTTTATTTAATATTTTCAATATTAAATAAATAAATAAATATTTCATTAATGACGTTCCACATTTCCAATTAGTTCGCATTTTATTAATTAAAAAAATAAAAACCTTAACTCACAATGCCTTATTTTGAAATTCACGATCTAATACTTTTTTGTGGGTTCAAATTCATGTGATAAATAACTAAAAACTTGTTGTACACTCATCAAATATGTCGCGGTTCGTATAATAGAACAATGCTCACCTGCAATTTTACAAACTGAGATTCTAGTTATGTGAGCTTTAGTTTTACAAATCTTTTGGAGCATACAAAAGAAATGTTTTTCGTGGTGAACTACAATGCTATAGTGCATGTAAATGAAAAAGGGGTTTAAAAATTTGTTGTAGTAGACCAGTAGATGATTCTATGTGTCTTCATTAATTCTAGAATTCTAAATAATATTTACTAAAGTGATATCAATGACACTAAATACATCAACACCCGCCTACTGAAATGTGTTGTGAATGCTATTACAATAGAAGTAGTAGTGGTATTATTACTTTAAATCCAAATGTATCAAAGTAATCTGTCATACATTTGGTCATAAGGTTCAGTAAATCTCATTTCACATTTCACACATAAAATAGGGCATGGTAATTTACCTCTAAAGCAGAGACCAATAAGCAAATTTTGACTTCATTTCACAGACTCTAAAGGAAGAAAGTATCTTATAGTGTAATCCTTAGAAAGAATACCGGACACATATATTCATTCTCATAAAAGAAAGATACACACATTGATATGATTTCACAACAAAAGTACTAAAACATTAATATATTAACATTGATCATCGGGTATAGATGAGGTAGGTGTTGTGGGTTAGAATTTTTCTTTTAAGTAATAAAATAGGGACTAATGGAAATGTGTCACTTCATTAATGAAATGTTTTTTATTTATTTAATATTGAAACTGTTAAATAAAGGGCATTTTGGAGTTGAAAGGTAGATGTGAAGGGCATTTTGAAGTCGAAAGGTAGATGTGAAGGGCATTCTAAAGCCCAAAGATAGATATGAAGGGCAATATAGGTCCAAAAGATGGATAAAAGGTATTTTTGCACTATTTTCAATAGGTGAAGGACATTTTTGGCCTTTTTTTCACTTTTAACATATGGCACGGATGAGCCATTTGTAATAGTTCGATGTCATATTTCTGGATTGCTCACCTATACGTATATTGTTACACTAATAATCTAATTTGCTAGATCATATTTAGGTGGTTATTTACCCACGCTATGCAGAAATTGGTCATTCTACTCCTCCTACATATTTCTGGATATTGGTTTTGGTCCTATACGAACTAGCAAATTCAAATCAATAATTTTTCTGCACAAAATAGGGAAAGAGAATGAACTATAGAACAAAGCGGATTTTATTGATATATAGATCTTATGAATTTATTTGTTTATTAGTATATGAGTTTCTAGTTCTTATTTAATTTGTTTGATTTCATTTTAGTGCGAAAATATGATAAATAGAAAAAGACGCATGAATGGAATGAAAGAGAAAAAAGTAAGAAAAAAAGTAATTTTTTTGTGACAATATTGTAATTTATTTTCTATATTTGCGAAACCAATTTGGGAATTTGTTGTAGATTTATAAGAAGATGAGCGAAAAAAAATTAAGATCAAAATAACAAATACAAATTAGTCGTTGAATGAAAGAAGTTAATTTTTTTTGGTAAAACAAAGAAGTTAAAAAATATGTTAAAAAAGATCAAATATATCTGTGAACTTTGTGATAAAGATAAAATATACCTAAATAAAAATTTTATTATAGTAAAAAGATAAATTTAAGATCAATTTTCACTCTGTTAATTGGAGAGGGTAAATTTAAGCCAACTCTGTAATAATAGAAATATATGTAAGTCATTCTTTGTCATGATCCAATTGGTTATGAATGACACCGAACCTAACTCTACAGTGGGAGAAGAACCATCTAACCTAACCCATAAACGATTATCAAAGGAACTACTCAATTTATCTTTAATAATTAACTAGTATTTAACTCACTAATACAATATTAGCAAAATGAGTTCATTATTAACTTACTTAATATTCAAAAAACAAATTAGAGTGCAGAAGTATCTCTAATTAATACAACTAAACATATAAAGATATCCAAAACAAAGTTTAGAATATTATCTAGAATACTAGATAAGGAGGTGCCACTATTCCAAAGTAAAGGAATACAACTAAACAAGCAAATGTACATTCATAACACTTCATCTCATCAGGAATACAGATATACAAGTATGTCAATTACACTTAGGCAAATTCTGTCAACAATATTCACCACAATATATATATATATATGTATGTATATGCGTGTGTATGTATATATATATATACACACATACATATATATATATACATATATAATGAAATGATTGCATGCATTCAAGATGTACGCACATACCAGAGTCAATAAGACTCTCAACTATGACCAGCAGGGGACGAGCTCAGTTCATGTTGTAATGACCCTCCATGTCATTTTATTGATTTGCATGCATTTCCAATACTTTGAGTCTTACCAGAGTGGCTACATGTTATTTATGAATTGTCAGAAATATCAGTTCGATTATCAGACAGTTCGTTTGGATTTTAGGCTCATTTTTTCTATTTTGGAGCTTTTGTTATTTAAGATTGGTCTCAAATTAGAAATCCTAGTAGATGAACTCAAATAATAATTTTAACAACTCCATCAGCTCCAGAACATTGATTTTAGGCTAGGTGGACCCTTGGTTCAGGCCCTGAGGCTTTTGAACTCATTTTGAGCTTTTAGGTGGATGATATAAAAAATGAAACTATAGGTGTGAGCCCCACATTTAGTTGAGACAATCTTGGATAAAATTTTTAATGATTATATTGGATTCAAAATGTGTTTTACAATCAAATTTTACTAGCGGATCATGTTTATAGGATTCCAAATGAGTTTCGAGGTTCAAAAATAAGTTTTTGACATTGCTGGTGCTGGCGTGTTCGCAGAAGCAAACCTTTGAACGTTTGACCGGATCCCTTAAGGGACCATTTGAACACTTAAGTGACATTTTGACCTTTTTAACAGGTCGTTTAAGCGATCAAAGTGTCGCTTATAAGTGACCATCGTGAAGTATAAGACCCAAAATCATATTTTTGATATTTTGGGAGCTAGTAAGCTCCGATTTTGATGATTTTTGATGTGTTTTTCTCGTAGAATCATTTTTTTTATCAATTTATAACTCTATTTTACCCATTTTTCAAGAACTTATATTTTATATTTCATGATTTTCACCCAAGTTGAGAATCAAAATCCCACATTTTTGGGGCTTGGGAGTACAAATTTGGGCGAATCCAAAGAAATTTCAAGGTTTCTTCCATGGATAAGTTTTTTTAATCTTATAATTATAATTTTACCCTACGTTTCATCTTCAAATCAACTTTAAATTCTCAATTTCAAAATAGGTTTTGGGGTTTTTACTAATAAAGCTTGAAAATGATTTTTCTTTGATTTGAACATCGTTTTTATCTCATTTTGGCTTGGATTTTCAGCCGTAGACTCCTATGAGTATGTGGAACATATTTATAAAATAAAATTATGATTTACCTCTTTTATTTTCAAATTTATTTTTGGGGTTTGTTTTTAGAACCGTCTTGAATAGAGTAATATAAGTCTCGTTTTACTCTAACGATGCGTGGATAATTATTTTGATAGTGTGATGATATTTTGGGATCGTAGATCAAGGTCAAAAAATTTATGGATAATTCAAGGTTGCAGTTTAGCATCGAGGTAAGCTTCTGTCTGCTCTTTTTTATGAAATGATGTTTTATATATGTTGCATATTAGATAGGAATGTTAGGATGTGATTTTGGGTGGAACATTGTGACTTAGCCTAATTTATGAGTTTGGGGACAAGAATTGTAATTGTCTCTTATTATGAAATGCTTATTATACTTCTATAATCTTATTACCTTCTTAATAGATTAAGCTAACACGTAGTATAATTATGATATCATTCTAAATATAGGATGAGATTTAGGTATTGAAAGCATGATTGATATGATTAGTCTTATTTATACTATTTAGACTACCTTGGAATCGTAATTTTGGTGGATTTAACTTAGTTGCTCATGTTTTAGGTAGAATTGATATCTTAGGGCTAAGAATGACTTATCTAACATCTAGAATTGAATTTGATACCTTAGCCTAGTCCGGAATGTAAATTTCCTAAATATGGATTTCGGGGTTTAGAAGTGGGTCCCTTCAGCCCGCCTTAGTCTAAGACTTGTGTTAGCATGTATGGACTTATTTATACGTGTTAGACATTGTTTAGACTAATGAACCTTAGTATAAGGTCACTTAATCACTCAATGGATTGTATCTCAGATTATGTTATGGTTATGCTGGATGTATTATTTGGCCCAAAGCCGTGATTATGATATTATTGATTCTGAGAGGTGTTTTATCCTTGTAAAAGATGTGGTCGTAGGTTATAACGTTTTGATGCTTATGATTGCAGTGTTTGGTTACTGGTGATGACATACATCAATTCAGTACATTCACAATCACCAAAGTGGTAAATGGTATAATTCTAACTAAAATATGATTTTTATTAGTCTTTTTTCCTAACAAAGGGTTTATTCCTATTTTCACTTTTAAAACAAATCTTTTCATAACGGAGATCATACCATCTTAACGAATAACTTATGAGCCTTTGAGATTAAAAATAATGTTTTAGAGATTTGATCGAGGTAGATTTGTTTTTGCTACTACCTTTACTTTGATTGAGGAAGATTCTGACCCTTTCTACACTTTTATAATGACTTAGTCCCGAAGTTTACCTCAGGCAATAGATTTACGAACTTATATTTCTTTAGCCATGGTCTATCCCTAAATTATATATATATATATGATACTGGATAGAGTATATCAATGATGATATTAATGATACGAGTTTTGGTTTAAGTCTGGCGATTGATGATATGAGTTTCAATTTAAGTTTGATGATTAATGATGATATAGTTGTTAAAGTATTATGGATTCGCCTCGTGTTCATTTATGCATGTGCATTGCCTATCACCAGTATGTGCCTATATCTATCAGCCTTATGGGGGTTTGTATAGGTATAGGTGATGAGTATGGCTTATGCTGTGTTGTGTGTTGATTGGACCTCTAGGCCTATGGCGGTGGTGGTTTATGAAAGGCCGATTAGGTATTGTTTGTTCGAGATAGCTGGTTACTTTATATTGTTATTGTTATTATGGTTAGTTTGTGACAAGTTGATTATTAGACTGATATTGTGATTTGAGGTATGATTCTAATCTTTTATCTTATGATTATATTATTATGCATTATTATTTATTGGTTAGGAATTGTGGTTTTAGACCCTGATATTATGATTTCCTTCTTTATGGTTTCTTCATTATGATAATTATCTCATGTTTAGACGTATGGATTAGAGACTCTGATTATATTAACACTAGTTCCTACTATGATTAGGAGGACTTGGGATGCTAGTATAATGACTTAATTGCATCTTGAGTTGGCCTTGTTTATGTATATGTATCCGTCTATAGTAGTTATGGTATTACTTTATATCCTTCCCTTCTTTCACTTATTCATGTTATATATCTATTCTTTTGACTTGTATACTACTATATATCCTTCTTCCATTCTTTATTCATATATTGGTCAGTGATATATGGTATGGTGCTTAAGTTTCGAGTATGGCTAGAATAAGATGGATCCTTACAGTATCCTTAGCTTTTTTGTGTAGTTGCTGAATATTTGAGTGTAGTTTACATTCTTGCTTGCATGTTACTTATATTTTCATTATCTTTGGAGCTTAGTTAATAGTTGCCTACTGAGTACCCCATGTCTGGTACTCATACTACACTTTTGCAGCCTGCAGACCGTAGTACGAGTTCTCATCGTTATTGTGTCCATTATGTGGAGCAGCTATGGTTCGGAGGCATGAGATGAGCTTTGGCATTTAGAGTATTGCTATTCTCCCTCTTATGTACTAGAGTAATCTCAATGTTGTATTTAGAGATGGGTTGTATCAGTATATACATTTAGTACTTCATGTTGTAGTCCAGTTATACTAGAAGCTCTTGTACTGATTCCACCAGGTTTTGGGACTATCTTATGTATTTTAGTCTTTTACTATATTTATTCTGCATTCTTCCTTCGCTTCTCTTGGCAGTGTGTTACTAGTAGTTCCGAATTGCTGCGTTGACTTACCTACTGGTGGGTTACAGTAGGTGTCATTATGACTTAAGAAATTGAGTTATGATACATGTACAAGTACCAACATGGTACCCGACCCAACAACATCTCAATATTATCTTGATTTCAATGCTCGCTGCATGATATAGTCAATAATCACAAGTAATGTCCAAAAGCAAATCACATAAATCCAACTCAGACACATCCAACTCACATATAAGCATAGAGCCAAGTAAGTTTATATTAGTATTAAACTATAACAAACCTCGATTCCTTGCTTGAAAACACTATTAAACCATAGACTTGCCCTTTCTTTCGATCTCTGCCTGTTCTTGATGTGTACACAACATTATACAAGTTTCAACACAACAAATTGCCATTTTACACATTATAAACTTATATTCATCAAATTCAACCTATGAACTTGATCTAGTTCATTATTTTAGGGTTTTTTCTACCTTTAATCTCTTTGAAATCTTCATATTTTATGATTACAAGGAAGAATTCTACCCTAGGAAGTATTTTCTAACACCCTAGGATCAATAACAACTAAATTCAAGTCATTCCCTACCAATTTTCACCAGTTCATGAACTTAGGGCAATTTCTAATTCAACCAAGGTTATGATTCTTACAATTATAAGAATATAAGTAAATTCAAGTTTAAAGAGTAAAGGAACCTCACCTCAAAGATGGAAAACCATCAAATTGGTGAAAAATTGCCTTAGCCTAACCCTTAAATGAGTTTTTGATAAATGGGAATGAAACATGATATTTTTGACTTTAAATTAATTTTTCTGCATTTTCATCACTGCAACGACACTTCTGTTGCTGCAATGATGCCATTGCAGCGAAGGATCTACCGCTACAGTGACACCTAGGCCAAAAGTATCTGTCACTGTGACGACACTTCTGCCGTTGCAGCCATGTTGCCGAAGCACCACTTCTGTTGCTATAGTAACACCAAATCAGTAGCCCGAGATCCATTCTCAGTTCTAGTCATTTCAAAACACACTTCCTAATTTTTGACATTACGAACTGACCTTTTTTATGGTAATTACTATAATCGGAGTTCTACTAACTCATACTATGCACCAAAAGTTTCTACGATTTCCTAAACTTGTCCTCTAACACAAAAACCATTTAAAATCACCAATCAAACACTAATACGTACCAAATTCCTTAGACCACTACACACAAAAAATACGCCTAAAACTAGGCCAACATTGAATTTTAAAATTTTGGTCTAAAGGGAAACTAGGCAAAGGTTTTACTATTTCAACATAACAAATTTTTGGGTTATTACATTAGATACCAATTCACCCCTTGTTTATCCTCGAACAACAACTAACCAAAATAATTTAAAATATAAGCAAAATATTACTGAATTACTGAACAAGTGTGGATAACACTTGCACATATCTACCTCCATCTCCTACGCTGCTTCTTCAATCAGACAGTTTCTCCATTGGACATTCATGGATATGATGAATTTAGTCCTCTGTTTTCTTATATCTCTATCCAAGACATAATTAGATTTTCTTCGTAAGAGAACTCCTAGTCAAATAATACTGAATACCAGTGAATGATGTAATCTCCATCTCTGTGGTACTTTTTGAGCATTAATACATGGAATACATGATGAACTCCTGACAAGTTCGGAGGTAGAGCCAACCTACTCTATTCAAAACCTCAAAGGGTTTGATATTCCTAAAACCTAACTTTTTTTTTGAACTGTATTACACCCTTAATGGGTGACACTTTCTCATCTTTCTCAAATTGCATATTCTTTACCTTATTGTTTGCACACTCTTTCTATGACTTTAAGCTGCTACCGATTTCTCCTAGATGAACATCACTTTTCCATCGATCTTTTTAGCATATTGGTTCCCCAAGGTCTCACTTAGAAAACATAAAACCACCCAGTTGATGATCTATATATTATTCCATACAAAGCTTCAAAATGAGATTTGTATGGAAGAACATTATCAACTACATATGTAGAAAAAAACTTCCATTATCAAAACTTATTGTGATACAAGACAAACAAGGAAGACACGGAATCACACACCAAAATAATCCACAAGTCAAGAAATTGAGGACTATCTTAGTGACCACACTCGGATTCGCTAGTGATAACAATAATAGAGAGAATATCATGTGTTAAACATAATAATTAGCCAGCCTGATACAATATCAAGTCCATAATGCAAGAATCCAGCAAGAACAACAAGATGAACAAACTAACACCAAAAACAACAAGTTGAACAACAAGTGCTAGTGAATCGAAATGGGCCACACACAACTTCACAAGGCTTTAAGAATCTTGTTTTTAGAACAAGATGATGAAGTTTTCAACAAGAACCAGCAAGTCAACAAGGTACTAGTGAATCGAAATATCCCCACACGGCTTCACTAGACTTTAAGATTACAAAACACAATCTTAACAAGATTACAAGAAGATAGTAACTTGACATATAATATTCAAGAGTCAAAAAACCCTAACAATAAGAGAGGACCCTAAGACTAAAGAATATTAACACCAAGTTCTTACTTGGACCAAGAGTAACTCTATGACCTCAAGATCCTTGTTTCTAGCCAAGATACAACACAAGTATCACTCTACTTGTGAGTTTTCAAAACAATGCTTGGAGTTTTTATAACTCCCGAGCTTGGCCATGTGTGAATAGTCGTGAACTTGTTGGACAGCTTGCTACACCCATATCATCCTTTCCATCTTGAGAGGAATTTGACCTCAAATTTGGCATTTGGTCATCTTCAATCGTATCCATGAAAGAAAGATCACACATGTTGAAAGTGTTGTGCACTTGATATTCCGATGGAAGGTCAATCTTGTAGGCGTTGTCATTGATTTTCTCAAGTACTTGGAATGGACCATCACCCCTTGACATTAATTTGGACTTCTTTGAGATGGAAACCAATTCTTTCGAAGATACACACACACCCAATCTCCTGGTTCAAGAATGAATTTCTTTCTCCTCTTGTTGGCCCTCCTTGTAATTTCTTGGTTTTTCTTCTCAAGTCAAAGCCGCACCTTCTCATGTAACTTCTTCATAAAATCTGCCTGCTTGCTTCCATCTAAGCTAATCATGAGATCACTTGGCAATGACATTAAATCCAAAGAGGTAAGGGGGTTGAGGTCGTATACACACTCAAAGGAAGTCATTCCCGTACTTGAGTGTATGACACGGTTATAGGAAAACTCAATCAATAGTAAGTGCTCCTCCCAATAAGTCATTTTCCCCTAAACCATGGAACGTAGCATAGCACCCAAAGTCCTATTTACTACTTCTATTTGACCTTCGGTTTGTGGGTGGAAAGACGTAGAGAACAACAACTTGGAACCAAGCCTACCCCATATGGACTTCCAAAAGTGACTAAGGAACTTAGAGTCCCTATCACTCACAATGGTCCTCAAAATGCCATGCAATTTGACAACATTATCAATAAATAAAGTGGCCATGCTAGGTGCGTCATCACATTTAGAGCAAGGAATAAAGTATGCCATCTTAGAAAATCGATCGACTACAACAAAGATACTATCCCAACCTCTTCTAGTCCTTGGCAGCCCCAGCACAAAATCCATAGATATATCAAGCCAAGGACGTAGAGGCATGGGCAGCAGGGTGTACAAGCCATGAGGTAGGAGTTGAGATTTGGCTCCTTTGCATTCTACGCATTGGCCGCAAATCCTAACCACATCCTTGTGCATTCTTGGCCAATAGAATTGCTCCTCCAATATTCCAAGGGTCTTTTCGACCCCAAAATGACCCATTAGACCGCCATCATGTGCTTTCCTCACAAACAACTCTCTCCAAGAGCTAGAGGGTACACATAATTGTCTACCTTTAAATAAAATTAACCATCAAACTTGGCTAGGGATTTGAAACCTTAGCCGAATCCCACTAGTCCCTACCCAATTCTTCGCATTCCCTAAAGATAGGTGCAAAGTGAGGGTCCTTGGGATACAATCCTCTTAAGCTCTTGAAACCCATTAATTTTGATGACAAAGTGGACACTAGAATATGTTTTCTAGACAAAGCATCGACTACTTCATTGTCCTTACCCTTTTTATGTTGGATAATATAAGAGAAGGTCTCAAAAAACTCAATCCATTTAGCATGCCATTTGTTAAGGTTGTCTTGTGCCCGAAGATACTTTAAGGATTCATGGTCCGTTCGAATCACGTACTCCTTCGGCCATAAGTAGTGTTGCCAAGTGGCCAAGGCTCTAATCAAGGCATATAACTCTAAATCATACGTTGAGTAGTTTAGAGTTGCTCCTTTGAGATTTTCTCTAAAGTAAGCAATGAGTTTTAAATCTTGCATCAAAACAACCCCTATGCCTACTTTACTCGCATCGCACTCGACTTCAAATGTCTTATCAAAGTTGAGCAATTGTAATAAAGGCGTGGAGATGAGCATAACTTTCAAAGCTTCAAAAGCCTTAGCTTGCTCGTCCCCCACTTGAAGGGTTTATCTTTTCGAATGACCTCAGTCAAGGGGGCGGCTATGGTGCTAAATCCTTTGATAAACCTTATATAAAAACTAGCCAACCCATGAAAGCTTCTTACTTCTCCAACGGTTTGTGGGATTAGGCAATTTTTGATAGCAATTATCTTGGATTCATCCACTTTGACCCCTCTTGAACTAATAACAAAACCCAAGAAAACAACTTCATTAACACTAAAGGAGCATTTTTCTAGATCTACGTACAGTTTTTCCTTTCTACGGACATCAAACACACATTGTAAATGCATCACATGCTCATCTAAAAACTAGCTATAAACCAAGACATCATCAAAATAGACAACAACAAACTTTCCAATAAATGACTTCATCACAAGATTCATTAGCCTCATAAAAGTACTTGGAGCATTTGTTAGTTCGAATGGCATAACCATCCATTTATAGAGACCAAACTTGGTCTTAAAGACGGTTTTCCATTCATCACCGGGTTGCATTCTTATTTGGTGATAGCCACTCCTTAAATCAATCTTGGAAAATAAACACGAACCATTCAATTCATCAAGCATATCATCTAACCTAGGGATAGGGTGACGATATTTTACCGTAATCTTGTTGATGGCTCGATAGTCCACACACATATGCCACGTTCTGTCTTTTTAGGCACTAGTAGTACCGGAACCGCTCACGGACTCATGCTCTTCTTGATATACCCTTTGTTAACGAGTTCCTCAACTTGACATTACAATTCCTTGGTGTCCATAGGGTTGCTTCTATAAGCTGGCTTGTTTGGCAATTGTGAGCCCGGCACAAAATCAATTTGGTGCTCAATTCCCAGAAGTGGGCGCAATCCTTGCGAAAGTTCTTTGGGAAATTCATCTTCATAATCCTGCAACACACAAGAAATCAAAGAAGAATAAGAAGAATTAGTGGGGTTAGTGTTAAAACAATGAGCCAAAAGTAACATTGGCATGTCCTCATCATGATCCACGAAGAGTTTCTTCTTTCTAACCAACATCACTATGTTTTCCTTCTTCTTTGATGTTGAGGAAGCCTTGGATACCCCTATTGCCCCACCTATGGGTTCCCCTTTTTTTCTTCCTTTTCAGATTTTTTCCCTTTTTCTTCAATTCTCTCATCTTTTGATGCACCCATTTACTTGGAAAGGAAAAAGAGGATGAAGTAACAATAAGCTACATGCTTGCATTGGTATCACGTCACAAAACACTTTATCATGGTAGTTTCCCATCTTAAACCGTTCACACATTACCTTGTGACCTTTAATTCACCACATTCATCCAACCATTGTAGCTTACAGGAAAAGTGTGTGGTGTAGTTGGAAACTTCAAAAAGTTTACCATAGCAACACTAACAACATCTGCACAACTACCACTATCGATCACCAAAGTGCACACACTCCCCTTTACAAGACATTTAGTACGGAATAGATTTTCCCTTTGACTTGGGTTATTTATTGCCTTACTAATCATGACGTGCCTAACTCCAAAGTTTGCAACCACACACTCCCCTTCTTGCGGATAAACATCTTCACCATCATCATCATCATCATCATGTGGTCCATTTTCGGGTTCCTCTCCATCTTGAGGCTCGGCCTTATCCTCCCCCTTTTCAAGACCCACCTCTTCTCTAAGGTAATACAATTTTTCTTCCCGTAGAATCACGTTGCGTTGGTTTGGACATTCATTATCTTTATGTCCCCAACCTTGTCACTTGGAACATTGGAATCCCTTTGGATTAGAATACTTATGAACTTCTTGCTTTGGAGAAATTTTATGGACTGTTTTGGGCTTGGGCAGCCTTGTAGTGGTGGTTTGGTCCTTGTTTTCTGGCCAACTCGAAGAGGATTGAGCCATCTCCTTTCTTCTAGGCCAACCGAGGTAGATTATTCCCTTGTATTGAACGACTACCTCTCTTTAAGTTCCCTTTCAATCTCAAGAGCCGCTTGAAAAATACCTTCAACGGTATCAAACTTGTGAAGTGTTAAATGAGTGGAGATCTCTTTGTTCAACCCACACTTGAACCAGATGATGTCATGACTGATTTGTTCTCCACGATGATCAAGCTTCAACATGAGTTGTTGAAACTCATCATAATACGCCATCACACTTTTGTTACCTTGACGCAAGTTGTACAATTTAGCAAATAACTCATGGTGATAACTCTCGGGAAGGTACCGTTGTCTCATCAAGTACCTCAACCGAAACCAAGGTAGTGGATGCCCATCAACTAATTCATTACTAAACCACTTGACGTACTCCCACCAAGTGTTAGCATAACCCTCAAAATGAGCTATGGCATAACAACTTTTCTTTTCTTCCGAGATATCATTAACCTGGAAAACTTTTTGACAAGCCAATTTCCAAGATAAGTAGACCTCGGGGTCACTTTTACCTTTAAAGATTGGTAGGCTTAACTTGATGGTGTTGATGCCTATATCTCTCTCTTGCTGTCGATTTCCCCTTTCTCCATACCCTCTATATCTCCTTTGATCTCAACGACCCCCCTCTCATCTCTTCCTCTCTTATGTAAGTATCCTCAAAGGCTTCATATCCTTCATATCCCTCTCTACCATATTCCTCAAAGTGGGCTGGACGGTTTTGGACATTTTGAACTTGATTTGGAGGAATTGGATTTTGTGGAGGTGGTGTTCTTTGGTTTAATAGATCTTGGAAGGGAGGGTTCGGATTTAGCAGAGGTACTTGACGTCCAAGTCCCTCTTGTGGAACTTGAGGAGTTTGGAAATGTATTAGTGGGGTCACGATTTGGAGGGAAAGGAATGGTTTGGCTTACGGAATTTAGTGGAGCTTAGGGTGGATTTAGCATTTGGTGCACTGTTTTGGGAGTGATGGTTGCGGAAGAAGTTCTATCATGCCCACTTGAAGAAACATGTAGAAGAATAGAAGGGCAAGAGTTTCTTTGACTCTTCACTTGTTCTAATCTCCTATTAATAGCCGACACATCTCCTTTTATTGTTGTCAAATCCCCTCTCACAGCTCCAACTTCCGTATTCAACCTTTCAAGTGTTCGGGTAACGGCTTCAAGAGTGGCCCTTATAAAGTAAAGAGCATTAGTATCCATATTTTGGGACGTAGTCCCCTCCATTCTCAAGGTATTACCTACAAAATCAGCAAACAAGTTAGTGAAAATAAATCCTCTCTTCACTTAAACTCTTTGGATCACCTCACACTTTAGTTCCACAAGTATTGTAGATTGGCTAGTAACCTGTGAATCCTTAAGGTATGAGTAAGCTCTTATCCGGAGTGGATCTATTTTTGAAGACTCAAAGAATTCTCATTGGACTAGAACCAAGAAGTAGCAACGTATTCAAAAGATAAAAGCACCCAAGTGATCGTTGACACGAACAAACGGATTCAAAGGACTAATTGACAACCTCGTAGGAATGTACTAGTTTGTTAATTAGTTCTAAAACCAAGTAAGGAAACCAAGAATCAACAATTTGAAACTATAAAATATCCAAATTTAAGCTTATTAGTGATGTGGTAGCATGTAATTGGTCTTGGTCCCACACAATAATTTTTTTGTCACAAATCTAAAATTTCAATATTCACACAACTTGTAATGGCTGACAATTGGTTTTGGAGGGAAAGTAAAATTCTTGTACTCTTTTTAACTTTTCAAAATCAAAAAGGTGAGCTTTGACTATACTAATCCCACAAAACAAGGTCCCTTGATTTAAGGAAAAGTGGTTGTCAAGTCTAGGAAGTGATGTGTGCAAGTCTTCTCACCAACAACTTTATAACATTTGTCTTACAACCTTTTGGATCTATTTTACACCTTTGTTGTCTTAAGTTGAAAGAATAGATGAAGAACAAGATGAACACTACAACAACCTTCAAGAACAAAATATCAAATTCTTCAAGAACACAACACAAAACCACCAACTGTCATCAACAAGGTACACCTTACGGCCTACTTTAAGTTGCCACAACAATGGTCAATATTATAAGCTTAACTTTAGATCTAGACACTTTTAGTGTTGGTGAGAAAGAAACCAACACTAGAAACACACTTAAAAAGTAAAATAACACCTAGATCTAAGCACACAAACACCAATCTTGGCCAAGACAACAAGATGGACAGATTTCTCTTTTTATTTTTCTGGAATTTTCAAATTTCAACAATTTTTTTTTTGAATTTTCGTTCATGAGAGCCCAAGATTGGTAGTGTAGGAACACAACAAGCATTGGTTTGATACCAAATGATACAATATAAAGTCCACAATGCAAGAATCCATCAAGAACAACAAGATGAATAAACTAACACCAAAAACAACAAGTTGAATTACAAGTGCTAGTGCATCAAAATAGACCACTCACGGCTTCACTAGGCTTTAAGAATCACGTTTTTAGAACAAGATGATGAAGTTTTCAACAAGAACCAGCAAGTCAACAAGGTGCTAGTGAATCAAAAGAGCCCCACACGGCTTCACTAGACTTTAAGATTACAAAACACAATCTGAACAAGATTATAAGAAGATAGTAACTTGACATGTAATATTCAAGAGTCTAAGAACCCTAACAATAAGGGAAGACCCTAAGACTAAAGAATATTAACACCAAGTTCTTACTTGGACCAAGAGGAACTCTATGACCTCAAGATCCTTGTTTCTAGCCAACATACAACAGAAGTATCACTCTACTTGTAAGTTTTCAGATTTGGGGCTTCTCCATTGGAAGAGTGAGAAGTTACTCAATATTACAAGTGTTTATGTCTCAAAATATTATGAAAGAACTAGCTGCCAAATAACCCTAATATTGTCTATTTATATTACACCATAAATAAAGGAGAAAATGACCAGATTGCCCTTTCATGGGTGGCCTTGGAGTGTAAGTTTATTACACTTAAAGGCCTCTCTTCACACTTAAAAACATTTATACCATTAGGTAGGTCAATCACCAACTCACAAACGACCATTTGTATGAACAAGGCTTGGAGTTTTCGTAGCTCCCGAGCTTGGCTACATGTGAATGGTCGTGAACTTGTTGGACAGCTTGCTACACCCGTATCACAGCCCCAAACTAAGATTAACAATAATATATTAAGCATAAGATGAACATAACAATGTGAAGAACAACAACAAGACAAACGACTTACAATGTAAGATACCAAACTATAACAAGATTACAAGAATGCAAATGATAGAAAGATAGACATACACTACTACAAAGTCTAAGAACCTAATGTGTTCTCAAACACAAAGAACCTTAACGATGAAAGTAGCAACACCTACACTCCTCAAAGAACACAAGAGGGAACTCAATCTTTCAAGCATCCAATGTTCCAAGCAAACAAATAATAAGAGTGAATTCACACTCTAATTGTTACCTAGTTTCGGCCAAGCCCCTTTTGGGAGAGAACTTGTGTGTTTCAAGAGTGAGATACAATATTCAATATCCAAAAATTGAAAACTAAAACCCTAGAATTTTCCTTTTATAGTGTATTACATAATAGGAGTTAAAAGGACAAAAAGGCCCCTCAATGATGGGGCACCCCTCTAGTGCATGTAGTGGGCTGATTTGGTGTGTGTTTAGGTCCTATTTAAACTTCATTTTGTACACACCAAGCCTCGGGCCCAACACACACTCTCTTAAATCCATCTACGTGATTGCACTTGTATGATATTGGGATCTAGCTAATAAAGCTAATAAATTTATGGATCTGTTGGATTCATTTTTTTTTATATCAAATATCAACAATTCTTTACTACTCCACTTACAAAATAGGCGTATTGGATCATTAAACAAATTATCTTTACTAGACAAATTTTTGAGCATGTTTAGGCTTAGAGTTCTCGGTCACCCTCACTATCAAATCAATTTATCTCTAGCTAATAGGTAATAAACCAGAAATGTCATGGAAATATATGTTATTTAGCAATAATGTTAGACCAAAAGCCATAGTTACTATATGGTTGCAGTAGCAAAATAAGTTACCCACTTCTGACAGATTATTTAAATGAGGGATTATTAAAGATTAGGAGTGCAACCTATGTTAAAAGTCACTAGAGTCTAGAGATTACCTCTTTGTATTTTTTTAATTCACTCAAAATGTGTAGGAAAAGTTGCTATGATGGATCAATAGACCAAATACGTACTGCTACTATTTGGCAGAACCATTTGAAAAGAGCAATGCAATAGTCTAAAGATGGGCACTCATCTTCTAATTACCTCTATGTTGAATGCACTTATGTAATTTTGATGGTGCAGAACCAGAGGATATTGAAAACAGAATCAACTTTTATGACACCATAGCTAAAGAGGTAGCTTATATGTATAGTTTGTGAGCATCGAAGAGTATTGGAGATAGTTTATAATGATTTAGGTTTTAATTTTTTACTCACTTCTTGTAGTATTGCTTTTTTCTTGAGTTTCAACTGAGATAGCAAACCATGTTTAAGTTTGATTTGCTTTGTAAATTTTATATGGTAATTAATGAAAATAGTTAGTTACTGAAAAAAGCTTTAAAAGGATCCACATCAATGCTAGAGTGGTAGCTGTTGTTATAGGCAAATTCATACAAAGGCAGATATTGGTCCCACTGACTACTAAAGTCTATCACACAAGCTTGGAGCATTTCCTCAAGTACCTAGATCATCCATTTTGAGTGTCCTTTAGTGTGTAGATAAAAGATTGTACGTCAGTCCAACCTAATGCCTAATTCTAATTGGAATTTCTCCCAAAAGTTGGAGGTAAACTGTGTATACTTATCCGACACAATAGAATTAGGCACCCAATAAAGTCTTATAATCTCCTTCACATGTATCTTAGCCAACTTGGTTATATTTTAGTCCATCCTTACTGGAATTAAGTAAGCAGATTTGGTTAATCAATTGATGTTCATTCGAATAGAGTCATATTTCCTTAGGGTCTTAGGAAAGTCCATGACAAAATCCTAGCTATTCTCTCCCACTCTCACTCCAGAATGGGCATCCTGTGAAAAGTGTCATTAGTCTATTAATGCTCATACTTAACCTATTGATAGGTTTGGCACTTGCTCACAAAATCCACAATGTCCTAGTTTATTCTGTGCCACCAATATTGTTGTCTTAAGTTTCTATATATTTTGGTTGCACTCGGATGTATAAAGTACTTAGAATTACGTTCCTTTACAAGGATGGTAGGAGTTAAGTTTCCCACACGAGGCCCATACACATGCCCCTAAATCCTCAACACTCTCCCTTCATTAAGAATGGATTCATTGGCTTCAGTTTTTAAGACCTCTTCCCTAAGATTGTTTGACTTCTTATTTTAAACTTCCTATCTTTAATCTTTTGAAAAATTTATTCTCAACATGGGATAACACTTCTCCCTTGCTATTCACCTGCAACCTTATAAAACTATTAGTCAGAGTTTGTACCTCTCTATCCAATAGACATCTCAACACCTTTAATAATGCTTGTCGACTTTCGACTCAATGCATTTGTCACCATATTGACCTTTCCCGAATGATACCAAATTTCAGTGTCATAATCTTTGATCAACTCCATGTACCTTCTTTACCTCAAACTTAGATCTCATTGAGTAAATAGATGTTATAAACTGCGGTGGTCTGTGAACACCTCATACTTCACTCTTATAGAGGTATTGTCTCTAAATTTTCAAAGCAAGGACTAATACTGCTAATTCCAAGTTGTGTGTGCGATAGTTCTTTCCATATGACTTTAACTGCCTCAAAGCATAAATAATTACATTCAGACCCCGCATTAAAACAATACCTAAAATAAATCATGAAGCATTACAAAACACAATAAAATCCTTGCCTTCAATAGGCAAGGTAAGAATAGAAGCTAAACTTAGCAAAATCTTGAGCTTTTGAAACTCTCCTTACACTTATCGTCCCATAAAAAGGTACCTCTTTTTGAGTCAGGCCAGTCATATGTAAAGCATGAAGGTGAAACCCTTAACAAATCGATGATAGTAACTGGCCAATCCTGTGAAACTACAAACCTCTATAACATTAGTCGTTCTGGCCCAGTTATTTAAAGCTTCAACCTTCTATGGGTATACCATAACCCCTTCCTTAGATACCATATGTGTAAGACCTCACAAAATTTTAACAAATTTATTTTTGACCCTCCTGCATGCGTATTATCAATTTTTGACTTGAATTATGTTAAGGGATGCTAAAGGATATTTCTAAAAAGTTTTGAAATATTCGGAAGGGGTTCAGAACTATTCTGGAACTCTAAGGTAGTAAACCTCTACAATAGTGGCATGCTGCACCACTTAGCCTCCGTGATAAGGGAGTGGCATGGAGGCTAATATCCGCGATAGCGGCATGCTATGCCTCTATATAAAAGTAGTCTAATTTTTGTTTTTTTACTTGGAGTGAGGATATTTTGGTCCTTTTACCCCTTGCGTGACTTTTAAACACTAAATAAACCCTTTTCCTTCAGTTTTCAAAGATCAATCTCCACTATTTTCTTTCTTTAACTCTCCAACCAAGAAAACTTAGGTTTTTTTTAAGAAATCACTACTTTGGGGTGAAACTTTGAATTGTCTTTAATTTCTTATATATTTCAAATATGACACACGCACATGGTCATTAAGACCCCTAATATCGGTAAATATGAGTTTTCAATTTTGATCCCCCCTGGGACCGCCACCTTTTACGGCTTAGCTACATACCCTGCCATTAATGTCCAACTAAAACCATGTCCAAAAAATTCATTAACTATTTATTAACCAAAGCAAATATTGGTGGTATCATCATACCATCCCTTACTTGCAAGTAATATCCATAGCCAAACCATTTAGGTTAAAGGAATCTTAGGTGCCCTTCCATATACCATATTAAATCCACTTGGAAAACTTCCATGTTCTCCATAAGCAAAACCATTTAGCCTTTGGCCTTTTAAAACCATTTAAACCATGCATAAATCCTTTTTCTAGTTTAAAATATGCATGAGTTCCATTAAAAGAAGTCAATACAATGAACACATCTTTATAAGCATTTTATCAAACACCTTGGGGGCATAATACAACCCAAACCAATTCCAAAGACCATGATACGATTCAAATGTCCACCTTAGCTTTCGATGACATCATTCGAAGTCAGTACGTGGGGTATTAAGATTTGGTCACAATTTTGGACACGGGATCCTACATGGAGGGGTCAATTTGAGTACACTAAAGAGCAATCCCACGTGTGGAATATTGCTTGGAGCATTGAAAATTAAGGACTCACGGTTTTGGGCCTTCATTAAGGGCATTTTTTTCACTTAGCCTTGTCTAAGTAACACTTTATGACCACCCCTTTTCATTAAGGGTATTATGGTCATTTTGTTATGTAATAAGTTAGACTATAAATAGGTTCTATTAGTTCATTTGCTAGTTAGTTTATGAAAGATGAAAGATTGAAACACTTGAGATCCTCTCTCTTGAGAGTAGACCACCCTAGTATAGTCTTACTTAGGACTTGGAAAAGTCATCCTTAGTATAGGGCTTGGAAAGGCCAATATTGTTCTTTGCTTGGAAATGGTGGATATTGAGGTGAGTCAATTACCTTGGCGGTCATTGTAAGAGTGTGATTTTGATCATTATATTCATTAGGGGTTAATGTTGAAATATACTTGGTTCTTAATCTTGGTCTCACTATCTATCATTTCATTATTTTGCAAATCCGTGTGTTTTTGTGTTTGTCATCTTGTATCCCTTTGAATTGCTTGTTCTTCTCACATTTTGTGGACTTTTTTGGCATCTTGGTGGAATGATTTGTATCATTTGGTATCAAATCCATCATTTATTTCGTTCCCACGAGATCAATCTTGGGTTTATTCACTAAAAAAAATTGTTGAAAAGCTGAAAAACTCAAAAGTATTAATCTGTCCACGTTTTTGTGTTTAGGCTGAAATTTGAAGCCTAGTTTTCTTGAGATTTTTGTGTGTTTTGTGTATTCTAGTGTTAGATCTTTATTTCCTAGCATTAGAAGAGGTGTCCAAGGTCGAAAATCTCACAAAAAGAAATTATTCTACGGGTTTATTGTCTTGGCCGAAGTGTTGTTGTTGTTTGGCCGAATTTGTTTCTAGATTTAGGTGTTGTTTTGATTGTATTTGTTGTTTCTTGTGTTGGTTTTCTTTCTTTGTAATACTAATTGAGTCTAAACCAAGTTCTTGAGCAAAAAAAAAAAAATTACAAGTTGTTGTGGGAAGAGTGAACGGTTTTGTTGTTGTTGTTGTTGTTGAAGCTCTTGTGTTGTGTTGAAGAAGTCTTGTAGAAGGTTGTTCTTTGATCCAAATTCAAAGGAAAGAGATTGTGGTCTCTTTTTAGTCTTGAAACAACTTTCAAGACATTACCAAAGAGGATAAAGAACAAAAGACCTCCTAAAAATCTTCATACCAAAAGAGAGTAAGTTCATTTTTCTAGACAAGCCAAAAAAGGAAAGGGGGACAAGACCTCTAAAAGGTTGTCTTGCCAAAAAGGTGAAAGTTGGTCAAGGTTTGAATTTTGAAAAAAAAGGACTTAAAGTCTTGTTTTTTAACCTACCAAAACCGAAATTCCCCCTATCTTTGTGAAATTAGAACAACCAAAATTGTGGAACAAAATTTTTCAACTTCAACAATATTTTTTTTGTCCATCGACCAATAGTTAAGTGCCATATCATCAATATCTTAATAATGTTGGAATTCCTAGTTTCACTTTTTAGATTCTATTGGTTTTCATTTTGTTAGTTCTCATACTAATTAGTAAACTAGTAAATACCTACTAGATTATAGATTAGTTTTTGAGTATGTTTTCTTTTGTGTTAAGCGTTGTATTTTGTATCTTTCTCGTTTATAAGTCGTAGTATTTTATTTATTTCAAGATCGTAAGTAAATTTTGTTTTTGTGTCTTGAGTCGATCAAACAAGAATTCATTACGGCCGACAAGTAGAATTGACATCCTATTGACTACCGAAGTATAAGCAACTTTTAATATTCGCCGCTCCAATTAAGAGAAATCACAAAGGCTGGTGTATACGAGTGTTGGTGAGGATATTTTACTACTAATCTTGTTTGTTCATTGTACAGGTACAAAGGTTATATAAGGGGAACATGTCTTCGATAGCCGGGGATTATTGTGACTACAACATGGGAGACTATGATTGTAGTGAGGGGTTTTATGGCTACAAAGTTAAGGGAGATTACGGAGGCTATGAAAATAGCCATGATCAAAACTTGGGAAGATTTAAGAGTTACAGTTTTAAGGAAGAAAATGAGGTGAATAAAGTGCCTAGTACTTATAGGGAACTTGGAGATGATGTAGGACCACATGATGGATCTTATGATGACGTTGGGGCATGTGAGGAGTCTTACATTCTCACTCCAAACCAAGATTTGGTGTTAGGTATAACCCTTTCGTTCGCAAAGCTTATGAGAGCTATGATGAGAGTACACATGAGGAGTGTGAAGATTTATATTCTCCACCTTGTAGTACTTCTTATCAAGATCGATATAGTGTGAATAGATATACTAGATCTAGTGGAGGTTGTCCAACGAGAAGAATAGGGTATGCATCTCCAAAACCAAGGGGTACCATGTGCTTTATAATAATGATCCGAGAAGGAGTGTACACTTCAGAAACGTGACCATTTGTGGGATACCGAGCTGCGTCATTGTATTAAATGATAGGTACTATAGTAACTACATTGTTCCATCCATGGTTGACTACTTGGGGTTGTTTCGTGAGCCTTTACTTATTCCATGCTTCTTGGATAGGTTTAGGGTTACCGAGAGGGTCAAGGTTGTATTCTCCCAATTTGAATACCATGAGAAGGTGTGGTGCGATATTTTTCCATTAACATACGGTCATGTATGCTTAGGTGCCGATTGGTTTGCACAACATAAAGATCCAAATGTGCAAAATTGGCCAAATGTTGTAAGAGACTAATGGGGGAATCGTCTCATGACTTACTTGCTGCCCAATCCACGAAGAGAAATGCCTACCTACTCCAATCCGAATTTTTATGTGAGACAAAAGATTGAGAGGAGTAAGAAAGTGCAAGGTGGTAATCCAAGAGTAGAAAAAAGAGAGGTTGTATGGAGCGAAGTGAGGGGATTACCACCAAACCATGCTAACATTGGTTGTCCTTCTATTTCTAAGGACATTTGTGTAGGTACCAACATGACAAGCGAAGGCTAACAATGCCAAAAGGTAGTTGCTGCCCAAGCTTGTGGAGGACCTTCACACCATGACAAAGAAAAATCTACTCAAGGACTTCAAGGTAAAATAGCTAACTCTTACACTTTCGTGCATGTGAATGATAATTGTGTGGCTAGTAGCCCATTGAGTGTGAGTTGTAGCTTGCCGATATATGAGTCTATTGTTTCTTTGCCACTTGATGATGATGTACGTATTGTGAGTATGGATACACTAGTTGATCCTATTGATGACCGAATCGAATCTTCTTGTAAGATCGATTTATGTTCACCTAGTGTTGAAACCATAGTTTTGACTGAAAGTACATTATCTTCTGAAATTAGTGTTGATCAACTTATGTGTGAAAATTACCCACCACTTGAGGATGTGTATGATGTGATTAATGAACCTCAAGTGTGTGATGTTGTTGAAAATGTTGATCAAAGGAATATAAGTGAACCCGAGAGCTATTCTTGGGATAATCTTGCACTTGAAATCTCTTTGAAACTTGATATTGATCTTTTAGAGAGTGATGAATGTGTTTGTTCCGAATTTGTTCGTGAAATAGATCATGCTCTCTTCAGGTATAATGTCTTGTTTGAAGATGATATAACTACTCCTAATGAACCTAGTGGTGAAAATGATGGTGCACTTCAGAACCTAGTGGCAACATTCCTCCTAAAGATAGAAATATCTTGTTGGAAGATGAGAGTACTCTTAAGGGTAAGGGATGTGTGGTCTTGGAAACTAATTCTCCTTCTACTTTGTGTGACTTTATTGTTAAGAGTAATCATGGTGATGATTGTGAAACTAGTAGTGAGTACATACATGAGGGTACCTTAGTAGAAGTCGACTTGAGTGATACATTTCTCTACTCTCTACTTGCTTTGGATAATATGTATGCTATTGTAGAGAGTATTCCGTTTAGTTTGGGTGGAGACCACGGGAAAGGGGAGTATTGTCTAGATCCGTGTCTATGGCCACTCTTCCCGTTTGACCCCGGTGCCAAATATAGATTTGATGATGATGGTGCACCCAACTTGTTGCTTGGTTTACATTAAAAGCAAAGTATCACTTTTGGTGAATTCCATAGCCAAATCCTTTGTGCATTTTTCATTAATTATTTAATATTTAGTTCAAAGGATCCTTGGTTATATTCTAAATATATGCAACCTTGGTATGTTAAGGTGATTTGTCATGCTAACCCTAACCCTCATGGTATGAGGAGTTTGTATTTATGTGTCATTTTTTTGATTTTGCAAGGTTTGGATTCGAGGTCGAATCCTTTTTAAGAAAGGGAGGATGATACGAGTCAAATGACCACCTTAGATTTCGATGACATCATTCAAAGTCAGTACGTGGGGCATCAAGCTTTGGTCGCATTGAGGACATGTGATCCTACATGGAGGGGTCGATTTGAGTACACCAAAGAGCAATCCCACGTGTGGAAGATTGCTTGGAGCATTGAAAATTGAGGACTCACGGTTTTGGGCCTTCATTAAGGGCATTTTGTTCACTTAGCCTTGTCCAAGTAACACTTCATGACCACCCCTTTTCATTAAGGGTATTATGGTCATTTTGTTATATAATAAGTTAGACTATAAATAGGTTCTATTAGTTCATTTGCTAGTTAGTTTATGAAAGATGAAATATTGAAACACTTGAAATCCTCTCTCTTGAGAGTAGACCACCCTAGTATAGTCTTAATTAGGACTTGGAAAAGTCATCCTTAGTATAGGGCTTGGAAAGGCCAACGTTGTTCTTTGCTTGGAAACGGTGGATCTTGAGGTGAGTCGATTACCTTGGCGGTCACCGTAAGAGTGTGGTTTTGATTTTTACATTCATTAGGGGTTAATGTTGAAATATACTTGGTTCTTAATCTTGTAATAATCTTGGTCTCACTACCTATCCTTTCATTATTTTGCAAATCCGTGTGTTTTTGTGTTTGTCATCTTATATCCCTTTGTGTTGCTTGTTCTTCTCATGTTTTGTGGACTATTTTGGCATCTTGGTGGACTGATTTATATCAGACCATTAAATTATTACCATGCAATCCAATTGTCCAAATCTACCATTAATGCATATAAAAGAATAATTAAAACCATAGGAAACCATAACCAAGCATTTAATATAAAAAACCCTAAATAATAGTTGAAAACCATAATCATGAAATAGTAAAACCATGAAATCAATCCTATAAACCATGCCTTTAGTTGAAATTACAATGAGGGAAGAGAATCATGCCTTATACCAAAGAATTGATGAAAAGAAATCACCAAGATAAGCCCCAAAGCAATCCGTAAGATAAAACCCTAGCCTTCTTGCCCCAAAAGCTCTTGAGAGAATTATGGAGTGTTTCGGAATAGTTTCTAAGTGTCAATGAATAGAATAATAGGGTAAATAACCTCCTAAGTGTATTAGAAGTCGTGGGTCCTAATTAGGGTAAGGAAATGTCCAAAATACCCCCACTTAAATCCCTTCACAGCCCGTTACAGGGATACGGCTGACCCATACGAATTGTACCCTCCTATACATCGGTATCCACCACTCATATCCAAGCCTCAAACCTTGGATCAAATAGTGTCCAGTATTTGACTCATCCAACTGAGTCATAACCACAGGATAGGATCCATACCCATAACCCGTATCCCTGACAGAATGAAATACCAAGAGGTTCACACACTACCCACCAAACGAGTCCCTGCTACTACTCATACCAAACTATTACGACTCACATCTCTAAGTCTTACCTATTCTAGTGACCAAAACCATCCTACCAACAAACACTGGTCAGCTTACAACAGGTCCATACCACTCGTACCCCAGCATACTACTCGTATCTATGAATCGTATTAGTTCCGAAGAACGAATTTTCAGGAAATTTTCTAAGGGTCAAAACTTAGGATGTTTCACTTAATCTTAGAGTAAATTAGAATATCATCAATAAAAATACTAACAAGCAAATCTAAATAGGGATTGAATACTCCATTCATCAAGCTCATAAAAGAAATTGGGGCATTGGACAAATGAAAAGACATAACCATGAACTCATAATGTCCATAACGAGCCTGATAGGCAGTCTTTGGAATTTTCTCTACACTAATCTTAAGTTGATGGTAACCTGACCTGATAAAAATCAAAAGAGAAAGAATAATAAAAAGAGAAGATAAAGAAAAAGGATATGTGGAAATATCAAGATTCGAATGGATTTATGCAACGGACTTAATACCTTCACCTCTCAATTGAACCCAATCAAACAAAAATAACCCAACTCAATCGAATATGAGACAACGAAATTGAATCTACAAAATAAAGACTCGATGATTGATTAAGCAAAAAAAGTTAACATGAGCAATATTCGGGATCCACCCTAATCACTCAACTATAACTAACAACTACCTTCTTAATCTAATGCTTGGGTTAACCTGGAAACTACAATCTTACAAACTCTCAATTCAACATAAACACCATAAAACTAAGGAAGAAACTAGCTAATACAACTATTTATAGTGATTGCCTTTGCAAAAATAGCCTATTACAAAAATAACTAAAAGGCTATTTTTGGAAATAACCAACAAAGGCCCTTCTTGATTGACCAGTTAGTATTTTAAACACTTAAGGCCTTCTGTCTTTATTTCTCCATGGCTTCATTCGGGATCAAGCTATCATCCATATGTAGAAGCTCATCCTAATATGCCTTATGCTTGCCACACTTGTATCATCTTCCCCATTTTAAAAAAGATTCATCCTTGAATCCAAACCTTGAAAAAATATGAGAAGGATAAATAACAAACATATCTTCATAGCATAAAGATTCTCACAAGGGTTAGAAACCATACCAACTTTCCAAGGAGGAACATATTTGAAATACAACCAGCTATCCTTTGTGTTGAAAAATATCCATTCATCATATGAGGTATAAAGGAATTGGCCATAAGCTACATCATGAGACAAGGAAAACACAAAGGTTTGAATGATATCAAGAAATCTAAGAAATGATATCACATAAGATTTAGGATCCATAAGATACAATTATTTTATTACCTCACAATAAGACCTCACTAAAAATGGTGCAATCACCCATAAGGATTCATTCAGGTAAAAAAAGTAAAACCTCTCACATATTTTTACATCCATAGAAAACAAATACTATATCATCATGGGTATCATCATAAGAAAAGAGCTAGTAGAGAAAGATGTTAAGATCACTATTTTAATCTAGGGAGTGCCAAAAGATAAGAACATCGGTAGATAAAAAGAGATATTTTATGCATAAAACAACCCTCTCTATTAAGTAACTTTACAAAGAAAAGAAGTGCAGCAATGAAGCCATACCACTAGAATGGTCAAGAGATCTATTAGAAGTCAAATCACTCCATATGAAATGGTACTCCTAATAAGATGAGGCCCTCTCTATCATAGAGAACTCCTAAAATATACTCCTAATGAGTTGGGGTCCTCCCCATCATAGAAAAGTCCTAAAATTATCAATGACACATTGACTTAAGGTTCACACCATGAGACCACTTTTGAACAAAGGTTCATCATACGTAAACTAGTAATAAAGGAAGGGACAAAGCACATTCAACTCATACCATGAGTTTTAGATTACAAAAACACAGTTTAAGGCTTGAATATCTATAAGGAGGTACTCATAATACGTAACATAAGAGGACTAGATAATGCATTTTAAGCAGTCGTCATTATTCTTTCTCAAAAAAATTCCCACAAGGATTGGATCAACAAATGGAGCCATGTTTCTTGAGAGGCACTTCCTATGTTCACTAATCTTAGAATGCTCATAAGAATCCATCCTAACACCAGATAACACCCAAGATATACTTTCAAATATGGACACTGTCAAATATGGTAACCCAACAAAGGTTAGGGTCAAATCCTAAGAAAATATATGGAATTGTGTGTAATACCTCGTATTTTTCCTAGCTTGAAAAGTTTCCCAAGAATGTTAGAAGCTTTCTTTGAAAGATGAATCCTCTTTTGTACATGTGGTATTTTTAAGATTTTCATTTTGTTATCATATGGGAATCGAATAAGATTTTCGTAGATACTAAATTTACCCAAATCCGACACCTGGGTAAAGAGTTAGAGCCTTTTTAGTGAGACAGTGTATCACCTGAGCCTTCAGCGCATTGCGGAATAGCTTAAATGGCAATTGTCAATTTGATCACGCCAAACTTCTAGGTCACAGACAAGGTGGCAATGCGATAGCTTCGCGTCGTGCCACCGTGCAATTTCCCATTTGTCATATTCCAATTACTGGGCACGATAGTGGCGCGTCGTGCCAAGGATGAAAATTGGGAAATTTTGTCAAAAATTAAAGATGCGTCCATGGTTAAAAGGGTCAATTACCCACCCCTATATATACCCCCAATAACACGTGATTTAGTCATTTTTCACCCAAAATATACTAGTTTCTCTTAAGAACAAGCTAGGGTTTCTATTGAGGATTCAAATTCAAGAAGGTTTCATCATGAATCCTAAAGAAATCACATCCCAGGTATGCATAGTGTTCATTCATGACTCTTTTTATCTATGAAGCCCAAGAATCTCTTTTCTAAAGTCAAGATTTTAGATTTTCTTTATGAACTTCATGTTAGGTTTATTTTGTTTATGTTGAGAATGATCAACTGAATTCAAATCCATGTTGGGTGATTAAAGTTATATGGAATTGATTTGTATAGATGTATATTCATGTGAACCTATGATTAAACCCTAGGATGATGAAATTATATGTTGAATCATGATGTGTAATTGTTGTATAATGGTGTCTACATATATTATGCCTATCATGTATTTGATTAAATACCAATATGAAGGAAAAGTGCCCAACTAGCATGATAATATGAAATCCCCATATTTGTACAAGTTTATTTATATCACATGTTTGATAAAGTGCTTCAATATATGAATTATGAATTGTGTTGTTGGTCATGTGTTCACGTAAGTCATGCTATGTCAGTTTATTTCCATCGAGTCCTGGGGGTACCTGTACCCAATAATTTAGCTGTGTGCCTAGAGTCATGTCATATTTTCACGATACTCTCAGTCAAGCTACGATCCATAGAACTCAATTAGTCATGTGACTAAGGAAATCTCAAAAATCTCAGTAATCTCAGTAGTTCATTAATCTCCTTGATCTCAGTATTTTCAGTAAGTCTCAGTAACTTCAGTACTCTCAGTCAGTCCTCAGATCTTAATAGCATTTTGTCAGTCAATGAAACTTAGTAAATTCAGTTCAGCTTCGCCAAATGATACCATTAGTTAATCAGTTCAGTTAGTTAAATTAGTTTAGTTTAGTTAATCTGTTCAGTGTCTATTCAGTTGGGAGTAGGATTCGGCACCGAGTGAACCCAATGATGGGGACTCAGCTATTATTCAGTGGAGGGGGTGATCCTTAGAAGCAATCCTTGTGTTCTAAAACTACATATCCAATGTAGGTTGAGATGCACCCTAGCGTTTAGCGATATATATACATCTCATTTGGGTTACCTACTAGGAGGAGTTGACGGAAGAGCTCCTTGTCAACAAGGGTATACTCACAACAGGTCTTTACCAGTGGCGCGGTACTGACACCCTTCCAGCTGGGCTTATAGGTTGGACCCCACCAGTTCAGTTTTGGGGTATGTCAGTTAGATGATAACTTCCCACAGTTACCGTTTCAGTCTCAGTCTCAGCCTCAGTAAAAGAACTCAGATAGTTTTTCAGATTTCAGGACTGTCAGATACAGTCAACTCAGATATAGAATGGAACTCAGATAGTTCCATAAGATTCAGGAATGTCAGATACAGTCATTCATTTTATCAGTTATATCAGTTATTAAAACTCATGTCATTAGTATTCATCTTCAGGACTGTCAGACACAGTTAACCAGACCAGTTTTTTATAATCAGAACTGTCAGACACAGTTATTCATGTATCAATAACATAGTATCTGTCCCTCAGATATCAATAATTTCATATAATTAGTAAAACTTAGTAGTCAGAACTCTAGTAGTCAAAACTCAGTATTCAGTTCTAGCACGATCTCAGTTACAGTTATGTATGCCTACATGTATTCTCACATTCATGTTAGTTAGTCAGCTAGTATTGTTCATGCATATGAACCTATTGCATTCAGCCTACCTCACTTGTATACTAGTACATTCAAAGTACTAATGCATTTGCACTATGATGTCTTATACCATAGGTTTAGAAGCACGAGCTCCATAGAACTAGTAGCATCTCGGTTTAGCGATCAGAGTTAGCAGTGAGTTCTCATCCTTCGAGAACATGATAATTTCATTACTAATTCATTTTTTAGTTTATTTCTGTAGTCGGAGTTAGTTGGGGACATGTCCCATCAACTCTATTTAGACAGTTTAGAGGCTTCCAGACTATAGCATGTTAGACAATTAATTCAGATTTGCTTTGGTATTGTTATACCATTTTCAGAAATTGTTTATCAGATGTTCATTCAATTTTGAACCTTATGGCCATTCAGTTCATGTTTCCATATTTTATGGTATATTATGCAGTATACAGGTATAGATATCTGTCATAGGTTAGCTTGTGGTCCTTCAGGGTCATGTGCACTATGTAGCATTCTGGGTACCAAATTCGGGGCGTTACATTGTGGCTCTTAACTCCTGTAATCAACGAGTAGAACTGGAAAAGTAAATGGGAGGATTATAGCGGCAATATCGAACAAGTAACAAATATTAACTCTAATTGTAATCAGTAATAGATAAATATTAGGATTATATTCCCCCTGACTTTTCAGCTTAGTAGGTTATCGTGCTTTATTGACCCAACTCGATACCTTGTATGCACAATATGATAAGTTATGTACCATCAACTGTCTTTTGGACTAGTTAATGGATTTCACCCTTTAAGTTTTGAGTCTCAAGATATTTCCTTACTAGCCTTTATCCCTAACCCCAGTTAACTAATACCTTTTGGGTCTCTAGTTATTAGATAATAGTTAACGTTCATACTTAGATAATACATATTTGCTTGGATCGACCTTTAATCTACAAATTACTATTGTAATTATCTTTTCCTAGCCACTACTCCTATTTTGGAGTAAGTAGCAACAATTTACACGGAATCCTAACATTTGTAACTGCTAAGATATCTATTAAATTGAAGATAATATAATACATGTTTGGGTATCAATTCAAAACAACATAACACTTCCCATACTTCATTAATCTGCTAGGGTTCCCATAACCCTAGCTAAGGGTTTTAGTCACTCATGCTTATGAAATAATTAACAACATTCATGATTGAAAGCAAAGATGATTACTATAATCATGATTGAAAACCCAAAACTTTAACTAAATTATCAACCAAAATTAATACAAAATAATTCCAAAGCCAAATTCGAATCTCAGAATCACAATATATGTTTGTAAGTATAAATAGTGCAGAATCTGCACTAAAAATATATTAATGGTATTTATAGTACATGAGAAAATCCTAAAAATCAAAGCCTGGATGAAAAAGTATAAAGGGAGTTGGTGGCCACTTACTTGGGCCATATATGACTCGTATGTACCACATACGGTCTGCATTGGACCCAGGTAAGTGCCAAAAGATTTTCTTGCACTATTCACTCCCTAGATTTTGGACTTCTGGCACTTACCTTACCTACTTGCTGTTCACAAGTACTACATACGGTCTGCTTGTAGGCATATGTAAGTTCCAGAAATTTTCCTTTAGCTTTTGTACTCTCTGGATCTTCAACTTTGGCACTTACCTTAGCTAAATACGAATCGCAAGTGCTATATATGGTCTACAAGTGGACATAGGTAAATGACAAGTATTCAAATTCCTATAACCAAGCTTCTAGAATTCAAGTTATGGTACATGCTTTGGTCACATACACCCGGTAAATGCCATAAATGCCCAAAAAATGCTCAAGTAAGTAGCCAAGAACTTTATGTTTCATTTTTTTATTGAACCTAGCATCAAAAACCTAGTATCCTGCAAAAACATACCCAAAACACATCATATCTAACAAACAACCTAAGAATTATGCATATTTTCATAGTTTTAAGTGACAAAAGTGCTAGATTTCTATAGCACATCAACAACCTCAACTTAGAACTTTACATGTCGTCAGGCAACAAACTAAAACAAAGACAAAACAAGATGATTAACTAGGAGAATCTAAGATATTCAAGGTAATCAATCACCATCTTATGTATAATTCATTATCCCCTACTATACCATAAGTGAAAACCAAATGCGTGTCTATATGAAGCACAAGAGTATGACACAAAGAAATCAAGTTATGGCAATTACATTAGAAATAGACAACCATGCATATATACTAGTCACACTTACCTAAATAAGTATAAAACTTAACAATACATTCCATGTGACCTCACATCAAAACCAGTCCTATTTACTCATATATGAAATCAAGTATGTCAATATAGGGACGGTCAAGAGACACTCACACTTAGAACGAAGTTCCAATCAAGTATGTCAAATACCATAGGCTTACCCTTACTTTCTATACCAAAGCCTTCAGACAGTCAAGTCAGGATCACTATAGGACTTTCTCGGCTTGTAATGTAGGCTTGAGGGGCTGGTACAGTGCATATGAATATCAAGTGACTAAGCCTCCTTAGCACTACACTAACTTTGGAGTCTCACTTCTTAACCATTTTTACTTAATTTCCACCCTTATTTCTCCCTTTTTAATTTTAAAGCACATTCAGGTTGGCTATGATTTTTTCTTTTCTTTCATTTTCATTTTTTTTTACATTTTTTTTTCACATTTTTCTTTTCTACTACACCCAGCCTTACTATCTTTTTCTCTTATTTTACCCTTCTTCATACCCACTTTACATCACACACCCTATGATAACCACCCTTAATGTCTCCTAAAACTAACCTCTAAAAAGTGTGATGCAGTCGATGTCAAATATAGTAACTCAAATTAGGTTGGGGTCAAACCCATAGGTAAAAATATTGGACAATATCTTAAACTTGAAAAATTCACGAGCAATGCATAAAAGTAAATAAGGGGAATTTGAAGTCTAAAGTAACAAGTAAAAGAACTTGAATGCTTGAGAGTGCAAACAATAAAAGATTAATACTAGGACTGTGTTCCCCCTGACTTCTCTATTACGTAAGTTTCTCGTACTCAATCCACTTGTCCTCCTACTCTACATGAAAAATTGACAAGTTATGTACTATTAATCATCTTGTGAACATATTGGTAGATTTCACCCTTTACCTTGTGAGTCTTAGGGTATCGTCTTATTGTCCCTTGTCTTTAACCTCAGTACAACTCTCACCTTTTGAGTTTCAGTTTGATTAGACGAGGGTTAGTAGCCTCAAATTACTATTGTAATCTCTTTTTCCCAATCTTAAACTCCCTTGTGAGGACGTTCTTGAATACAGGCAATCCCCAAGCCTTTGCAACAACTAGGATTTAATAAATATGCTGAAGATTGTAATACATGCAACGTCAGTTAAAAAGATCAATCTCCTACTTCCCTTATGTAGCTAATTTTCTAGGGTTCCCACAACCCTAGTCAAGGAAATTATTCGCTCATGTTCATGCAACAATCCATGATAATCAATAAAGAACGCATGTAATTAATTGAATAATAATGAGAGAGAGAAAATCTGAAGTCTCTAATTAAATAAAAACCCAAAATCTCAAGAGCAAAAAACTATCAAGATTGATGTAAAAGTGCGCAACCTATTTAAGGAATAACCCTAAGGTATTTATAGTATCTCAAAATAATAATGAAATCCTAATAGAAACAAAATAGAAAAATTAAGTTGGTACTCATTATGACTGGTATGGTTTATTCGTAAGGTCTCCTTATGAGTTGTATGATGATTGATATTTAGGGCTTCAAGCTTTTATTATCCTTATAATTCATCATCATGAGTCATAGTTGGTCTTTACGACTCATGGTCTTTACTAGTCATCATGGAGCCTTCGACTTTCAGGGTTTTGAACACTGGTTTCTTTACAACTTCTCATTACGAGTTGTAATCAGATCTTACGACTCACAGTCTTTAATGACTTTACCTCTGAATGTTCACTTTGGCTTCTGTTCTCTTTATGACTTCTCCTTACGACTCTTAGTGACTCCTTACGAGTCATGATCATTCTTCACTTAGCTTCTTCAACTTGACTTTACTACTAGTTTGTTCACGAGTAGGGTTACGATTCATATGATGACTTGGCGACTTGTAGGCAGACTCGTAAGCTGATCAGACTTTAACATATTCAGAGCTTTTTATTCCTTTTTTCATTCTAAGCCACTTCATTCCTAAATTCCCTACACTCAAGTAATAAACACATCATATCCCTCAGAATAACCTAAGTCCAAGCATAAATTCTTTGTTTTAAGAATTTAATGTGCCGTGTTTCCATGCTGCATCAACACCCTCAACTTAGAATATTTGTGTGTCCTCCGAAAAAATAAAAATCAAAGACACAGAACCACTATGCTTAAACGGGAAGATCTTTAGATACCTTTTTGGCAGTAAATTTTCTACTTTTAGTTCACAACCCATTACTCTCTCTCCTATTTTTAACCTTTTAAGAGCCCAACTGTGTATATTGATTTGGTACACGATGTGATAGAAAGAAACCTAGATGGGATTATATTAGCAACAGACAACTAGGCATAAGTATTAAATACATTAATCGAATAGTATAGCTGTTTAACAACACAACCATTGTACTCTCACTATCAAAGAGGTCCTGTTCACCTAAATAGATCAACACATTTATTCAGGTATAGTCAAGAGACTTTCTCACTCATAAAAAAGTTTCGGCCGGTGTACACAGAATGCCATAGGCTTGCCCATATGTTCTTTCTTGAGTTTTTGGACAGCCAGGATAGGATCACTATAGGACTTTATTAAGCTTGTAACGTAGCTTCGGGGGCTGGTGCAATATCTTTTTGGACTTTTTCAGTGACTAAGCCTCCTTGACACTACGATTACTTTGGGGTCCACTTATTTTTTAACTTTTTCTTTTATTCTGCCTAATTTCCCCCTTTTTTGTTCAGAATGGGTGTGTTTTCTATTTTTTTCTCTTGCTGATTTTTCACAATTCTTTTTTTCTAATCTTTTTCTATTTTTCACAATTTTTTTCTATTTTTCTACCACACCTAAGCTTCTTTTCTATTCACACCCTTCTCCATACTTGCTCTATACTACGCACTCCTATGATAGCCATTCTCAACTTAGGCAATTTTCCTAAGTTGAGGTGCATAGTATCCAAGAAGGACCAAGCCCAAAATAGGTTCATTGCAATTTAAATGGTAAGATGAAATCAGTGTATTCAAAAAAGGGGTCTTGTAAGGCTCAAACATCTCATATGTCATTTGGTTAGGAAATTTAGGCTAAATTGGACTAATAACAAAAAAAAAGCCTATGATCATATCCTAACTAACCACCTTAGACCCTAGGCAAGAGAAACCGAGTAAGTTTTGGATTCTATACACACCAGGAACTGGGTAACGCCTCACACACACATCGTACAGGGTCACATTGCAAGTTACTACTTATCCAGTTACATAATTGTTTGACATAGTTGCTCTATTCCTAATTCTAATGTCATTATCAGATTCACAGTCATCCGCTAGGCATATGCATATCACACAATTAGCTAGAATTTAGGAGGGCTATTAATTTTTCAACACAATTTCCGTAATTTCAGCATATTTATTCAAAATATGTCTACTACCTTAAGTACAAATTTGCTTCCTACTTTAAAATCACATAACAAACCACAAAAATAACACAAACATTCAAGATGTGCTAATTTCATAATTTTTCAGATTATGACCTACGAATTTAAAACACTGCAACCATAACCCGTTGTGACTATGGTACACCCCCACCCCAACTAAAACCTATGCACTGTACCTAGAGTATTTAGCAATTAAGAACAAGGATTAAGGACATACCTAGGTGCTCTAGCGCCTATTTAAACTAGATCATCATGGGGACCCTTAGATCGGGTCCCACTCTCCTCAATAGTAGTTCCATCAACTATCAGGACTATCTCTGAAGGTATCGGGGCTGTGTCATTGCCCCTCTCAATATCCATGGCCGGTCTTGAACTACCAACACCAACAACTATCTCTTAGACCCTCACCTGTCGGTCTTTCTCACTCTGTACATTTGCTCTTTTTCCCTTTTTCACGTTTTCTTCTTCAGTGCTTTGGCCTTTTCTTTTCTTGTCCTTATTTCTCTTTCTACCTTTTTCTCCAACTAGAACACTCCAAATATTTTTAATTTCTACCCCGAGTTTGATCTACGTTATAACAGCTATTAGGACAACTAGCCTTTCATATAATTCATCAACCAGCTTTAATGTCTCAGCTATCTCAGATTTCACCTCCGCAATGTCAAGGTTTTGGCCACTTCCTAACTAACGTATGACTCTCTACTTAAAACCATCTAATATTCTTTGGATTTTCTTGCTTTACTCTTCCAATTTGTTTTCAACCTAGGGTTGCATACCCTTCTCCGCTATTGGATCTTTACCTTTAAAGTGGTCAACCTCCTTATAACATTATTCTATATTGTATATGAGATGACCACAAAATATGCTGAAGATAACCTGGATGAGGCTGGACATAGTGGTGCCGACTGTGAGGAATTGGGGCACTGTATGTACCCGCTGCATTAGACGACTGGGGCTCAGACTGCCCACCTTCATTCAGAGTGTTATTTGTTTCATTCAAATCAGCAGCCTCAGGATTCACATCCCTGTTCCTAACTATTTCAGCTAATATTATAGCTACTTGTTTTTCTTGCCTGGTCATGGGGTTTGCTGCATCTCTAATCAACCTCAAATCAACGGTAGTCTTCAGTTCAATGTATTGGTCAATATCTAAAAGTTCTAGCACCCCCCTTCAAGAAAATTTGCATCAATAAATATTTAAATGTTAGAATTATCTTTTCATCACCCGCTGCTCGATCGCTTATCCTTTGAGAGATGAACTGTGCAACATTGAACTCATAACCTACCTTGAGTCCTGCTATGAATGCTTTGCGGACTGGACTAAGCATATTATCCCAAGTACTGGGATATAATCTATGTTGAGCCAACGTACACCATGCCTTGGCTACAAAATTCAGAGTTTGCTTGGCAATCTGCTACGAGGTCACTCTTGGGACTCTTACCATCCAACTTGCTTCTTCCTCGTTTGTAGTGATAATGTTCGCTATCCAGTTGAAATGCATCATCTTGTCATCTTAACCCATTTGCTTCTTTGTAACCTTTCATATTTCATCCATGTGGTTCTTAATCTCAATTATGTTCATGATAGTTGAAAGTCAGGTCCATACAAGACTCTTAAAATAGTTCTTGGGAAAATGTTCACCCAAACTCATGAATGGTCAATGATGTGATTGTATCACCACTTTTCACAAGTTTCCCTGAGGGTATTTCCTCTTTAATTCACCTTTGTATACAACATAGAACTCTCGCATTAATACAGGACTAAATTTGCCAGGTGTTGTGGTCATCCACAAAAATCTATATTGCTGAACCGAGTTGCGAACCCAGGCAACTCAGACATACTTTCTGTAGTCAATCTTCTTTCTAGGTATATCCCTCTCCTTGGGTTTTTTGTGGCTTAGTTCACCTCCAACCCCATATTATACGTTCCCTGCTTTTCAGGGTACCCTTATCATTCAATGATGGGCGCTAGAACAGGTTTAATAGATAATTATACTTAGGATGGTGGTGGTGGTTGGACATCAATCGAAGTAACATTCTCCTCCTTCTTACTTTCATTCTCTGACTCTACCTCATAGGAGCTCAATTCTTCTTTCCCTACATCATCATCATATTCTTCTTTCTTCATCATTGTCGTTGTCCTCAGAAGATGATGGTGAATGTGGTGGGGAAGTACCTAGATTTTTTATTATAGGCCCTTTTGGAGGTGTGTCCTATTCTATGACTACTTTCTTTCCCTAAGGTTATTTATTTCTTGGGTCTGCCTTCCCATTTAGTGGGTATTCTATGATTTCACTACTTGACTCATCAGTTTCCTTATTTCTCATTTGGTAATCAGACTTAGGGGATGGTTTATTCTTGGTGTTCTTCTTTGGGGTTTGCTTAGATGATGAGTCACCTTTAGGATCCATGAGTACGTGCTTGCATCAAACCAATTAGTGAGTTTTTACGAAAAGGAAAGAAAAACAAAAAACTTTAATGTCAGTGTATATGTACTAGACTGCATACGACTAGGGCGTATAAGTCATGAACACTGGGAACGACTTGTATAAATGAGTCATAAGGTAAACAGTAGATAAGTCAATGTTTTCTGGTTAGGTTACGAGTCCTCCTAAAAAGTCGTAAGGTTCGTTTATGACTCATTACTAACACTCGTATGCTAACCAGAAATATATTATACTATGCATAAGCAACCCCAGTCATTACAACTTTTAGAAATAAATCGTAGGGATTGATTACGACTCGCATAGTAGAGTCATAACAATACCAGAACCCATACTCTTTTAATCCTCCATGTTATCAGTGGTGATAAGTCTCGTGATGACTCGTTACTTGTCATTATGGGTCATTAAGAGACCCTTATCAACTATAATAGGTTTAGCCCAAGTTGGTTCCAATATTAAATCCCAACATTGTATAACCATAACACATATCACTACCCCCTATATTCATCCAAAAAGCATACATTTAAAGCACAATGTCCGAGTTACTCTCATTATCACACTACGAGGCAAAATTTTTAAGAAATAGGGTTTGGTTACTCATGTATATACATATTCGACTTAAGAAATCCTAATACCTCAAACCATTTTAAGATTTAACTTAATACATACCACTTTCAATCATAAGAACTTAGTTGATTTCTTGAGGTTTTGGATTTCTTGAGTTTGAATGATTTTTTGCCCTATTCTTGATGAATTTTCAAATTTTAGGAGGAATAACTTGTTTTATTTCGATGCTTTGAAGTGAATTTAGAGTTCTTACAGCTTGAAAATCATAACAATGGAGGGAGTTTTCGGTTAGAAATGTCGGGTACCCAATTTGGGTGCCTCTTTTTTGTTTAAAAGCTGATATGGGCCTGGTTGACCTGCGACCCCTGAGCTTTCTATCTTGGTTATGAGTCATGCATACTATAACTCCCTGAAGATGGTATCCAGAATGCTACATGGTGCTCATGACTCGGAAGGACCATAAGCTAACCCAGACTGATATCTGTACTTGTATATTGCATAAAATACTTTATAATGTGGAAACATAAACTGAAAGGCCATAAAGTTCAATACTAAACATGATTTGAATGATATAACATCTATGTGGGGTAATAGAATACCCAAAACAAAATAGAACATACTGAAGTTTGAAACATGATAGTCTAGAAAGCCTCTAATTGACTGAACTGTCTGAGTAAGGAGTTGATGGGACATGTCCCCAACTAACTCTAACTAATAAACTGATTAATGATATAATAGGGAAAAAATCATGTCCTCAGAAAAATAAGGACTCATTTCTAACTCTGTCTACGGATATTTGAAATCTACTGTTGCTTTGGAGTTCGTGTCTCTGAACCTATGGTACAAGACACCATAGCGCAAATGCATCGTACTTTGAATGTACTGGTATTCATGTAAGGTAGATTGAATGCATGGGGTTCATATGCATGAACAATAATAATAACTGACTTAACTATCATGAGCGTGAGAATACATGCATGAGACATAACAACTGACACTAATACTGTGATAACATGATTACTAAATCTGAATATAACTGATAACATGAGTGACTGTATTGATAGTCCTGAATCTGATGGAACTATCTGAGTTCCATACTGTATCTAAGTTCACTGTATCTGATAGTCCTAAAATCTGAAAAACTATCTGAGTTCTATTACTGAGACTGATTGACTGTATCTGACAGTCCTGATTCTATAACATGAAACTGTGGGAAGTAGTTATCTAATCGACATACCCCTAATATGCCATTATGGCTGAGTTGGGGTCCAATTTGTAACCTCAATTGGAAAGGGTGTCAATACCGCCCCACTGGTAAGGACAAACTGTGGGCGACCCTCATCTGATAGTATCCCCTATACGAGAATGGTGGGGCCCTTATCTGACAGTGCTTATCCACTTCATCAACCCTCATTGGATAGTGTTGATGTCTTAACCTATGCTGGATACATAATTCTAGAATGCAAGGATGACCGCTAAGGATCACACCCTCATCTGATGGTGTGTGTCCCCATCCTTGGGTTCACTCGGTGCTAACTTCTACTCCCATCTAAATGGACAATGAACATGATTTGTTGAGCTGAACATGATCTGAATTACTGAATTTCATTGATTGACGGAACACTACTGATATCTGACAACTGCTGAGGTCATGAGATCATGGAGATTTTCTTGAGTCATAAGACTGTCTGAAGTCTAAGGATTCATAGCGTGACTGAGAGTATCATGAAAATATGACATGGCTGTAAGCATACAACTAATGTTTTGGGTACAAGTACCCTCAAGACTCGATACAAGGAAACTAAAAAAGCATACTTGCTTGAATACATAATAATCATCATAATACATTTACTAAAATATTTCATCAAGCATGTGATAGGCATAAGCTTGTACATACATGGGGGTTTCATGGCATCATGCTAGTTAGGCACTTTTCCTTCATCTAGGCATTTAATCAAACATATTGTAGGCATGGTACATGTAAACATCACTGTACAATAATTAAACATCATGGTTCAATTCTAATTTCTTCATTCAAGGGTTTAGTCATAGGTTTGCGTGAGTCTATATCTATAATAATTTAACCCACATAGAATTTATCACCCAACATGGAGTAGAATTCAATTTCATATTATCCACATGAACAAGAGCAGCCCAATCATGAAATTCATAAGAAAATCCATAAACTTGAATTTAGAAAAGTGACTCTTGGGCTTCATAGATAAAAGAAGGTCATGAATGAATACTATGCATACCTTAGTTCGTGATTTCGTGAAGATTGATGGTAAAACTTTCTTGGAATTGGATCTTCTATGAAAACCCTAGCTTGTTCTCTAGAGGTTTTTGAGAGAAGAGAGTGTATTTTGGGTGAAAGTGGCTGAATCACGTGTTAAAGGGCTTAAATAGGGGTGGGAAGTTGACCCTTTTAACCCTGGACGCGTCATTTAATTTAAGTAAAATTTTCTCGAACTGAACCCCTGGCGCGATGCAACGCGATAGAACCGTGTCACTAGAATTTGATAATTGGGAAACTGAGGGATGGCGTGACACAGATCCATCGCGTTGCCCCTTCTTTTGTGACCTAGAACTTTGGCGCGATGCAGAGAAAATCACGGTAAGATACTGGAAAAGGACAATTCTGAATTTAGGCCCTGGCACGATGCGCCATAATTGTAGACCCCTACTAGAATTTGCGAAATGCCATTTCCCCTTGTGGCGCGGCGCGCCACTGACTAATATGGTGCTGTTTTATGACGTGTACTTAAAATAGTCGTAACTTCTGACTCGGTTATCAAATTTGGGCGAATATTGTATCGATGGAAAGCTTATTGAATTTCCCATATGACAAAAAGGGAAAATCTTGAGATTTCCTAATGGAATAACTATCATTCAATTTAGAAGCTAATACTAAACATTCTTGAGATTAAATTAACTAGGAAAAAGTATGGGGTATTACACATACGACTTATATCCAATGCTTATGGGTCTCGTACTCCATCTGTAAATACTTAGAACCTTACCTAGATCTGGAGTCATTACGATTCAAGGTACCGAGTCATTAACAAAGATTACGACTCGTTCTGAGAGTCATAAGGACTTCAGTAACCAATTTCCTGAATGTGATCTAAGTTCCAGGTCCTTATGACTCCTGTTTATGAGTCGTAATGTTTGGTTATGACTTTTAAAGCATCCGTATGACCTGATTTATGCAATTTTTTTCTAACTCCTACAATCTTCAATCCTGAACATTGAACACACATATTACCCTACAGATTATTAAGTACAAAACATGGGTTGCCTCCCACACAACACTTGATTTAACATCACTGCACGATATGGCTAAGTTGGATACTCAAACTTCACCAACTAGCCTCATAGGTTGCCTCCTATATAGCATTTGATTTAATGTCATGGCACGACGTAATTTCCTTAGTGACTCAGAATTTACCAAGGTTCGTCTAAAAAATCACCACACCATCACGCTTTCATTCAAAAGCACCATATGGATCACTTTCACCACTGTAAATTGACCATACTACCTAGACTTCAACTTACCTGGAAACAAGCGAAGTCTTGATTTATATAGCAATACCTGGTCACCTTGCTCAAATATCCTTTTCTCGATTTTGTGATCATGTTGTAGCTTCATCTTCTCTTTGTAAAGTATAGAACTCATATAAGCCTACAATCAGAATCCATCCAACTCATTCATCTTATTAATTCTTGCCTTGCTACATCCTGCCACTCAAAATTCAGATTCAATGCCCATAGTGCTTTGTGCTCAAGTTCAACAGATAAGTGACACGCCTTGCCGTACACTAACTGATATGGAGAAATACCTATGGGATTCTTGAAACCTGTTTGGTAGGCCCATAATGTGTCATCTAACTTTCTCGACCAATTAGTCCTATTGGCATTCATGGTCTTCGATGGTAATGCGTTTCCACCTTAAGACTTAGTCCCTACTTCTCAAGCAAACTCTTGAACAGGAGATTAAAGAAATGTAACCCATCATTACTAATAATTACATGTGGTGTGCCAAATAGAGAAAAGATATACTTCTTTATTGTCACACCTCAAATCCTGTTGGGGTGGACAGGCACCCATAGCCGTAAAGGCCCGAGAGAACCAATTCATAACCTTGTACTTCCCATGTATGTAACTGTGACAACCAAATGTTCAGACAACATGATATTATGTATCGATGAAAATAACTACACATGCACGCACAAACTGATATGTATAACATTTGGCCGATGGGGCCACTATGTCTAAAATCAGGACACTACCGTAACTTTACATTAGCCTACAAAGCCTCTAAAAGATACATAGACTTAGTTAGGGTCGGGACAAATCCCGCCTTCCTACTCTTAACCTACTGCACAATACCAAAACATATGGAACAGACTCGGAAAGCCCCGAATCAACCTGGAGCTCACCAATATGCACGAAATAGCCTGCGCTCCTACGAGTGAGGTGTATGAGTTGAAGTACCTGTGCCTGTAACATGAAATGCAGGTCCCCCGTGAGGACGTCAGTATGAAAATATGTACTGAATATGTAAGGCTAAAAGTAACAACACATGGTACACGAGCTCAATAAAAATCAGATACAAGTGTATAAGTAGTACCAGTAGACCACCTTTATATAAACTTGTGGGACTACATATATTAAGTTCCTTTCTTCATTTTTACCCTTCTTACTTCATAATCTTTGTAAGCCATCTATAATGCAAATGACCAGCTGATCAGTGGTAAATAGATAAATTAGGATTCGCCCATGCTAGGCTTACGCCCCTGAGCTGCCACCTACATATAAAGATTGGGTTCGGCCCATACTAGGCTTATGCCCCTGAGCTGCCACCCACAAATAAAAGTATCGAGATCGGCCCATGCTAGGACAGTGCCCCTGAGCTGCCACTCGTCATTTTACAGATTTACATTACTTAGTTTATTTAGCCTTTGAGATTGTTACTTTGGTGGTCATCACATTATGGTACCTTGAACCAGTAATACGCTAATAAGAGATATGTAAATAGACACTTAATGCAACAAAAATGAGGTAAGGAGCTGTTGGCACACAAATAAAGTGTTTAGGAGCTGAAATAACACATGGGTCTTATTTGAACAAACGGAGAACTCCTGAAATTTTCTAGTGAAGATAGTCGCGCAGATTTAATAACAAGCACGTATTGAGGTATTCTAATGCGTTAGAGAGTGGGAACAAGGTCATTAGATACATGGAGTGTAATGTGCTGCCATTATGTAGCACTTTGTTATAGGATAACCTCGGAAACTTGCTTGATGGAACAATTGTACGACTTCATGCCAAAGAGTGTGAAATAGAGTATGCCTTACATACCTAGTTAGTTGACTCTGAAACTAACCTGACTTGACTTCCCGCCTTTTAGATTACTTATCTACAATAGAATATATGGTAAACTAGTATTAGTAACCAATCAACACATTTGAGATACTTAATTTCACCCAAAACAGTAACCGGGCAACAACTACTAATCTATCAAACAAGGGTGTTATTTTAGCCCTTTTTTTCCTCCGATTACACCCACATACCATTTAGGTTCTTATAAGGTTCACCAAAACCACCTCGACTTCATTACATTCCAAACAATACACAAAATAGATTGGGCAGCAAATATTAGTTCGGTGGTGTATACCATATCTTTCTTCTATAATTCATTACAAACTCATCACACCTTTATCCAACTTCAACTTGGCAGCCCATGACATATACATACAAAACAGTCCCAAATCCCTTTTATTGTAGTAATTAATTATTGAACTCATGATCTCTTGAGTTCTCAATAACAAGACATCCATAATCCCCTCTCAAATTCATATATAAGAAAAACAAAATGGAGCAGTCACCTTACCTCAATTCAGCAACTTATTCTTTTAATTGAACTCTTCAAGAGCTTGAACTTTCCTTCATACTTAAACCAAAGAAGAAGAAAAAAAGTTCCTCAAAAATAAGGAAACAAACGTGAACAAACAACTTGTTCAATAATCAGCCATATACTTATAGTCAAACACTTATAACTTGTTTTTCTAATCTTCCATGAGATAATTAAACAAAACCTTAAGTATTTTTCACTTACCTTGGGCTGCAAAGGTGAGGGTTTCTTCAAGAACCCTAGAAGGAAAAATAGGGCTGCTGTTCTTGTTGTTTTAGAGAGAGTAGAGAGATTTGCTGAAATATACTCCTTTTTTTGTGACTTAAAAGTGAAGTAAAATGACCAGCAACTTGACCTTTTAAAGGCTTTATATTGTCCACCTCCTTAGCTGTATTCTGGACCATAAAATTGGTCAAATTGGTCCAAGTAGGTGATGCACCTATTTAAGGGTCCAAGCTGCTGAAACTTCAAAGTAGGTGATGCACCTACTTGCTTAATTTCTTGTTGGGCTCAATTATATTTGCGCCTTGACAGATTGGTGTGTTGGTCCACTTATCCATTTTCTTTCTCTTTTATTAAATTTGGCCCAAATGAGTATATTAGCATAGACCCAAATCTGATCCATAGCCATGGGTCCATTAATTTGGTCCAAACAACTTAAGTAGGTGACTCACCTACTAGCTTAAATAAGTCAAGCAAGCACCTCAATATTTTGCTCCATTTTCAGCTCCTAATCCCTTTAATCTAACCCTCAACTTATACACACTTGGTCACTTTAAACTTTAGATTCAAATACTAGCTTACGATTCCAAGTTTAAATAGTTATCTTAACGTTAACTTAGTCGCATCACATTAAACTGTACGGGCAGCATCTATAATTCCATCTATACCATTAATACTTGCATAACAATTCTCATACGTTATATATATCAAAAGGCTATACCAAGTTCCATATAATTAGAACAAGTACAAGCAAAATACGGGATGTTACATTTCTAAAGGCGGTGATATTTCTTCCTTCACTATTAGGGAGCACAATCACTTCCACCCATTTTGACACATAATCCACCGCCACAAGACTGTACTTCATACCAAAGGCGCTCATAAAGGGTCCTATGAAGTCCACACCTCATACATCAAACAACTCCAATTCTAAAATATGGGTCATAGGAAGTTCATGGCGCCTAGAGTTATTACCTTGACGCTGGCATTGGTCACAGGATGAAGCAAAGTCAATAGCGTCCTTGTCTATTGTAGGCCAGTAATACCCTTATTGCAAGATTTTATGGGCTGTGCGGGTTTCTCCATGGTGACCCCCAACTGGTGAAGCATGTCAACCTCAAGTATACTCATTATTTCCACCTTAGGGACACATCTACGTATCATACTATCTACACAAATTCTAAATAAGTAAGGCGCATACCAGAAAAACTTCCTTACCTCATGCATAAATATTTTTCACTGTTGGAAGGTCAAATCTTCGAGGATAAGATCACTTGCCAGATAATTTACATAGTCCGCAAACCATGGAATTAGATCCTGAGAAGCAACCAATACCCACTTGTCTGGAAAACTATCCTCAATTTTGAACCAATCTTCAACTTTCTGCATTGCTTCTTCCTCAAGTCTAAACAAGTGATCTGTCACTTGATTCTTAGTGCCTTTTCTGTCCTTGACCTCAAAGTCAAACTCTTGCAGAAAAAAACCCACCGAATCTGTCTAGGCTTCACATCTTTTTTTCCATCAAGTTCCTTCATGCTGCAGGATCAGTGTGAACTATTACCTTTGTCCTAATCAAATAAGACCAAAATTTCACAAAGATGACTAGTAATTTTTGTTCAGTAACTGTGATGTTTTTTTGAGTAGGTTTAATGCCTTTCTGGCATAGTAGATGGGATAAAAGATCTTTTATCTTTGTTGGCATAGGAAAATACCTAAGGCCACTCTGGTTGCATCACACATAATCTCAAATGGCAATGACCAATCAAGGGACACGATGATAGGAGCCATCATCAACTTCTCTTTTAGACATTCAAAAGCCTTCAAGCATGCTTCATCAAAATCAAACTTCACCTCTTTTTCAAGAAGCTTGAAAAAAAGGTTGGCAATCTTTGAGAAATACTTGATGAATCGCCTATATAAACCTGCATGTCCTACAAATACTACGATGCCCTTCACAAAAATTAACGGAAGTAATATCTTGATTACTTTAATTTTAGATCTATCTACCTCTATAGCCCTTTTCAAAATCTTATGCCCAAGCACAATACCTTCTTTAACCATGAAATGACACTTTTCCCAGTTAAGTACCAAGTTGCATTCCTCACACCAACAAAGAGCATTTGTCGGGTGAACCAAGCAGTCATCAAAAGAATTACCAACTATGAAAAAATTGTCCATGAATACTTTGATGGTGTCTTCTACCATATTAGAGAAGATAGATATCATTCATTTCTGAAATATGGCTGGAGCATTACATAGCCTAAATGGCATACGCCTGGATGCAAAGGTCCCATAATGACAAGTGAAGGTCATCTTCTTTTGGTCTTCGGGAACAATAGTGATTTGGTTGTACCTTGATTAACCATCCAGAAAACATAGCACCCCCTCCCCCACCCACAAGTCTATCAAGCATCTTGATACGAAAATGACAATGGAAACACGAAATCAAACTCCAAATCTGTCCACTAATCTTAAGGATTCGAGGACCAAGATGGAGACCACACTCGGATTCGCTACCAATAACAAGAATACAAGATACAAGGGTGTATTTCAATACCAAAACAGCTATTAAACGTGATGAACAATATCAACAACAATAACACAAGTTTTGGATTTAATAAATGACCCAAAACAATCTACTACACAAGATAACAACAACAAAAGAAAATGATAGATAGCGAGACCAAGATTATTACAAGATTAAGAACTAAAGAGTGTATTAAACTCAAAACCCCCTAATGAATGTAATAATCGAAACCACACTCTTACGGTGACCGCCAAGGGAATCAACTCACCTCAAGATTCACCATTTCCAAGCAAAGAACAATGTTAGCTACACTAAGTTGGTCTACTCTCAAGAGAGAGGATTTTAAGTGTTTCAATATTTCATCTTTCATAAACTAGTGAAAATAAGACTAAAGGGGCCTATCTATAATATATTATAAATGAAGATAAAAAGACCACTTTGCCCTGAGAGGGGCTGCCATGATGTGTAAATACACCATATGTAATGTATAAAATACCCTTAATGAAGGGGCAGCCAAGGTATGTTATAACTTGAATGAATGGTGCCTTTTCAATGCTCTCAAAAAATGAGTATGGTTCATACTTCAAGGCTTGTGGTTTTCGGGTTAGCATCAATGTAGGCAACTAAGTAACCTTCTAAAATGAGATTGCTTTAAGTCATGATCAAAATGATCCTTCTCTACGTATCCTTGTGCTCTCGGGGTGACCAAGTCTTGAGCCTTTACGTGTTGTCCTTCAAAGATGTCATCAAAAGCTAAGGTGGACATTTGACTCGTATCATCCTCCCCATCTTGAAAAGGATTTGGCCTCGAATCCAAACCTTGCAAAACCAAAGAAAGGATACACAAATACAAAATCCTCATGGAATGAGGGTTAGGGTTAGCACAACAAATCACCTCAACATTCCAAGGTTGCACATATTTTGAATATAACCAAGGATCCTTTGAACTAAATATTAAATAATTAATGAAAAATCCACAAAGGATTTGGTTATGGAATTTACCAAAAGTGATACTTTGCTTTTCATGTAAACCAAGCAACAAGTTGGGTGCACCATTATCATAAAATCTATATTTGGCACCGGGGTTAAACGGGTAGAGTGGCCATAGATACGGGTCTAGACAACACTCCCTTTTCCCGTGGTCTCTACCCAAACTAAATGGCGTACTCTCTACAATAGCATATGTATTATCCAAAGAAAATACAGAGTAGAGAAAGGTATCACTCAAGTCAACTTTTACTAAGGTGCCCTCATGTGTGTACTCACTACTAGTTTCACAATCATCACCATGAGTACTCTCAACAATAAAATCACACAAAGTAGAAGGAGAAGTAGTTTCCAAGACTATACATCCCTTACCCTTAAGAGTACTTTCATCTTCCAAGAAGTGATTTCCATCTTTAGTAGAAATATTATCACACCATAGCGGGTTAACATATCGGCTATAGCTTCTAAGGCAAGCTATACCATCATTTTCACCACTAGGTTCATTAAGAGTGGTTATATCATCTTCAAACAAGACATCATACCTAAAGAGAGCATGATCTATTTCATAGGTAGATTCGAAACAAACACGTTCATCACTCTTTAAAAGATCAATATCAAGTTTCAAAGAGATTTCAAGTGCAAGATTATACCAAGAATAGCTCTCGAGTTCACTCCTATTCCTTTGATCAACATTTTCAACATCATCAACACTTGAGGTTTATTTATTACATCATACACATCCTCAAGTGGTGGGTAATTTTCACCCATAATTTAATCAACACAAATTTCAGAAGATAATGTACTTTTATTAAACATAATGGTTTCAACACTAGGTGGACATAAATCGATCTTACAAGAAGGGCTGATTCGGTTATCAATAGGATCAACTAGTGTATCCACACTCACAACATGTACATCATCATCAAGTGGAAAAGTAACAATAGACTCATATATAGGCAAGCTACAACTCACGGTCAATGGGCTACTAGCCACACAATTATTATTCACATGTACAAAAGTGTAAGAGTTAAGCATTTTACCTTGAAGTCCTTGAGTAGATTCTTCTTTGTCATGGGGTGAAGGTCCTCCAAGAGCTTGGGCAGAAACTTCCTTTTGGCATTGTTCGTCTTTGCTTGCCATGTTGGTACCAACACAAATATCCTTAGAAATAGAAGGACAACCAATGTTAGCACAGTTTGGTGTTAATCCCCTCACTTCGCTCCACACAACCTTTTTTTTCCACTCTCGAATTACCACCTTGCACTCCCTTACTTCTTTTAATCTTTTATCTCTCATAATTATTCGGATTAGAGTAGGTAGGCATTTTTCTTCGTGGCTTGGGCAACAAGTAAGTCATGAGGCGATTTCCCCATTGGTCTCTTACAACATTAGGCCAATTTTCCACATTAGGAACTTGATGTTGTGCAAACCAATTGGTGTCTAAGTATACATGACCATAGGCCAAGGGAAGAATATTGCACCACACCTCCTCATGGTATTCATATTGGGAGAAGAAAACTTTTACCCTCTCGGTAACCTTGAACCCATCCAAGAAGTATGGAATAAGTAAAGGATCGCAAAACAACCCCAAGTAGTCAACCATGGATGGAACGATGTAGTTTCTATAGTACCCATCATTTAACACAACGAGGCAGCCCGGTATCCCACAAATTGTCACCTTTACGGAGTGTACACTCCTTCTTGGATCAACATTGTAAGGCATACGAGTACCCCTTGGTTTTGGAGATGCATACCCTCTTCTTCTCATTGGACAACCCCACTATAGCTAGTATAACCATTCACACTATATTGACCTTGATAAGAAGTACTACAAGGTGGAGAGTATGAATATTCACACTCTTCACGACTACTCTCATTATATGTCTCATAAGTTTTTCAAATGAAAGGGTTATACCTAACACCAAATCTAGGTTCGGAGTGAGAATTATATGACTTCTCACATGCCCCAACATTATAATATGATCCATCACGAGGTCCTATATCATCTCCAAAGTCACCATAAGCACTAGGTACTTTATTCACCTCATTTTCTCCCTCAAAACAGTAACTTTCAAATCTGCCCAAGTTTTGATCATGGCTATTTTCATAGCCTCCGCAATCTCCTTCAACTTCGTAGCCATAAAAACCCTTACTACAATCATAGTCTCCCATATTTAGTCACAATAATACCCAGCTATCAAACACATGTTCCCTTTATATTACCTTTTAAACCTACAAAATGAATAAACAAGATTAGTAGTAAAAGCTCCTCACCAACACTCGTATTCACTCACTTTTGTGATCCTCACAATTTGGAGTGGCGAATATTGAAAGGTTCTTATACTCTGGTAGTCAATAAGATGTCACTTCTACTTGGTGGCTGGAATGGATTCTTGCTTGATCGACTCAAGAAACAAAACAAAATTTACTTACGAACTTGAAAAAAAGAAGTTACTACGAGTTAAAAATGAGAAAAGCACACAAATAACGAAGACACAAAGAAACGGATTCAATAATTAATCTAAAACTAAGTAGGTGATTACTAGTTGTTAATTAATTCTAGAATCAAGATATGAAACTAATGAAACAAAAAGATGAAACTAAGAATCTAAAATTTGAGCTCAAAAATATTACGTGAACAGTAACAGTGATGACATGGTAGCCACGTATTGGTTCGGTTTTATCAAGTGGTTATTCTCAAAGGTTCAAGTTTTAGTCAAAAATTAATTTAGATTGGTGAAATTTGTTTTAGGAGGGAAAATAAGTCTTGGGGCCTTTTTCAATTTTCAAGACTTGACTTTTTTCTTGTACTTCTCCTTAAAACATGGGTCCTTAAATCATGGAAAAGTGGTTGAGAAGTGATATAAAGTCTTTTGGTGGTTGGGGGTCTTTCAAGACTAACAAGTACATACACCTTTTTCGTTCACCTTTTAGGATCTAACATTCACTTTAGGTTCTAACAATATATGAAGGAAGGTGAAGAACTTTAAGAACAACAACAACCACACCAAGAATAATAACAACAATCTTTAAGAACAACAACAATTCCAACGGCCAACTCCAATCCACAATAACAATATCTCCAACACTTGGCTAAGACAACTAAAACTTCAACAAAATGGTTCTCAATCCACCAAGTAACAACAATATCACGTGGTCAAGTTGAAAACATCAAGGAGAACGGACAAAACAGTCCTCCACAACAATGGTCAACAACAATGGGCCAAGCTTATGTTCACAACAACAACTTTCAATAAGTTCAAGCTCAAGTTTAGATCTAGACTCAAAGTGTTAGTGGACAAGAAAACTAACAGTAGAAACAATAAAACAAACAATAAAACTACTAGATCTAGTCACACAACAAACAAATATCGGCCAAGACACAACAAGAACACAATTTTGGCCAAGAACACACACACGGACAAATTGCTATTTTTCTAGAATTTTTAGTTTTTAACACTTTTTTTTGAATTTTCTAACAAGCAAGCCCAAGATTGATCTTTTAGGAACAAGATCAATCCATTCTTTGATACCAAATAATACGGGAATCGCAACGGAAACACGAAATCACACTCCAAATCAGTCCACTAATCTTAAGGATTCGAGGACCAAGATGGAGACCACACTCGGATTCGCTACCAATAACAAGAATACAAGATACAAGGGTGTATTTCAATACCAAACCAGCTATTAAACGTGATGAACAATATCAACAACAATAACACAAGTTTTGAATTTAATAAATGACCCAAAACAATCTACTACACAAGATAACAACAACAAAAGAAAATGATAGATAGCGAGACCAAGATTATTACAAGATTAAGAACTAAAGAGTGTATTAAACTCAAAAACCCCTAATGAATATGATAATCCAAACCACACTCTTACGGTGACCGTCAAGAGAACCAACTCACCTCAAGATCCACTGTTTTCAAGCAAAAAACAATGTTAGCTTTTCCAAGCCCTATACTAGAACTACACTAAGTTGGTCTACTCTCAAGAAAGAGGATTTTAAGTATTTCAATATTTCACCTTTCATAAACTGGTGAAAATAAGACTAAAGGGGCCTATTTATAATATATTACAAATGAAGATAAAAGACCACTTTGCCCTTAATGAGAGGGGCTTCCATGGTGTGTAAATACACCATATGTAATGTATAAAATACCCTTAATAAAAGGGAAGCCAAGGTATGTTATAACTTGAATGAATGGTGCCTTTTCAATGCTCTCAAAAAAATGAGTGTGGTTCATACTTCAAGGCTTATGGTTCTCGGGTTAGCATCAATGTAGGAAACCAAGCAACTTTCTACACACGAGATTGCCTTAAGTCACGCTCAAAATGATCTTTCCTTACGTATCCTTGTGCTCTTGAGGTGACCAAGTCTTGAGCCTTTACATGTTGGCCTTCAAAGATGTCATCAAAAGCTAAGGTGGCCATTTGAATCGTATCACATCTAGTCTATAAAGGGCATAGGGAAGTGGTCCTTTTGGGTCTATGTATTTAGTTTCTTGTTATCCATGCACACTTTCCATCATGTGACTAGGCTCATTGGCACTATCTCATTCTTCTCATTAGGTAAAACAGTAATACTGCCTTTCTTCAAATCATATTGTATCGAATTGATCCACTTGCTATCAGTAATGGTGTTCTATACGTGGAACACAATCCAGTTCAAGTTGGATCTTATGAGTACAAAGACCAGGTGGAATACCCACAATATCTGTAATGGACCAACTAATGGATCTCTTGAATCTCTGTAGCACTGATAATAAAGTTTCCACTTCTGTCTGTATTAAGTCAGCTGTAATGATTACCAGCAAAGTATTATCGGCCTCTAAAAATGCATATCATAAATGAGAAGGGAGGGCTTTCAACTCTAAGATAGGTCGCACTTTAATGGACGAGCAAGAAGGTAGAGTGGTTCTATTTTTTAGCTTAAAGTCAAGCTTCTTTGGTGCAAAACTATATGAACTATTCCCATAAAGTGCACATGTCATCTCCTCATAGTCATCAATACCATTGCTATCGAAGTTCATAATCACAGCAGCTAAGGCTTCAACACCCAAACTTTCCTTAATAGGAACATCATTGTACCCATATCTGCATCATCAATGGTGTCTATCACAAACACAACTCTCATATCATCCGATTGTCGCATTGACTCCCATACATTAAAGATTAACTATTCATCATTAAATTTGAACCTCATCTATCCCAAATCCATATCAATCAATGTCCTATCCATAGCTAGGAAGGGTCTTCCCAAGATGATAGGGACTTGTAAGTCCACCTAACAATTAAGTATTACAAAATTGGTTGGGAACATGAAAGATGCCACTTTTACCAACACATCACATAGAATACCAACAAGATTTTTCACCATTGGTTAGCCATCAACAATCTTATCGATGTTGGTTTGGTTGCTCCCAACCCCAAATGCTTAAACACAACCAGCGACATGAGATTAATGCTTGCTCCTAGATCATATAATGCTCGAGCAAAGTTGAAAGACCCAATAATGCATTGAATAGTGAAGGCTCTAAGATCTTTCTTCTTCTCTACTAATGATGAAGAGGCAACAACACTCAACGATGAACATTATCCACAGACTCGTAGCTTACAACCTACTTTCTCGTGACTAGATCTTTCATGAATTTCGTATAGCCTGGCATTTTCTCCAACACCTCAACTAATGGAATATTTACAAACAGCTCCTTCAACATAGATATAAACTTTTGATAGTTTCTCTCTTCCTATTTCTTTTTCAATCTTTGAGGATAAAGTGGTTGAGGTCTTGGAATGGTTTTAAGAACAAGATCCTTACCCTTACCCTTAACTTTGTCATCCATACTATTATTCTCAATGTCGAGTGACCTCTCTTCTTTTACATTAGGTGCTCCCTTAATTATAATAGGATCATCCCCATTCTTTGACTTACTCAAGGTGGACATGGGCGGATCCATGGTGGTTTTGCCACTCCTAGTAGTAATGTCATGGTACTGACTATTATTTTTTAGGTTCTACACTGTATTACTAGGAAGAGTGCCAGGCTACCTTTGATTTAATATGGTCGACTTCTGGCCAAACTGTTGCTCTAGCTGTTTGATTGTAGTGGCATATGACTCAACCTTTTAATTCATCTTTGATATATTTGCCTTATCTCCTTAAGACAGATTTCTTGAATTTCTTAGCCTTTTACTAATTTTGACAACATTGCTTCCATTCTAGACTAGATGTCTTGGCTACCTGGTGGGACAGATCTATCACTCTTCTCTTTGTTGTCATCTTTTTGTCTCCAATCACTATATTATTCTCTACTCTTGTCTTGGTACCTCTCGCCATAATAGTTCTTACATTGATTTCCTTGCCTTTTGGCTCGAAAACCAGCCACTTCATGATTGAAATACTTTGCTTCCTTATCTACATCAGACTCATACATTCTAGAAGTAGATCTATGTGCTCCTACTATATGTACCTTCTTAGTCATCATTACTACAAATTACTTTAAAAGTAGTCCAATATTAGTTCTAAGCTGTGCAACTTCTTATGTTCTTGTATCATCACTAGATCTGTAGTCACTTATAGCCCCAATAACATATGTACCAACTCTTCTATTAGCCTCCCAAGTATTCCAACCTTAGTAAGTGACAAAAATCTGATCTAACATCTCTTAGTCTATCTCCGAATATAGATGCATACGTGCATCTCTAGATATTGTGTCAACATTGCCCTAGAGCTATCATTCAAGGATTTATAGAATATCTCCAATAAGTTTGATCCTGGAATTTTGTGATGAGGTACCATGCTTAACTTCTTCTTGAATCGAAACCATGATTCATACATAAACTCTGCAGGTGACTACCTAAAATTATAGATCTCATCTTTCAAATGCAAATGCAACATCCTGGAAGAAGGAAAATTTGATTTAAGAACTGTCTGTGCAGTTTATGCCAAGTCATGATTGAGCCTCTAAAAAGTTCTCCCAACAATAATAATGCTTCACCAATCGGTGAAAAGGGGAACAATCATAAGCTCAACGCTTCTTGATCCATCCCTGGATTGGTATATGAAGTACATATTCCTGTGAAATTTTCTAAGAGCCTATTTTTGCCCTTGAGAAGACACCTTTAAGATTTAGCAACTGAATTATTGCACTAGTAATATCAAACTTAACATTTAGGGAAGTGCAGGTGGAAAAATGGCTTTAGTCTCAGCAGACTCTACATACCCAATCTCTTTATCCTTATCATATAGTGGTATAAATTGATATTTAAGTATAAATCTGGCTCTTTTATCCCTAACTCTCTCCTGATCTCCATCGACGATTGCATGTAGGTCAATTATTAGTTTTAGACTGGATAGCTGTACTTGTTGTGCTATCCTGGATTCCTCAGTCACTCTTCTCTCTTTAATTGCCTTTGCTAAAAATTTCTCCGTCTGTGTATCTATAATATTTTATGGATCAATAGGTGGGGAAGGAGGTAAAATCTGAGGATCTCAAACCCCATCAAGAATACTATCACACACTTTCTCTACCATTCTTTGTGGTGTTTTTAGAATTCTTTCGGGCCCTGGATCCAATGGGAGTAGGGGATTGCCTAAACTCCTAGTTTTTGGCATACACCGACATATACCAAATCAAGAATAGAAAATAAAATTTGTAAACTTTACCAACTTTAATCAACTATTCACACTATCTTCCCCGAAAAGGTCTCCAAAATTTGATGTCGCCCAAAACTAACCTGTAGAGAAGTATGCCGCGATTGATGTCAAATATAGTAACCCAAACCAGTTGGGGTCGAACCCACTGGGAAAATATTGAACAGTATCTCAAACTTGACAATATTCATAAGCTATACAAAAAGTAAATAGGGGGAATTTGAAGTCTAAAGTAACAAGTAACAGAACTTGAATCTTGAGTGTGTAAACAATAAAAGACAAACATTAGGACTGTTCTTCCCATGGATTCTCAACTTTGTAAGATTCTCGTACTTAATCCACCTATCCTTCTGCTCTGCATGTAAAGTTGATAAGTTATGTACTATTAATCATCTTGTGAACATATTGATAGATTTTACCTTTACTTTGTGAGTTTCAGGGTGTCTCTTTGTTGTCCCTTGTCTTTAACCTTAGTACAACTCTCACCTTTTGAGTCCCAAATTGATTATATGAGGGTTGGTAGCCTCGAATCATTGTTGTAATCTTTTTTTCCCAATATTGAACTCCCTTATGAGGACGTTCTCGAATACATACAATCCCCAAGCCTCTACAACAACTTGGGTTCAATAAATACGAAGAAGATTGTAACACATGCAACGTTAGTTGAATAGATGAATCTCCTACTTCCCTTACATAGAAAATCTTCCAGGGTTCCCACAACCTTAGTTAAGGAAATTAGCCATTCATGTTCATGAAATATTCCATGATAATCAATAAAGAACATATATAATTATTTGCATAACAATGAGAGAGAGAAAATCTGAACTCTCTAATTGAATAAAAACCCAATATCTCAAGAACAAAATCTCAATGATTAAAGTATGCTAAAACTATCAAGATTGATGTAAAAGTGTGTAACCTAATAAGGGAATAACCTTAAGCTATTTATAGTATCTCAAAACAACAAATTCAAAAATTGCCTTGTGACCTTTAGTTCACCACATTCATTCAATCCTTGCAACTTGTAAGGACTAGTGTGTGGTGTAGTTGGCAACTTCAAAAAGTTTACCATATCAATACTAACAACATTTGCACAACTACCACTATTGATCACCAAAGTGCACACACTCCCCTTTACAAGACATTTAGTATGGAATAGATTTTTCCTTTGACTTTGGTTATCTATTGCCTTACTAATCATGACGCGCCTAACTACAAAGTTTAGAACCACACACTCCCCTTCTTGCGGATAAACATCTTCACCAACATCATCATCATCATCATCATGTGGTCCATTCTCAGGTTCCTCTCCATCTTGAGGCTCGGCCTCATCCTCCCCTTTTTAAGACCCACCTCTTTACCAAGGTAATACAATCTCCCTTCCCGTAGAATCACATTGCATCGGTTTGGACATTCATTGGCTTTATGTACCCAACCTTGGCACTTGAAACATTGGAATCCCTTTGGGTTAGGATACTTATGAACTTCTTGCTTTGGAGGAATTTTGTGGACTATTTTGGGCTCGAGCAGCCTTGTAGTGGTAGTTTGGTCCTTGTTTTTGGGCCAATCCGAAGAGGATTAAGCCATCTCCTTGCTTCTAGGCCAATCCGAGGTGGATTGTCCCCTTGCCTTGAACGACGACCTCTCTTTAAGTTCCCTTTCAATCTCAAGAGCCTCTTGAAAAATACCTTCAACGATTTTAAACTTGTGAAGTGTTAAATGAGAGGAAATCTCTTTGTTTAACCCACACTTAAACCGGATGATGTCATGACTGATTTGTTCCCCATGATGATCAAGATTCAACATGAGTTGTTGAAACTTATCATAATATGCCATCACACTTTTTTTACCTTGACGCAAGTTGTACAATCTAGCAAGCAACTCATGGCGATAACTCTTGGGAAGGTACCGTTGTCTCATCAAGTACCTCAAGCAAAACCAAGATGGTGGCTTCCCATCAACTAATTCATTACCAAACCACTCTATGTACTCCCACCAAGTGTTAGCATAGCCCTCAAAATGAGCTATGGCATAACAACTTTTCTTTTTTTTTCCGATATATCATTAACCTGGAAAACTTTGTCACAAGCTGATACCCAAGCTAAGTAGACCTCGGAGTCACTTTCACCTTTAAATATTGGTAGGCCCAACTTGATGGTGTTGATATCTATATCTCTTTTTTGGTGTCGGTTTCTCCTTTCTCCATACCCTCGATATCTTCTTTGATCTCCATGCCCCCCTCTCATCTCCTCCTCCCTCATGTAAGCATCCTTAAAGGCTCCATATGCTTCATATCCCTTTCTACCATATTCCTCAAAGTGGTTTGGACAGTTTTGGACACTTTGAACTTGATTTGGAGGAATTGGATTTTGTAGAGGTAGTGGTCTTTGGTTTAATGGAGCTTGGAAGGGAGTTTACGGATTTAGCAGAGGTACTTGACATCCAAGTCCCTTTTATGGAACTTGAGGAGTTTGGAAATGTATTGGTCTATTGGGGTCATGGTTTGGAGGGAAAGGAGTGGTTTGGCTTACGGCATTTAGTGGAGCTTGGGTGGATTTAGCATTTGGTGCACTGTTTCAGGAGTGATGGTTGCAGATGAAGTTCTATCATGCCCATTTGAAGAAACATGTAGAGGAGTAGAAGGGCGAGAGTTCCTTTGACTCTCCACTTGTTCTAATCTCCACTAATAGCTGACACATCTCCCTGTATTGTTTTCAAATCCCCTCTCACAGCTCCAACTTTCGTGTTCAACCTTTCAAGTGTTTGGGTAACGTCCTCAAGAGTGGGCCTCATAGAGTCAAGAGCATTAGTATCCATATTTTGGGACGTATTCCCTTCCATTTTCAAGGTATTACCTACAAAATCAGCAAACAAGTTAGTGAAACAAAATCCTCTCCTTACTGACACTCTTTGGATCACCTCACACTTTAGTTCCATAAGTGTTGTAGATTGGCTAGTAACCCGTGAATCCTTAAGGTATGAGTAAGGTCTTATCCAGAGTGGATTCTATTTTGAAGACTCAAAGAATTCTCATCGGACTAGAACCAAGAAGTAGCAACATATTCAAAAGATAAAAGCACCCAAGTAATTGTTGACACGAACAAACGGATTCAAAGGACTAATTGACAACCTAGTAGGAATGTACTAGTTTGTTATATAGTTCTAGAACCAAGTAAGGAAACCAAGAATCAACAATTAGAAACTAGAAAATATCCAAATTTGAGCTTATTAGTGATTTGGCAGTAGCAATGGTGTCGTGGCGGCATGTAATTGGTCTTGGTCCCACACAACAATTTTTTTGTCACAAATCTGAAATTTCAATATTCACACAACTTGTAATGGATGACAATTGGTTTTGGAGAGAAAGTAAAATTCTTGTACTCTTTTTAACTTTTAAAACTCAAAAAAGGTGAGATTTGAATATACTAATCCCACAAAACAAGGTCCCTTGATTTAAGGAAACTTGGTTGTCAAGTCTAGGAAGTGATGTGTGCAAGTCTTCTCACCAACAACTTTATAACTTTTGTCTTACAACCTTTGGGATCTATTTTACACCTTTGTTGTCTTAAGTTGTAAGAATAGATGATGAACAGGATGAACACCACAACAACCTTCAAGAACACAATATCAACTTCTTCAAGAACACAACACAAAACCACCAATTGTCATCAACAAGGTACAACCTACGGCCCACTTCAAGTTGCCACAACAATGGTCAATATTATAAGCTCAACTTTAGATCTAGACACTTTTAGTGCTGGTGAGAAAGAAACCAACACTAGAAACACATTAAACAAGTAAAATAACACCTAGATCTAAACAAACAAACACCAATCTTGGTGAAGACAACAAGATGGACAGATTTCTCTTTTTCTGGAATTTTCAGATTTCAACAATTTTTTTTTTGAATTTTAGTCCTAGAGAGCCCAAGATTGGTAGTGTAGAAACACAACCAGCCCTGCTTTGATACCAAATGATACAATATCAAGTCCACAATGGAAGAATCCAGTGACAACAATAAGATGAACAAACTAACACAAGAACAACAAGTTGAACAACAAGTGCTAGTGAATCGAAAGAGGCCACACATGGCTTCACTAGGACTTAAGAATCACGTTTTTAGAATAAGATGATAAAGTTTTCAACAAGAACTAGCAAGTCAACAAGGTTTTAGTGAATCGAAAGAACAAGGCTTCACTAGACTTCAAGATTACAAAACACAATCTTAACAAGATTACAAGAAGATAGTACCTTGACATGTAATATTCAAGAGTCTAAGAACCCTAACAACAAGAGAGCACCCTAAGACTAAAGAATATTAACACCAAGTTCTTACTTGGACCAACAGGAACTCTATGACCTCAAGATCCTTATTTTTATCCAAGATACAACATAAGTATCTCTCTACTTGTGAGTTTTTAGATTTGGGGCTTCTCCAATGGAAGAGAGAGAAGTTACTCAATATTACAAGTGTTTATGTCTCAAAATATTATCCAAGAACCAGCTGCCAAATAACCCTAATATTGTCTATTTATATTACATCATAAATGAAGGAGAAAATGACCAAATTGCCTATTCCATGGGGTGGACTTGGATTGTAAGTTTATTACACTTCAAGGCCCCTATTCACACTTAAAAACATTTACACCATTAGGTGGATCAATCACCAACTCACAAACAGCCATTTGCATGAACAAGACTTGGAGTTTTTGTAGCTCCCAAGCTTCGCTACGTGTGAATGGTCGTGAACTTGTTGGACATCTTGCTGCACCCATATCACTTCTATTGCAAAAAGACCTGAAATCCTACCTTTTGGCATTACGATAAAGTGTTGACAGAGTAGAGTGAAAGGTACTACATCGAGAGAGAGGGCTGGGGAAAGACTCAGACATTGAGAGGCGGACAGGGAGGTTATATCGCTCTAAAACAGGTATTGATAACGAACCACAAGCTCTAGATTTTAAGCCAAAGAAAGAAGCAACCATACCCCTAGAATAGAAATATATTGTACTTCAAAATAGTTACTAGAAGCACTGCAAGCGCACTTCCTATATAGGCAAACAAAACCTGAAAAAGCACCTCCCCCCGGCTAGCCTGGCAAATGTGGGTGTGCGGGAGAACAGAACTGAGCATCAAGTTTTAAAGAAAGAAGGTTCCCGCATCCAGGAAAGCTTTTTCACATGCAACACTACACATAGACTTTCCTCTAAGCCCCCAAAGGTAGCAAAGCTAGCTCTTCGTATCATTGTCATTGGGTAGCTGAACCTGGCTACACAACAACTCTGACTCTAGTAGAGGATCTAGTTCCATAACAATCCACTTATCGTATATATATAATATAATATAATATAAAAACTTACGTGAAATAGAAGTCCTATACCACATCTGAAAACAAAAATGCTCTCGTAGGATCTTTTACTTCAATAGTAGATATCAGGCCTTTCAGCAGGTTAGTTCACGAATTCTCCTATTTCAATAAGAGATGTGTTTGGCCCACTTTGAAGACAGCCAGGAACTACTAGCACAAGATCCAGTATTTGAAAAAAAAGTTCCATACCCATAATGGTTCAAGGCTTCAACCCACTGCTCGAGCAACTTGCAACTATATTGACTTTTCTTGAAAGGCTTCTTTTCAAATGAAAGAATTTATTATGACTGTGGTTCTGGAAAGATTAGACTTGACCCACTCCGGGCATAAGCAGGAAGAAGACTGTCAGATTTCAATAGACAGAGAGAGTATATCTTGAAAAGCTTCTAAGAAAGCCTGCCGAATAGAATAGGGACTTTCTTAACAGCAAAAGAAGGAAATTTTATTAGAACGGGGGCTGCTCTCTCGCACTTCCTAATCTACGTTCAATCACACCATTTCTAGTAATATTGGTATTCTAAAGAGGTCGCAGGAGGAACAGAAGAGACTGGCTGATTCGATCAAGTAGGGCTAACTCAATGGAATTCATAACCCTTTCAATCTTCTCTTTATTTTCTTGGTCGGGCAGCAGTGTCCTCACTTCCACGAAGAGCCAGATCTAGGAGGATGGCTACTGAAATAAGAATTAAATAAAAACATGATAGCGGAATGGGTTAGCACTATGTTCAACTTGGTAAACCCACGCAAACAAAAAATCTTTCTGATTAGGGATGATAATCGCAATGGCGAGGGTTTGTTACCTACCATAAGTAGGGACTCACAGAAGACTGTAAATGAATTTTTGAGGAAAGACAAAAGAAAGTGTGAACCTAAGCCAAGAGCCCACTTCAGATTCATAACATCTTCTACCCTCTGAATCAAAGATTTACTCACTGCCAACAAAAACATACTCTATTTACTAGTCTAAATTGATTCACTAAGCTAGTGAAAAGCCTTATTATACAATTCCACCAGTGTGTAATACATCTAAAATTCTCAATATTAAAGGCTTTTGGTAAGCCAGAGCAAGACTTTTCTGTGGGAATCCCCCGATAAAGGAGACCTATCTAGTCAAAGAGACTTCTAATAAGAATTTAGCTCATTCATTACTTATGCAATGATTTTGTTTTTCGTAGCATCAACATTACTTTTATATCTCCCTCATCTAGTCGGGATTCCCTAAGAGAAAGGGATCAAATTTGTAGTTGTAGTTTCTATATGTTAATCCAATCTTGCTTCCATTCATCATCCATTCTGAGGAAAGATTATTGAATAACAGGCTAAGAATAGTTAACTAAGTCCTTGTCCATTATGTATGCTCTAGTAAGAAAGTCCCTTACTTCAGCTAGTAAAGATTTTCATTTTTGGCAAGCAGGCTGCTGCACGAGTACCCTTTTTTTGACTTTTGCTGCAATAAAGGAGATTTCCATTAGACTAGTTAAAAGACTTAGATAACACAACGGGTTTACATAAGAAAAAAGTTCACGTAGAGAAAAGATATTAGACTAGTTATTGCACTAGTAGCGTCTACGAGCCTCCCGCTTTGGTACCACTCCTTTATTACCAGCTGAGCTGCCTTGTCAACCCTTTGCGATGCTTGCTTCCTAGCTAGAGCTTACACAGTACAAACATAAATAAGAACTAAGTATAGTATGACTCCCTAGCGCACAGAGAAAGAGTAAGCTACTTCACTCGAGAAAAAGAAATATGCTACTGATTGACTCAGATAAGGATGCCTCCTCTCTTTCCAAGCTAGCTCTTATACAACTACTATCGAATTAGCTCTTAGGGATATCATAGGTAAGAAAGAAGCCAATGCTGGAGGAAGTAAATCAATTATAAGAGGTTGTTAAAAAAGGTCTGTTGGTTGCCTGAGTAGGTGAAGGGATTAACCTAAGGCAAGGTTGACTTATCCTACTCTAGTGCTGGTATGAAGCCTCCTTTCGAGTAGTCTCATAGGTCAGGCTATTTCCAACCATTCTTGCTAAGGCTCCTAGTGAAAGATCAAACTTAAGAGTAAGAAAAATCTCTTGTCTTAGACTTAGATACCAGTTGCAAGTTTAAAGACCAGCAATGAGGTGAAGACTTTTGTAGAGAAGTTTAGATAGGTTGACTCTTTTTCTGAGAATTTTTTATAGAAAGAAGAGAGGGAAGAGATAAAAAAACACTTGTATCGAATGATCCCCTATCTCAATACAAGTAAAGAGCCCCTATCTCAAATTAAGGTTTTTGATTAGATTGGTTATACGTCTACCATACTCTACCATACTGTAGAGAAAAAAATGCATGTTCATACAAACATTGAGAAGGAAGGTCAAATCTAATCCAGTGTTAACACTTGACTGATCGGAGGACCTAACTAGCTTCAAACGAGTTTTTGGTAGGCTAGGAAGCATTTATTTTACTCTTCTATGTCTATTAAGTATTTTAATCCTTGCGGCGATTCTTTTCTTTCATCTTTTCTTTTGTGTGTTGAGCGAGTTTGGAAAGAAGGTTCCCAGTTGGCTTTGTATGAAGAATCCTATCTTTCTAGCCCTAAGTGATCCATAGATTGTGAGTGAGTTTTCGAGGAGTAGAGATCGAGCATAGAAAGACCAGTGGATTAATTTGTCTTTATTTAATATAATTATTGAAAGGATAAAGGGGAATAGATGCTTCTCGCAAACAGTAACTATCTATAGCGAGAGAGATCCCTTGTATTTGTGACCTACCTTTCTATAGAAATAGAATATCAAGATAGAAGCCCTAGCCTATAGCAACTGTAAATATCGAATTAAGTGTCCACTCTTTAGATCAGTCCATCCATAGTGGAGGAATTCTGGTCAATTTTTCCTAAATATGACCTTTCTCTCCCATAAAGAGAGTTTCTTATTCCTTTTCTAACAAGGATGATGAGTGATAATGACATGAATTCAATACTAATAAAAAAGGTAAGCTCGCCGCTGAAAGAGACCGAAGAAGGTTCAACTAGCGCCGGTGTGAGGCCTTTAGATAGTTACCGCTTTGCACGAGCTTCAAAAGAAAGATAGATCGAGTCACTAAGAAGAGAATTAGATCCAAGAACGAAAGAGATTATGAAAGTTCTCCCATGGAGAAACCCTGAAAAAAGTTCTCAAATCAATCTATTCGAGCCCTTGAAAGTAGTAGAATTTCATGTGTGAAACATAGTGAGAGTGACACAGATCTCCCTTTTTCAAATAGGGAAAGCAAATCCTAATCATCAGGTAAGACGGTATCATTAAAATATGAAACTTTCTAAAAAAAATAAAGCTGTATCAACAAGAGCAATCACAGCTTATTCATCAAGAAACCACTCGCGGCACACTGACTAGAAATAATCTGCGAGAAGGTTTCTGGCACAGGCATACTACTAATCAATTCTTTGGTAATTCGTGATCGAATACAACCTAGGAAGAGTTGTACACCTACATAACTTACCTCCCAGACCAAGGAAGAAAAGTCTCAGATCTATGTAGTTCTTGACCCCTTTTTATACAGTTCCTGACAAGTTCTTTTATGGCTCTTCACTCCAGCCCTGAAGTACTCTGTGAGCCCAATCTATTTAATATGGACCCTCCGTTATATAATAGAAAGAAAGTGGTGTAGAGATCCACTAAGTACCCTCATACTAGAGGACATTGTAGGTTAAATCTAGAAAATTCAAGAGATCTTCAAAAAGCCAACTCGAAGACCTCCTTAAAAAAACATCATAATAGGTAGCTTGAAGGTGTCCTGGAATTTGAAGAGCCTTATCTCCCATAATAGCCTGAATAAGATCTGCTATGTTCCACTCAGTAGGTAATTCTCTATCTCTAAGTTGAAGCAACTCCACGCTATTTTCGCAGATGTCATCAAATAACTGAGTTAACTCAGGTGGAGCACTTTGCGCATATAACCTAGTTGAACTAGTAGAAGAGGTGCTACTAATAAAAGAAGGGAACAAAGAAGTGGAACTCTGCATAAAGTACAGATCACTTGCGGTGGGTAGAAGAAAATTATTTTGCATGGGTTTGGTTCATTCTTTGACTTCTCTACTCCCAAAAAGAGAGACTGAATTTCTTTCACCTTTCCTGTACGAGTAGTGAAGAAGTATAGAGCACTTTGGTTAGTTGTTGACCAACGAAAAACATGGGAGAAAGGAGAAAGTTTTTAAGCCAGCTGACTAGGGTTGGCAGCTAAATTCAATCCTCGAGGCCCCATAGCATAAGAAAGTAGTGGAGTGCATAAGCCTCTTTAGAGATAGGGGCGACTTTCTTTTGGTAGTAATTGCGAATGAGCAAGTAGGGGCGGTAACTAAAGAGGTAGTGAGGCTGACCGTAATTTCAAGAATACATTGACTTTCTTTTATTTTTGTTATGGAAAGTGAAACTCATTTCGTTTAGTACGAGATTGCTTCACACCTCGCGGTGCTTTCACCTCTCGCCTATCAAAGTTCTGTTCAAAAACCTCATCCAAGAACTTATATAGAGAAGGATTTCCCATGGTGCAATAGTTTTTCCATAGCAACTTAGCTGCCCGGCATGCTATTAGCATAACAACCGGTACACTATAGGTTAGCCCAACCCAGTTCTCTCATACTAGGTTTGGCACCTCGTAGTTCTCCCTTTAACACCACCGGTAGATAGGAACCAAACTGTCTCACAATGTTCTAAACCCAACTCATGTACCACTTAAATTGATGAACAACCAAACCCTTGGGAACTTCTTCAACCCCAAGATATGATAAGTCGACACGAGGTGCCAAATGACTCCGTCGATAAGAGCTCTTGGGAGTTATCAGCTTGTTATCCCTGGTGTACCTTTGTCCATTGAGTGAGAGCCCTTCCACATGGGACACCCAAATTACTATGGCTGACTTTTATCTCTATTCAACTAGTCGATCTCACAGTCAGGTAGGCTTATACCATTATTCTTATGAACAGAATCTTAGCTTGAGCCTACCTTTGGATACCTCCGTTACCCTTTAGGAGGCATCTACCCCAGATAAAATACCTACTTTGCAGTGTCTTGCCTCCTCTCGAATGATCGGTGCAACGGTTAGGCATCTTTAGAAGAAAGAGTGGTCTTTCAAGATTGGTCGTTGTGTGTCACCACCTCCCACCTATCCTACACATTAGATTAAGGTTGTCACTGCGAAGCTATAGTTATGGTGCACGGGGTCTTACCATCTAGCCGTTGGTACTCTGCATCTTCACGGAGAATTTAATTTCACCGGGTCCATATCAGAGATAGCGGGCCAGTCGTTACCTCATTCGTGGAGGTCGCTACTTATGCAACAAGGAGTTTCGCTACCTTAGGATAGTTAGAGTTACTACCGCCATTTATCGGGGCTTTCATTCAAAGCTTATAACACTTCTCCTTCCGACCTTCCAGCATCGGGTAGGTGTCAAACTCTATACACCTTGTTACCACTTAGCAGAGTCCTACATTTTAAATAAACAGTCGCTACCCCCTGGTATGTGCCACTTTCCTAATTAAAAAATAGGAGAGCACCCTTTATCCCGAAGTTATGAGGTTATTTTGTCAAGTTTCTTCGATATGGTTCTCTCAAGTGCCCTAGTATACTCTACTTGTTCACCTATGTCGGTTTGGGGTACGGTCAGTTCATCAGGAGGATCTTCCTCCTAATTCGAAGTTTTTTCCTGGAAGTTTCCACCTTGTTGACTATGACAATAGTCGCGACTATAAATAAACTCGTGACTATGGCAGGGCGGTTCGCTCTACTCTCTCGCGACCCCTACTCTAATCAAAAGACTAAAGGCCCCTACTAAAGATAGGACGCCAAACTACGACCGAGAGTTTTGCCTTATGAAGCGCTAGTCGCATAGGGCGACCGAGCCAGGCGAGTCAAAAAGGCTTTGATGACTCAAGGTTCATATCAGGGTAAGGAGAGTGAGGAAAAAAGGGGGAAGCCCTCGGCTCGATCATCCAATTCGCTCCAATAGACAAGCATAGTTCTGTAGTTAAAGCAACTTTATCACTTTCATGTACCCATCAGACTAGGCCCTTTTGGGGGTTCCTTAGGGACCGATTCACTCTGAGTAGATTGACTGAACGTATAAAACCTTTCAGTGGCGTTCGATCATGTTTTTCACAGGATTTTTCATTACTCATGTCAGCATTCTCACTTTTGATATCTCCAGGTCTTGTCACCAAAAACCTTCCCCGATTGACTGAACATTCCGCTACTGATACTTGAAAAGTAGCTTTCAAGGTCTCATCACTTCGGTGAATCATTTGAGCCCTGATACATTTTTGGTACCATGGAGTTAGACTAGTGAGCTATTACGCTTTCTTCAAAGGATGGCTAGTTCTAAGCCCACCTCCTGGTTGTCATCGGTCGATTATTTTTTTTCCACTAAGTGATTGCTTAAGGACCTTAGTGTACGATCTTCCCTATCGACTTTGGATCTTAGCACCCAAAAAGTCTATTTATACAAACGATCTAGGCCTGTATTCGGAGTTTCCCTAGGGTTGGTAAGGTGAAATGAGGCCACCCTAGACCATTGAGTGCTCTACCTCGAGCAATCGACATCATACGCTCTACTAAAATAGATTTCACGGAAAACTAGCTATATCCGATCTTGGTTGGCCTTTCACCCCTAGCCACAAGTTATCCCCGTATTTTGCCACATACGTGGGTTCGGTCCTTCAAGGCCTGTTAGAGCTCTCTTCAACCTACTCATGGATAGATCGATCAGTTTTGGGTCAAATAGAAAGAACTAGAAGATTCCACCTCTGGAAAGTGCCTACACCTAATAGCTTAAGCTGCTGTTCCCATTTCCTCGCTGACCCATCATGCAAAAGGTAAGCCGTTAGAGTGAGTGCACTTTATATAAAGTAAAGGCTCCAAGATCTGCTTCTTTGACTGATTGTTCGCATCGAATATCAGGTTCTCTATTTGATACAAGCATGAGAAGCACCTAGAGTACAAGACCTTTTACAAGGAATCAAGTCAAAGAGCTACGCGGTCTTCAAGCAATGTTCACGAAGTTGGAAGCTTGTGATTGTTTCATGAGTTCACCTATTGGAGTGTATATGCTAAAGTGTGAAGAGGAGCTTTGAAATACACTCCAAAGGCTGCCTCTATTTGGGGGTTCATTAAGGGCATTCTTGTCTATTTTTACACTCCAAAGGAGCACCCTTCATTAAGGGTATTTTTGTCATTATTTGTAATAAGTATAAATAGACCCTTTAGCTTGTATTTTTCCAAGACTTGGATGAATTGATTGAGTATTTCTCATTGTAGTTTTTAGTTCTTAGTTTGTAGCTTAGAATCTAAAAATTGGTCCAAGAATATTTGAAGTTAGGGTTTCACTTGTTTCAGATAATTTGGCAAGAAGGGTGTGCTTGAGGAAGAGTGTTTCCTTTGGGTCACCTAAGAGAGTGGTTTGATCTTACATTGGTGATGTGTGTTTGAAGGTTTTATACACCTTCTAGTTCTATTCATTGGTGGAAGTGAGGGTCTCTCTATCTATCTTTAATTTCATGCAATTCTTCTTTTTCATCTCCCTTCTAAGTGTAGTTTTTCCTTTTGTGTGCTTGCTAATTTTTGCATAGAGTGTCCATTTCGTGTGTTCATAGCCTTTAGGATATCATTTGGTATCAAAGACTTGTTTGGGGGTGTTCCTACATCTCTAAATCTTGGTTTTAGTGTTATTATATCAAAAATCTCATAAAAAAAGAGTCAAAAATCCAAAAATCTCAAAAAAAATAAATTGTGTGTTGTCTTGTGTGTTTATTGTAGATCCGAAAATTCCAAATTAGATCTACAAGTTTTTACTTTGTTTTGAAGGTTTCTTGTGTTAGGTTCTTGTTCCCTAACGCCTAGGGAGTCTAGATCTACTTTTAGATTGAAGTTTGGTTGAGATTGAGCTTAGAATCCACCATGACTATGGAATTTTGAAGCTTTTGAGCTATGGACGTTTTTGGAATGGTTATTTAGGTGTGATTTGTGGCTGTTTTTATGTTGGTTGTGTTTGTATTAGCCTAAGGAACCTAGATATACAAGAAAATCCAAATTTGGGGTTGATTTGATAGAAGGTCAAACTTTGGTCAACTCTTGAATATTCACCTTGTTCTTCAATCTTCATCATACCTTGTTTGAGAAGAATATTCGAAGGTGTTGTTTGATCCAAAAGAGGGAAGGAAGAGGGAGAAAAAGTTGTTTGTCCAAAAGCATATTCAAAGAATATTCCATTCTTCCAAAAGGAGGAGGGGACAAGGGGACAAACAAAGTACAAGTGCAATTATTAGGGGGGGACCATTTCAATTCATTTTTCATTTGAGACTTGAAATAACCCTAAATTACCTTATTCCATCCCTAAATCCGAAATTATCATTCCTAAAGGGTAGTGTTTGGCCAAAATTAAGTTTTGGAAAAATTTGAAAATTTTGAAAAGTGACAACCAACCACGAAGTGCCTCGTCATCATTTGTGCTCAACCAAAATTCGACTCTAAACTTAGATTTCTTAGTTTCTAATTTTTGATTCTAGTTTATTTAAGCTAATTCTATCACTAATTAACAATCTAGTAAGTACCTACAAGGTTGGTAATTAGATTAGAGTTCGTTTATTTTGCGTCTTCTATTTTTGTGTACTTTTCTCATTTTTAAATTCATAGTATTTTGTTGGTTCAAGTGCGTGCATCACTTTATTTGAGTTGTATCAATCCAAGATCAATTCCGATCCAAAGCTTCTCACCTCTCGAGTAACTTGCCAAGTATTGCCGATTCTCCAACACTTGTGAAACCAAGTGTGAGGTGAGGTTGAGTGTGAGTGAAGTGAGGCTTTTGAACTAACTCGTTTGTTCATTTTGTAGGTTGTTTTGCTTGCTGTTTTTTGCACTTTGTAGGTGCATTTTTCCATGGAATCTGGGGGTACTACTTCCCAATCTTTGGGAAATGATGCTATTGGAGCCTTGATGGCTCAAATTGAGGCCTTGGGCCGAGACATGAAGAGTAACCATGATGCCTTGGTCCAAAAAATGGAAGATAGTCATGATTCCTTGTGGAATGATACGGATGCTATGAAGGGTTACATGACTAGAATAAAAGCGAGGGTAGATAGACTATGCCACCAAACCCTTCACAAGTACAAATACCACAAGTCCAAAGATCCTACACTTCACAAAATCTAATGCCTCCTCTCCACAAGTTAGAATCCAAAGAGAATGAGTCCAAGACTCAAGATGGAGAGAAACTTGAGGGTGAGATATAAAAGGAGTATGAAAAAAAGAGGGAAAAGGAAAAGAAGCCATGGGTAGTGATGTTAGGATGGAAGAAAAATGCTTGATTGTGGATCTTGTCCACAAAGAATCCTTATTACTCACTAACCCAAATACTAGCATTTTTCCTAGTATTTTACCTTCTCATGTGTAGGTTCAATACCCTAGATGTCCCAAGGAGAATCCCAAGGAAGTTTCCTTCAATCCCTTAGCCGAAAGTCTCTATTTGGGAACAAGCGATGAAGAAGTGAATCAAAAGGGAAACCTTGGCCTATTCCCCTGTAATTTGGGGCATGAGGGCTGCCATGATGTGAAACCAAGTGAAGAAAACACTTCCCATGATTTACAAGGTAACAAAGCTCTCTCCTACACTCCTAGAAACTTGAATTGTTGTGAAGTAGCTAGTAGTGAAAAAAGTGGTGTAGTTTTGGATTGTCTTAGTGAATAAGTGTATGAATCTTCCTTTTGTGATACTCTTGGTGTTGTTAGTTTGCATAATGACCAAACTCTTGTTGTGAGTGTGCAAGAACTAGTTGATCCTTTAGATGACAAAATCAATTCTTTTCGTAAGAATGATTTGTGTCCATCTAGTGCTAGCACTTATAACTTGAATAAGGTCATATTACCAAGTGACAAGAGTATTCACATACTATTGGGCTGCCCTAGTACAAACCAAGGTAATTTGGGTACATTCTACACTCCCTTGAGTTTAAAATATTGTGATATGATTTCGGGTACATCTAGTGTAGAAGTACATGCTTCCTTATTTGATAATGCTTTGGGTGAGTGTGATACCCTAGTAAATGGAATGAGTAGCCTCGGTTTATTCCCTTGGCCACTTTATCCATTTGATCCTGGTGTACTAGTGGGAAGGAAAGGGATTGTTTTGGTGTGTGCTTATTTTCCCTTGATGTTTGTCTTATCTATATCCTTTGTAATGATCATATTAGATGTTTCATGGTTAAAACAAGGGATTTCTGGTTGTATTTTAAAAGTGTACCCCCTCGGCATGATGTCTTCACACTTGATTTCTTTCTATACTACCTCTTTAGCTATGGTGATAAGCATGTTAATTTTGAATTTGTATTGTGTAGAGGTAGGAAGTTTGGTGTCTGGTTTCATTGTTTGAATGATGATGATATATGGATGAGGTGGACCTTAGGAACAATAGTGGCACCATATTTGACGAGGTCCTTTGTAGAGATAATGAAACCAAATGTATCTTATAGTTCCTAAGCCAAAGGTAGTCTTACCTTTTGGGTATAGTGAAGCCATTAAGACCATTTTATTTTCCTTATCTTTTGATATTTTCACAAACCACCTCCTTTGTTCCATTCATGCTAAAATTTTCATGTCACACATAAAGGACCCGTGGATGTATTTCAAATGTGAACAACCTTGGCTTGTTGATATATATGATGGTCTTTTGCTGCACTCCTCTTTCCTTGATGTTTATCTTAGCCAAGTCCTTTGTGATGCTTTTAGTAAGTGTTTTATGATCATAACAAAGGATTATTGGCTATATTCCAGGAGTGTACCTCCTTGGCATGGTTATATCATTTGTGGTACTAATGCTAACCCTCCTACCAAAAGGATTGTGTTCTTGTTTTCTTCTCTATTTGGTGTTGCTAGATGTGAATTTGAGGACAAATTCGTTCAAGATGGAGAGGATGATACAAGAATGAGAAGCACCAAGAGCACAAGACCTTTTACAAGGAATCAAGTCAAAGAGCTACATGGTCTTCAAGCAATGTCCACAAAGTTGGAAGCTTGTGATTGTTTCATGAGTTCACCTATTGGAGTGTATATGCTTAAGTGTGAGGAGGTGCTTTGAAATACATTCCAAAGGCCGCCTCTATTTGGGGGTTCATTAAGGGCATTCTTGTCTTTTAATGACCTATTTTTACACTCCAAAAGAGCACCCTTCATTAAGGATATTTTTGTCATTATTTGTAATAGGTATAAATAGACCCTTAACTTGTATTTTCCCAAGAATTGGATGAATTGATTGAGTATTTCTCATTGTAGTTTTTAGTCCTTAGTTTGTAGCTTAGAATCTGAAAATTGGTCCATGAACATTTGAAGTTAGGGTTTCACTTGTTTTGGATAATTTGGCAAGAAATGTGTGCTTGAGGAAGAGTGTTTCCTTTGGATCACCTGATAGAGTGGTTTGATCTTACATTGGTGATGTGTGTTTAAAGGTTTGATACACCTTATAGTGCTATTCATTGGTGGAAGTGAGGGTCTCTCTATCTATCTTTAATTTCATGCAATTCTTCTTTTTCATATCCCTTGTAAGTGTAGTTTTTCCTTTTGTGTGCTTGCTGATTTTTGCATATCTAGTGTCCATTTCGTGTGTTCATAGCCTAAAAGGCTATCACTATTGCACTCCCTAAATAGGGTTCTTTTTACCTTTCCCTCATGGTACTTGTACATTATCGGTCATTGAGGAATACTTAGGCTTAGAGGGTGGTCCCCTTTCTCGAAATGATTCTACAGGGCTATCACCTTCTTTGGCCAGATCTTCCAATCTTTTCACAATTATAGTTCACTGTACCCGCTCCTTTAAAGGGAGACGGCTTGAAAGCTTACCTTATTATTAGAGAAAGGTTTGGAACGAAGTAGCTCGCCTAAAAGGAGAGGAACCCTAACCAATGTTTTAGATTTTGGAGTTTTTTCCCCAACCTAGGTTAGGGGTCGTTAGACCATAGCTTGCTGCTGAAAAATGTTGCTAGGATAGCACGGCTCGCTTTGCTCTTCAAGCTCCGCCCCCTTACTCAACATCAACATCTATAAACAATCACTTTCTCCTTTTCTAAATAAGGTAAGCTTTGAAGATATAGCTTACTGGTTTTTCCATCATCCAATCCATAACAAATCAAATGAAACCTGGCAAAAACAAAGTGAATACTTTGCTGAGGAACGAAGTTTCGTGATTGTTTTTCTTCATACCCCCAATCCGCTCTCGCTCGCCGCAACTAATGGGGTCTCAGTTGATTTCCCTTCCTTTAGATACTAAGATGTTTTAGTTCGCTAAGTTTGAAAAGTCCAAAAAGCGTGGACTAGCCACGAAGCTTAGATACTGTTTTTCGATCAGAGATCCATGGATCACAGACGGTATCTCCCCATGGCCTTTCGCCTCTGAAAGCATCCTTTCTTCTTAATGCTCGGGCATCCATTCAATGCATTCTTTTTGATCTTGTACCCTATGTAGCTTGCAAAGCATAGGTATCACAAGCGGTACACTGAACACCAATCTAATCTCTATGAAAAAAACAAAAAACAAGTACATCCTTAACAACCTCTATTCCTGACATGAACGGCCGTTTTCTTGGAACTAATTCATAGGCACTTTCCATTAGTTAGACTTCACACACTATATAAACAAATAGTTGAAGCGTGTGATAGAAAGAGGAAAAATGAATGGATTGACTATTGAGTGCAATCCCATAAATAGATAACTATGGGCAGTTTAGGTGCGCTTAAATTCAAATACAACTAGAAGGCATGCCGATCTTGCCACCCCTTTGACTGTGAAAAGCTCCAAATAGGCCCACAGTAGTTTAGAGTAGAAGAAGTAGAAAGCCACTTGAATAGTTGGAAAGGAGCCCTAATGTTGGAATTTAATAGAGACAGAAATGGTCATTTGTGCTCCACAACTACTGGTGTCATCGCCCTGCAAAGACATGGAACCAGCCAAGACTGAACACTAGCCCCGTTTTTTAGATGGGTCGGGACCGACCTTCTATCCTGGTGAACAATATTCCACTGATTAGGTAAGGAAAAAATTCGAACCTACAATTTTCAGGTTATAAGCCTGATGAGTTGACCAATTCCTCTACCCCTCTTTTTCCCCTTCTTTTTTGAACTTTAAAAACCAAGGTTTGACTTGCATGTGTTAAGCATATAGTCTGAGTAGCATGATGTTCCCTTCTTAGCGCTTAGGCCACTACCTCAAAGTAAACTTTTTGCTCTTTTCCTCTTATATAACAACGAGGGAAGAGATAGTAAGCATGACTTTCTACGTAATGATTTATCACGTTACAAGAGGGAGACCAAGAGAGTAGATTGGCTGTTTTTCCAGTAAAGTATAGTTGATAATCCCATTTTCGAATATGAATTTGAATATATTCTCTTTATTATTATAAATATAGCTTTTTTATCTTCCACGTTATCTCCACAACTTTGGGCGACCCCTTCCACTTCTTTTTTTTAATTTCAAGCATGGACCTTAACTTATCGAACTGGCTTAGTAAAGTTGAAATCATTAGCTTTCAACTGTTTATAGTCAGCAGTGGAAAAGGGCGTAGCTTTGATTGCTCAAGTTGCCCTCTCATGGTCGGATGTGAAAAAGAATGTAACATCCCAAATTAAGTATCTCAAATGTGTTGATTGGTTACTAATACTTGTTTAACATATATTCTATTGTAGATAAGTAATATAAAAGACGGGAAGACAAGTCGGGTTAGTTTCGGAGTCAAATAACCAGGTATGTAAGGCATACTCTATTTCACACTCTTTGGTATGAAGTCGTACAATTGTTCCATCAAGCAAGTTTCCGAGGTTATCCTATAACAAAGTGCTACATAATGGCAACACATTACACTCCATGTATCCAATGACCTTGTTCCCAATCTCTAACACATTAGAATACCTCAATACGTGCTTATTATTAAATCTGCGCGTTTATCTTCACTAGAAAATTTCAGGAGTTCTCCGTTTTTTCAAATAAGACCCATGTGTTATTTCAGCTCCTAAACACTTTATTTGTGTGCCAACGGCTCCCTACCTCATTGTTTTTGCATTAAGTGTATATTTACATGTCTCTTATTATCGTATTATTGGTTCAAGGTACCATAATGTGATGACCACCAAAGTAACAATCTCAAAGGCTAAATAAACTAAGTAATGCTAATCTGTAAAATGACGAGTGGCAGCTCATGGGCACTTGCCTAGCACGGGCCAATATCGATACCTTTATTTGTGGGTGGCAGCTCTGGGGCATAAGCCTAGCATGGGCCGATCTCAATCTTTATATGTAGGTGGCAGCTCAAGGGTGTAAACCTAGCATGGGCCGATCCTAATTTATCTATTTACCATTGATCAGCTGGTCATTTGCATTATATATGGCTTACAAATATTATGAAGTAAGAAGGGTAAAAATGAATAAAGGGAACATAATATATGTAGTCCTACAATTTTATATAAAAGTGGTCTACTAGTACTACTTGTACACTTGTATCTGATTTTTATTGAGCTCGTGTACCATATATTGTTACTTTTAGCCTTACATATTCAGTACATATTTTCATACTGGCGTCCCTTACGGGGGACCTGTATTTCATGCTGCAGGCACAGTTACTTCAGCTCATACACCTCACTCGTAGGAGCGCAGGCTATTCCGTGCATATTGATGAGCTCCAGGTTGATTCAGGGCTTTCTGAGTCTATTCCATATGCTTTGGTATTGTGCTGTAGGTTAAGAGTAAGACGAGGGGGTTTGTCCCGACCCTAACTAAGTCTATGTATCTTTTAGAGGCTTTGTAGACTAATGTAAAGTTATGGTAGTGTCCTGATTTTAGACATGGTGGCCCAATCGGTCAAATGTTGTACATATCAGTTTGTGCGTGCATGTGTAGTTATTTTCATCGATACATAATATTATGTTTGTCAGAACCTTTAGTTGTTATAGTTAAATACATGGGAAGTACAAGTTTTTGAATTGGTTCTCTCGGGCCTTTACTGCTACGAGTGCCTATCCGCCCCAATAGAATTTGAGGCATTACAAAAGTGGTATCAGAGCGCTCATCCTAGGGTGTCTACAAAGTTGTGTCTATATAGAGTCCTATTTATGGGCGTGTGTACACTACATCTATAAATAGGAGGCTATGTGACATTTAAGGGTTGTCTCTTTTTCTTCATATCTTAGATCGTGCAATAGAGCCCATGTTGTAGGTGAAGTTATATTTAAACATTGAACCTATTTTTTTTCCTCTTATTATAGTAAAGATACCGGTTACAAGAAGGAGTAGGAATACAGGTAAGCAAAAGGATGTGGCTGCCGGAGAAGGGTGGTGCAAGTCACCACCTAAACAAGCTAATCAAAGTGAGGCTCAAGCTGAGTTTGTATCCCAGACTTCTTCTACTCCTCCCCCTTCAGCAGATCTAAGAAGGAGAAGAATCGTATCCTCAGAACCACCTATTAATGCTACTGACCAAGATCTAAGGAATGCGGTGCAATTATTGGCTCGTATAGTTACTGGACAAACTTAAGGACAAGCCATTCCAACTACAGGTTCTAGTGGTGCAGATAGGGCAGCTAGCCTACGAACGCAGTATTTCCTCAAATTGGATCCTCCCATGTTCACCGGATCAGATCTTAATGAAGACCCACAAGACTTTATTGGTCAAATCCAAAGGGTTTTAGATGTCATGTATGTGTCGGGTAAAGAGATATTTGAGCTAGCAGCATATAGATTCAAAGAGGAGGCTATATTTTAGTATGAAGATTAGAAATGATCTAGGGGTATCGATGCATCTCCAGCTACTTGGCCTTCCATTTGAGATTTGAGAAGCCCGTGCAGATTAGTTCCTAAATCTTCGCCAAGGGAATATGAGCGTGAGGGAGTACAACCTTTGGTTTAACTTTTGGCTAGGTATGCTCCTAATATAGTAGATACAATGGATGATAGAGTTCATCGAAATATAGATAGATTGGATCCATATCTGGTTAGAGATTATACTATTGCTGCTCTGAACAAAGACATAGACATAGCAAGGATACAAGATTTTGCACAAAAAAATGGAGGATCAGAGGCAACGAAGAAGAGTACAAGAATTGGAAAGAGGGTATTCCAAAAGGACTAGATCTACAGGGCAGTTTATGGCATCCCAAGAAGAGTTAAGGCCTCAATTTTCTAATAGACCGCCTAGGCCATTATCTTCTTATTCTACAGCTAGTGCTCCACCATAGTTTCAAGGGTCTAAAGGAAACCAATTTGGGAAGAGAAGTGAGAGTCCGAGTTCACGAACATAAATGCGGAGACACCAACTCTTCAAACCATTTCGGTGGTAAATGAATTTCCTGATGTATTTCTTGGAGACCTTCCAGGTTTGCCTCCTAAACGAAAAGTGGATTTTGGTATTGATGTGATTCCAGGAACCCAACCAATCCAGTTCCTCCGTATACTGGTAGAATTACGAGAAATGAAAGAGAAATTGAAAGACTTGCTAGAGAAAGGATTCATAAAGCCTAGTATGTCCCCCTGGGGCGCACCAGTGTTATTTGTGCGTAAGAAAGATGGTTCATTGAGAATGTGTATTGACTACCAGCAACTGAATAAAGTGACTATTAAAAATAAATATCCCCTCCCAAGAATTGATGATTTATTTGATCAGTTACAAGGCGCCAAGTGTTTCTCAAAGATTGATTTGAGGTCAGTTTACCACTAAGTGAGGGTCAAAGAGAAGGATATACCCAAGACAACTTTCCAAACACGGTACTGTTATTACGAGTTCCTAGTCATGTCCTTTGGGCTAACTAATGCACCTGCAGCTTTTATGGATTTGATGAATAAGGTGTTCAAGCCATTCTTGGATGTGTTTGTGATAGTTTTTATAGATGATATTTAGGTTTATTCGAGATCAAATGAGGACCATGCTAATCACTTATGACAGGTGTTGTAGATTCTTCATGATCGTACGCTATTTGCAAAGTTCTCTAAATGTTAGTTTTGGTTAAAATCTGTGGCATTCTTGGGTCATATTGTATCTGATGAAGGAATAAAGGTTGATACTTAAAAGATAGAAACCGTGAAGAATTGGCCAAAACCTACAATGCCTACGGAGGTTCGTAGTTTCCTTGGGTTGACAGGTTATTGTAGAAGGTTTGTTGAAGGTTTTTCTTCAATTTCTGCACCTTTAACCAAGCTAACACACAAAGCATCCAAGTTTCAATAGAATGATGCATGCGAAAGAAGTTTCCAAGATCTAAAGAATAAGTTAACTTCTACACCCGTATTGGTGCTTCCAAAAGGCACAGAGGGGTATGCAGTATATTGTGATGCTTTAAGAATTGGCTTAGCGTGTTTATTTATTCATCACGGTAAAGTCATAGCATATGCCTCAAGACAACTACGGCCACACAAGAAAAATTATCCAACACATGATTTGGATCTAGCAGCGGTTATATTTGCCTTTAAAATATGGCGTCACTACCTGTACAGGATTCATGTTGATATATACACTGACCACAAGAGTTTGTAGTATATCTTTAATCAGAAGAACCAAATTTGAGGCAGCGAAGATGGCTTGAATTATTAAAAGACTATGATGTTGATATCTTGTATCATTCGGGGAAAGCAAATGTGGTGGCAGATGCATTAAGTCGGAACACTATGGCACCATCTATAAAAAAACAAGGGATGACTAAAGATTTGTACCAACTAGCCAATTTGGGTGTTTGCCTTCTTGAAACTCCAGATGAAGGGCTTATTGTTTATAATGCTGCAAAATCTTCCCTAGTAGCTGAAGTAAAAGAGAAGCAATATGCAGATCCTATTCTATTAAAGCTTAAGTGTTAATGTGCAATGTGGTATGATGAAAGCATTTGAGCTTATGCAAGAAGGAGTACTTTGGTGCCAAAAAAGATTGTGTGTGCCGAATATCGACGGGCTAAGAAAGATGATTATGAAAGAGGCACATCGTTCGAGGTATTCCATCCTTCCAGGGTCAACTAAGATGTATCAAGATTTGAAAGAAATATATTGGTGGAGTGACATAAAGAGGAACACTGCAGAATTTGTAGCTAATGTCCAAACTGTCAAGGAGTTAAAGTAGAGCACCAAAAGCCCAGGGGTTATATGCAATGTATAGATCTTCCAATCTAGAAATGGGACATGATCAACATAGATTTTGTCACTGGTTTACCTCGTACATCTCGAAGGTTTGATTCCATGTGGATGATGTTGATAGGTTTACCAAATCAGCACACTTTCTACCAGTTAGGACTACTTGCATAGTTAAAAATATGCCAAATTATATATTAAAGAGATAGTTCGGCTACATGGAGTTCCAATCTCTATTATATCAGATCGAGGAGCTCAATTTATGGCAAATTTTTGGAAGTCTTTTCAGAGAAATCTGGGAACACAAGTGATCCTAAGTACAGCTTTTCACCCTCAAACAGATGGACAGACTTGTGTATTAGACTTTAAAGGTGTAACACCCTATATTCCGCGTGTACTAGTTCTACTTATGTGGCACTTGATATGGACTTATGGGGTAGGTAATGGACTCGGATATCCTATGTGATTGGTGACGGTAAGATAGGTTTGGAGGAGTTCCCACATGTACTGAAACGTGGTATGATTAAGTTACCTTCGATGAGAGAATATAAACTTGGAACCTTAAATAGGTATTTGAATCTAAAGGATGAAGTGACCAAGTTTTAAGTTTTAACTATAAGCATTTTGATCTTAAAATAGAACAAAATATTGAGGTGCTTGCTTAACTTATTTTAAGCTAGTAGGTGAATCACCTACTTTGACCTTTTGACCAATAAGTACGTGAATCACCTATTAAGGATCCCTTAACCAGCTTATTGGGCCAAATACACTACCACCTACTTAAGTTAATTCTGGCCCAAATTAAATAAGAGAAAAGGAGGAGAATGGGCAGCCAAGGCCCAATAGTTTTTAATCCACAAAGGCCCAATATAATGGGAAAGTAGGTGCATCACCTACTTGATAAATTATGGCCCAAAAATAACCAAGAAAGTCGGCCAAGAGCAGCTCTTTTTAAAGGGATTAAAACCAGCCCTTATAGCTCATTTTAACTAGCCAAAAAAAAATTAGCTTTTAAGATTTTCTCTCTTGTTCTCTCTTAGCTATGCAGCAGCCCTAAAATTCCACTAGGGTTCTTTGGAAACCTTCCTTCCAAGTTAAAGATAAGTGAACAAATCATGAGCACATCTTAAGAATACTATAAGGATTATGTTCTCCATGATTAAACGAGAAGATATCCCTTTTTAAGTTTGGCAGTCCCTTTATCCTTGATTATTAAGAGATTTTTCTCTTCACTTTTGGTTTGTGAGTAAAGGGATCAAACTATTGATACATTAAGGTAATAAAATACCACCGAAATTAAGGTATGGCTAATGTCTATTTTTTCCCTTTTCCTATATACGCGTGTTGGTTGAGGATTATGTATATGTTGTTGTTAACAACTCAAGGAATGGTGAGTCCAATTTCTGGTTGCCATATTAAGGGGTATTTGGGGCTGTTTTGGATTTGTTTTATGTATGTATGTTGGGGGCTTCTTGGTTGACGTTGGGGGAATGGTGTGAATAATTTCCATTAAAAGGTAGAAGAAGAGTATAATAGTACACCACCAAATTGAATGTCGCTTAAGTTTACTGCCCACATCACTTGATATACTGTTTTGAGAGTACAATAATGATGAAACTATTAAGGGGATCTTATAAAAAGTTACATCATGTATGAATGTAATTGGAGAAGAATGAGGTTGAGAGAACACCCTTGATTAGTTGATTGTGGATTACTGCTCGGTTACTATTTTAGTAAGTTTAAATGGCATGAATATGTTAATTAGCTACTAATACTAGTCTTATGCTATTGTAGATTAGTAATCTAAAAGGAAAGACGTTAAGTGAAAGTGTGATCAGTTGTGCAGCAAGGTATGTATGGTTCATCGATCCTACTCTTTGGTATGAATCTAACTCCTTTGTTACAAAGTAAGCTTCCTAAGAATTCTTCCTTTCAAGTTATACATAACTACAGCGTACAACCCCCACGGTGGTTAACAACCTTATTCTAACTTGTCGAGTTGTTAAAGTACGTAAAGATGCGTTTGTTACTAGATCTGTCCATTTCCTTTCTAAATACTAGTATGATATGGGTGCTTTCAGAAATAAGCCTTACGAGTTGTTCTCTTAGTTAACATGACCCATGATGTTAGCTAAGCTTCTATGTGTTATATTTCTATTATTGTTGTATTCGACCTCATTGCTACTGCATCTAGTGCATATTTGCACACCTTTTGCTACTGGTCCAAAGTTCCAAATCTAATACATGACCACCAAAACAACTTTAAAGATAAAAATAATGATTTGAAGTGAATCTATATCTTTTGGGTGGTATCCCAGGGGTGGAAGAAACACCTAGCATAGGTCGATCCCAATATTACGGGTGGTATCCCAGAGGCAAAAGAAAACCCTAGCATGGGTCGATCTTGATTTGTATACTTATGAGAAACGTATCCCAGGGGTTAGAATGCCTAGCATGGGTCATCCTCTTTTACCACTGATCAGCTGGTCATTTGTATTATGCCTTATAATCTTATAAAGTAAAGAAGAATAAAGCAAAGTAAAGGATGTAATGTACATGATCCCATAAGCATAAGCAAAGTTGGTATTCTATCCTTATCTTTATAGTTATATATTGATAACTGATTTTATTGAGATATTGTCTTATTTATAGTCATTTCATGCCGTACATACTCAGTACACTCTTTGTATTGACACCCTTTGTGGGGGACACTATGTTTTATGCCACAAGTATAGGTACTCTAGCTAGTATACCACCCCAGTAGGAGCACAGGGCGTCCAGTTGCTATTGGTGAGCTCTAAGTTGATTCGGAGCTTTTCGAGTCTGTTATATATTTTGGTATTGTGTAGTAGTTATGAACAAGGCGGGGGTTTATCCCAACCTTAACTAAGTGTCCAGGTGTCTTTTAGAGGCTTTGCAGACTATGTGAAAAGTGTGGTAGTATTATGTTCTTTTAATGTTGTGGCCCCAATGGCAAAGTCTTGTATATGTAGGTTTGGACTTACTTACGTGGTTTGGTTTATCAATGCATCTTATCCATACTAGAAGAAGCTTTGAATGCCATAATTATATGCATGAAAAGTACATGGTTAAGAGTTGGTTCTCCCAAAATGGGTGCCTGTCTGCCCCAATGGAATTTGCGGCGTGACAAAAGATAGTTGGGATGATCATCTACCTCTCATCGAGTTCTCCTATAACAATAGCTATCATTCACGTTTCAAAATGGCACCATATGAAACTTTGTATGGAAAAAAGTGTAGATCACTAATTGGATAGTTTGAAGCGGGTGAAACTACCTTATTCGGGCCAGATCTTGTCATTAAGCTATGGAAAAGGTTAAAGTGATCCAATAGCGACTAGAAATAGCCCAAAGTAGACACAAGTCATATGCGGATGTTAGGAGAAGGGGGCTAGAGTTTGCTATAGGTGATTGGGTATTCTTGAAGGTATCACCAATGAAGGGGGTTATAAGATTTAGTAAGAAAGAAAAATTAAGTCCACGTTATATAGGCCCATACCAGATTACTCGGAGGCTTGGCCAAGTTACCTATGAATTAGAGCTACCCCAAGAGCTCTCAGCAGTTCATCCTGTATTTCACGTTTCAATTCTTTGAAAGTGCATTGGAGATCCATCTCATATTACCCTTATTGAAGATGTACAAATTATAGAAGATCTCACCTATGAGGTAATACCTATTTCTATTCTAGATCAACAGGTTAAGAAGTTGAGGAATTAGGAAATAGCTTTTGTAAAAGTGCTTTTGAGGAATCGGCAAGTAGAAGAGATCACATGGGAAGCTGAAGAAGCGATGAAGTCCAAGTACCCCCATTTGTTCAAATATAAAGAAAAAGTCCAAGATGCTGAATTGGAGCAATAACAAGTAGTCTAAAATATATAGGTACTATGTGGTAATAGGGATATTAAACTTAGGCTTGAACTTGTTTTGGTTAGACAGTTATGCTAACATTCGAGGACGAATGTTTCTAAGGGGGGAAGGATGTAGCATTCCGTATTTTGCTTGTACTTGTTCTAATTATATGGAACTTGGTATAGCCTTTTGATATATATAACGTATGAGAATTATTATGCAAGTATTAATAGTATAGATGGAATTATAGATGCTTCCCGTACAGTTTAATGTGTGCAACTAATTTAACGATAAGATTACTATTTAAACTTGGAATCGTAAGCTAGTATTTAAATCAAAAGTTTAAAGTGACCAAGTGTGTATAAGTTGAAGGTTAGATTAAAGGGATTAGGAGATGAAAATAGAGCAAAATATTGAGGTGCTTGCTTGAATTATTTAAGCTAGTAGGTGAGTCACCTACTTAAGTTATTTGGACCAAATTAATGGTCCCATGGCTATGGATTAGATTTGGGTCTATGCTAATATACTCATTTGGGCCAAATTGAATAAAAGAGAAAGAAAATGGATAAGTGGCCAAACACACCAATCTTCCAAGGCCCAAATAACAAGAAATTAAGCAAGTAGGTGCATCACCTACTTTGAAGTTTTAGCAGCTTGGACCCTTAAGTAGGTGCATCAACTAATTGGACCAATTTGACCAATTTTATGGTCCAAAATATAGCTAAGGAGGTGGACAATATAGGGCCTTTAAAAGGCGAAGTTGTTGGTTATTTTACTTCACTTTTAAGTCACAAAAAGGAGTATATTTCAGCAAATCTCTCTACTATCTCTAAAACAACAAGAATAGCAGCCCTATTTTTCCTTCTAGGGTTCTTGAAGAAACCCTCACCTTTGCAACCCAAGGTAATGGAAAAAAACTTCAAGGTTTTGTTTAATTATCTCATGGAATATTAGGAAAACAAGTTATAAGTGTTTGACTATAAGTATATGGCTGATTATCGAACAAGCTGTTTGTTCACGTTTCCTTGTTATTGAGGAACTTTCTTTCTTCTTCTTTGGTTTAAGTGTGAAGGAAAGTTCAAGCTCTTGCAGGGTTCAATTAAAAGAATAAGTTGCTAAATTGAGGTAAGGTGACTGCTCCATTTTGTTTTTTCTTATATATGAATTTGAGAGGGGATTATGGATGTCTTGTTATTGAGAACTCAAGAGATGATGAGTTCAATAATTGATTGCTACAATAAAAGGGATTTGGGACTGTTTTGTGGATTGTTTTGTATGTGTATGTCATGGGCTTCCAGGTTGAAGTTGGATAAAGGTGTGATAAGTTTGTAATGAATTATAGAAGAAAGATATGGTGATACACCACCGAACTAATGTTTGCTGCCCAATCTATTTTGCGTATTATTTGAAATGTGTAGTGAATTCAGGTGGTTTTGGTGAACCTTATAAGAACCTAAATGGTATGTGGGTGTAATTAGAGGAAAAAAAGGGTTAAAATAACACCCTTGTTTGATAGATTAGTAGTTGCTGCCTGGTTACTGTTTTGGGTGAAATTAAGTATCTCAAATGTGTTGATTGGTTACTAATACTAGTTTACTATTTCTATTATAGATAAGTAATCTAAAAGGCGGGAAATCAAGTCGGGTTACTTTCGGAGTCAAATAACCAGGTATGTAAGGCATACTCTATTTCACACTCTTTGGCATGAAGTCATACAATTGTTCCATCAAGCAAGTTTTCGAGGTTATTCTATAACAAAGTGCTACATAATAGCAGCACATTACACTCCATGTAGCCAATGACCTTGTTCCCACTCTCTAACACATTAGAACACCTCAATACGTGCTTATTATTAAATCTGCGCGTCTATCTTCACTAGAAAATTTTAGGAGTTCTCCGTTTGTTCAAATAAGACCCATGTACGGCTCCCTACCTCATTGTTGTTGCATTAAGTGTATATTTACATGTCTCTTATTAGCGTATTACTGGTTCAAGGTACCATAATGTGATGACCACCTAAGTAACAATCTTAAAGGCTAAATAAACTAAGTAATGCAAATCTGTAAAATGACGAGTGGCAGCTCAGGGGCACTTACCTAGCATGGGCTGATATCGATACCTTTATTTGTGGGTGGCAGCTCAAGGGAATAAGCCTATCATGGGCTGATCCCAATCTTTATATGTAGGGGGCAGCTCAGGGGCGTAAGCCTAGCATGGGCCGATCCTAATTTATCCATTTAACACTGATCAGCTGGTCATTTGTATTATGTATGGCTTACAAATATTATGAAGTAAGAAGTGTAAAAATAAAGAAAGAAACGTAATGTATGTATTCCCACAAGTTTATATAAAGGTGGTCTACTAGTACTACTTATACACTTGTATCTGATTTTTATTGAGCTCTTGTACCATGTGTTGTTACTTTTAGCCTTACATATTCAATACATATTTTCGTACTGACGTCCCTTACGGGGGACCTGTATTTCATGCTGCAGGCACAGGTACTTCAGCTCATACACCTCACTTGTAGTAGCACAGGCTATTCCATGTATATTGGTGAGCTCCAGGTTGATTCAGGGCTTTCTGAGTCTGTTCCATATGCTTTGGTATTGTGCAGTAGGTTAAGAGTACGAAGGGGGGTGGGGGGTTGTCCTGACCCTAACTAAGTTTATGTATCTTTTAGAGGCTTTGTAGACTAATGTAAAGTTATGGTAGTGTCCTGATTTTAGACATGGTGGCCCCATCGGTCAAATGTTGTACATATCAGTTTGTGCGTGCATGTGTAGTTATTTTCATCGATACATAATATTATGTTTGTCCGAACCTTTAGTTGTTATAGTTACATATATGGGAAGTACAAGTATTTGAATTGGTTCTCTCGGGCCTTTACGACTACGAGTGCCTGTCCGCCCCAATAGAATTTGAGGCGTGACAAAGAATTTCTTTTGTTTAGCAACAGTCTTATAAGGATGATGCTTCCCCTGTGCCTTATTAATAATTAATAAGGAAGACCGGGCTAAAGGTAACTAATTTTTGCCCACCCGGTGGCATAGTAGGTAAAAAGTCTATTGGTTGCTTTACTTTCTTACCTCGGGTAGGTTGAAAAAGCTGTTGACAAAGAATATTTTTCTTTTCTCTTGCGACCTTCTACGCCAAGGAGGGTTCAAGGTATCGATCCCAATAGCTTTTCAAGAGGTGCGTAGCATTCTTTATAGTCGTTACAAAAGCTTGTTAAGAGAAAGAGGTCTTTGTTGCTTGACTGCGTGAACTAGGTCCATGTCTTGCTTTTGGCATTCCCACTATTGACGTCCCATCGAGTTAGCTAGTATTGGGTGAAAGGGATTTAGGAATGAATAGCAGGCAAAGTCCTTGCTAGGAATTCTGAGTAACTTTCTGTATTCCTTAAGGTTATAGGTGAAGCTTACTTCCTGCGGTAGCCCCTTAGACCTTAGCCTCTTAAGGGTTAGATTCTAGTGGTGGGATCTTGGGTCGTCCAAACCCATATCTAGTAAAAGTAGTGGCCTGGTTGTCCCTACACCCCCTTATCTTGCGTGTCTGTGGGAGCAGTTTGTGCTAGCATTTTGGCTCTCGCCTTATGGTTCTCAGTCCTCTTTCGCCGAGATGCCTTTTAAAAAGATTTTTTCCTATATCAAAATAAGACCCACTATACTAGATTTAGTCAATTCAGGTGTGGATGGGGATTCCCCAATAGATTCTACAAATTACGATTTTGATGCCCCTGTACATAAATATATGGATAGGGATACCAATTTTGAGTTATTCATAAACCCTCATCTGGATAAACAAGCAAGGGTTTCATCCTCTACTTATGGGAATGCAACTTCGAGAAATGCTGCTTCAGGATAAACTAGATATGTTGCTAGAGAAACTAGATATTTTCCTATGGCTTGGGCCCTTTCACTCGAGAACTCAAAGGAGGGAAATAATTCTTTAACATAGTCACAAGAAGGTGGTATACGACCATTAGAGCCCTAGAAAGAGGAGTAACTAAGAAGAGAGTGGTATAAAAGAATGAAAGGAATGTCTTCGATCTGGCTTTTGTTCCCTATAGGTTTATAGCATGCTAGGCTAGCTAAGAAAGGTATTCTATGTTTCTCTTTTTGTTGTTCGGCTTGATAAAATTGTTTAGACTCGTCTCCTAGCTTCATCTTTCCATAGATATGAAGACTATAAATTATCAATCAGAGAGCAGGGCTATTCTAATATATAGAAGTAGTTAAGGGCTTGACTAAGTAGTAGATATGGGATTGCGGGGTGCAGGAGTAGGGTTGTACTCTAGAGGTAATGCTATACTCCATTCTTCCTCCTGGCTTCCTTTCTATTCTCACTCATCCAACTGATGAATGCAATTGGAGTAGAATCGCTTTCCCTTACTAGGTTTAGGAATCCGTAATTCTTCAAGAGACGAGATTAACCCGGATCAAAAGAAAGCTTCTTGTCGAGAGATAGATTACAACAAAAATGACTCATGAGGATAGATTAAAGCAAGGAACGTTCTTTTGCAGCTTACCCGTTCTATAAGAGAATGGTTCAACTGGTTAGGTGGTCTACCGCATTATTCACTGCACTTTATTTAAAGCAGTGTGCGTCATCCGGGGTGATAAAAAAGAACCATACCTTGTTGACAGTGTCCCCGTCCCTTAATCATTAGGCTACCTTCAAATTCTTCCCTCCAGATATGTTTGAGATTGGCGGGAAGGATAGAGCCCAACTTATTTTATACGGATACGAATATTCCTTGTCATTCTAATCTTTATATAGTTCCAACAGGCCTATTCTTTGACTCTCCTATAGTGTATAGTATATTCTTTCCATCTTCCTACTAAGATAGGTATTCTAACAACAAACTACCTAGCTTAGCTAATTGGCAGCTCCACATCATGAACTGCATCGGAAAGGGCATCCGATCTTTCTTTTATGGGCTCTTTCCATCGTATCTGACCTATCCGAATTAGCCCTCCCAAGCAGATAAAGAGATGGATCATCTGATCTTGAAATAGGTCATCCCGGCTATTCCGATCTTTTATCTGTTCATTTCATTAGGTATCTAAATCATACAATTCTGAGGATTCTGCATTTCACATTTATTCTACAGGACCAAAACGAGGCCTTTCCTCGCTAGTTGGAATAAAAACCTCAACAGCAGCCTTCCTCCTTCTACCTATCCTTACTACCTATGAAATGAGTCCCAATTTCAATCCCTAAAAAAGATGCAACTGATAGATGGATGAATATTGATGGCCAGTTCTATGAATCAAAATCTCGAGTTGGAGGCATCGTTGAAAGCCAATTGATTTGGTTTTCTCGAAATCAATGAGGGGACTTGAAATTATAGATCCATTTTGTGATCCATGCAACTCAGACAAGAATCATATATCTTACCCACCCAGTGCTGTTCTGATTGAATTTCAAAGATCTCGTTCGCTGTCAAAGCATATTTTGTGAAGTGTTCTCCTGCCCCTGTCACCTGATATAAAGTCAACTGGAAACTGTGATCGGAGTCATGGTTTGAAGATAATAATTTGGAGATTCATTTGACAGAGAAAGGTGTCTTGGTTGCTGATACCGAGGTTGAATAAATCATTCCACCTAGCAATAGCAAAACTGGAGTTTGGCACAGGTCAAAGGGGAAAGCAAGGAGGAATTCCACTTTGGAAAGGAAAAGGGCAGTTCCAAACGAAGGACCCTGGGCCAAGATTCCCGGTGTCCAAGTGTCAAGTCCTGAGGGCTTGTGTCCATCGAAAGCTTCCTTTTTTCATTTTAGTCTTTCCTTGTAATGAACCAAAATGTGAGAGGCAGGGCTTGGTCTTAAGGTTGAATTTGTTGTCACTAGTCAGTCCAACTGCACGAGTGAAAGGTGAAAGTCAAGATTACGTGGAACCAGGCATAACGTGTCAAAGGTCATCGAGTCATCGTAAAGGGGAATAGGTTGTTTTGTGCATCCAATAACTGAAAGAGTTTGTGGAGAAGGGTTGAGTTGCGTAATAGCATATTCGTAGGTCAATAAATTATTGGATTTGAAATCAAACTCTCTACCTTGGGCGGATAGGAATTGAGACTTTTAATGATCTGCTTTTCTCTCCTCGTAATCGAAGCTGACCCCAGAAGTTGGGTATTCCTTCTTAAGAGGACACTAACCCTCCCGATCTTGCTAGCCGAGGGCTCAGTCTCTTAAGATTTAATCTTTCCCCTTCCGATCCTAGGGAATCACACTTATAGTAGGAGGTTTACTATGTCCCCAACTTCTCTTTATTAAGAAAGTAGATTGTCTACTATAATTAGATTTTGCTCGTAAAAACAGAAACTTGTAATATAGCTAGACCAAATTCAATAAATGGAGTCCGTCAATAACATTATGAAACTGAACCCATATGGCAAAAAGTAGAAGCAGCGGGTACGTCTGATCGGGTTTATTCATGTCCAATAAACTTCAAACAAAAGGAGATTCGAGTATCAGATTTGAGCGGATAGGCGAAGATAGGATGAGGGGAAGAGTAAAGAAAAGACAAAAGCAAGAGTTCCACCATCTTACTTTACTAGTTTTATTTTCGTATGATAGTCGCCCCTTTCTCACTGCTCCCTTTCTCGGTGAAGCAGAGTGAGCAACTTTTTTCTTTGCTACTGCTGCCATACTACAAAAAAGGCCAATAGCTGCGCTTACTTTTTCCTTCATCCCTGAAAATAGCATATGCATCCCGGGATTTTTCCTATCTCAGAAGTGGATTCCCCTGCAAAGGTACTTAAGTACGACTACGGCTATGAAAAGCTTATTGAAAGAGGAGAAATGAGTGTAAACTCGGCTCTAAAAGTTTTAATTGCCTCCCTCTCTCCGCCTATAACTGAAAAAAAGAAGCACGACAAAAAGCCAACCTTCTTTTTTTATTCATTTGATGAGGGATTAAGTACTGAATTAATGAAATTACACCTATATCGCAACAAAAAAAAGCTGCTCTAGATTTAGCGCGCACCCTTTCTCCTACGAGGAAAGTTACTCTTTTCGATTCATGTTTGGCCCTTCCTGGGTCTGGATGACAGTATATTAGCGACTTTGTCCTTGAATTCATTTTATTTCATATCCACCGATCCATGGAAGAGACCAAGGATGAGTAAGATAGATTTAGGGATGGCAGACGGGTCTAGAATAGATTCCCTAACAGGTCCTAACTTTTCAACAACAGAGGCAAAAACTTACTCTTTCAAGTCAAAGTCAAAGTCGGGTAGACTAAGGTGGAGTTTATTTTACAGTTTTTCTAGGGATATGGGTATAGAGTGAATTCTATACGCATAAACCGAGTGAGTTTTCGCCAATCCAGATGTGCCAAAAATTGAGGACTATGAGGGCACGATGCTATCCTTATACTTTGTTTGTTGCACTTGACCTAATGTACACTTTCCCCCTTTTTCTCACTCTTTTGGTGTCAATTTGAATCTATTTTTTTATGCTACCAAAAGATGGAAAGGGGAATCGACTCGTTCCTTCCTTGCGGAGGATGAATCAAGGCCTGAAGTTGGTTCGTCGAGCAAGAGAAGAGAAAGATCAGCAAGGATTTCATACCCTATGCTAGTTATTTTTCTCTCCCCCTAGATATTCCTTTAATAAGTCCTCCACCTATTTTCGTGTAACGACATCGATGATTATGAAATGTTGGAATAAACAGTTGCAACAATCATGTTCAATTTATTTTGACAGTTTTAGATTTTGGTGGTTTATAATCAAGGGCGAGAAGGAAGTTCATGGAAAGGTAGCTCACATACCTTTCCTGGCCTAATTCTTTAATAATCACTTCAGCTCTTTCATACTTCTGACGTCGACTCATCTTGCTTGGAAGTCTTAAGAATACAACAAAAATGAATGCTTCCTCTATAGTCAATTGTGGAAAAAGCACATCAACTTGTGTCATGAGACCTACCTAGCACAACATTGCTCAATTTTGTATGGAAGTTAATACAAAATCATGTACATTGAAAGAAAGACTTTTTTAGATTCTTGGTTTTAAGGCAATAGAAAGAGAGAAGGAAAAAGGAATTATTGATGGATAGGTAATATACCTCCTATTGATAGCTGTATTATATGGGATGTCATTGTATATAACAGTTCCTCTGACATTTTCTTGCAATCTTCCTCCCAATATATTTAACAGGATTGTTTCGAACCTTGAGTATCTATTTGTAATTGTCATGCTCAAACTGGGAAGCTACCTTTGATACAACTGCCTTGACAAGATTGTTGGGAGAAGCTTGGCTAATCTTCACCTTCTACTCAATATCCACGAACTACATTCAAAGACCATTTAAATGGCAGAAGCCAAAACTCTGAAATATCTATCAACAATTTGAATCTTTGAAACATTTATGAGAAATGAAAGATTGGTTAGAGAAAAAATTACCTTGAGAAATATGGGGAGGGGTTGATCTTTATTAGCAATTGATGTATCATCCTCTACCTCTATATCAATTTTAGAGCTTCTGTTTCTGAGGTAAGCTTGAGACATGAACTCTATGTTATGGCCAAAGCCATTGCTTCCAGTTGGAGGGGACAATGACAAATCCTCAATTTCATCTTGTCTAAGATGCTCCGTTGTGTCATGAACTGCAAGTTAAGCGTTGCTCCTGGGTGTTAGACAAATTTCATTGTTATATATTGATAGCCTAAAGACTATATAACACACGAAATTGGCTACTAAGATGCAAATTCCAGCAACCAAACAAAGAGAAAACAACACATAGAATGGAGATGAAGAAGAAGATTACTTGAAATTGAAAGATAGATAGAAAGACCCTTACCCTTATTAAGTGATTAGCACTAGAAGATGTTTCAAATATTCAAACACACTTAACAAACAAGAGTTCAAACCTTCCTTTTAGGTGACCTAAAGGAAACACTCTTCCTCAAGCACACCTTTCTTGCCGATTATCCAAGACAAGTGAAACCCTAACTTCAAATGTCAAAGGACCTATTTCGGATTCTACCTCTCACTACAGGACTAAAAAATACAATATAGAAGTAAGTTCAATATCATCAAAAAGTCTAATGAAAAGAGAAGTAAGATGGTCTATTTATACTATTACATTTAATGGACAAAAATGCCCTTAATGAGGGAGGGAATTTGGGGTGCCTCTTGAGTGTTGTTTTGGAGTGCATAATGACTTCAATGCCCTTTACTTGAGGGCGCCTCTTGAGTGTATAATTTTCCTTCCTTCCTTCTCTTGACCAAGGCTTCAAAATACTTCAAAAAGTCTTTAATTGCTTGCTAATTCTAAAGCCTTGACCCTTAGACCATACTTTGTGATTTTGATGCTCCTTGTGCTTGTATCATACATGGTGGATAAGATAGACATAACCAAAACTCTGCCTAAATCTTGAAACTGTTGAGCCACATGCTTTCTATAGGAAACTCGAGACTCTTTAGAATTGTGAATTTCTAGTTATCATACGCACTTGGTGCGCTTGACTTTCTTCAAAATTCTTTTTTAACCAAGTATTCAAATGACTCTGTTTGGGGTATTCTAACTCAGAAACGATGTACTAGCTGTTCATACATAATTAACTAAATCAAAGTGTTCCCTCTCTGATATCTGACATCTTTTAGATGAGCCGGTTCATACAATTCACCATAGTAGAGCAGGTAAAGGTCAAGGATCGAGTTGTCTGTTCATAGTTTCACTTTACTTCTACAATTTTGTTCCCCTCAGACTATTAAGGAAAAGCAAGAACACCTTTGATCTCTACATTCACCTATGTAATTTTGAAATCTGCTTTCAAGCAACTCTATTTTCTAAGAAAAAATGGACTAAAAAAGGAGAAGCGTCATGCGTCATGCTTTTGTAGACCAGCTAGTATACATTAAAAAAGTGGCTTCTTCAATTAAACTAGCTTCCTCATCTTCTCTTCTCCCCAACAACTTTAATCCGGAGGAATCACATATTCTTAAGCGAGAAGATCAGACTCTTATTATTGAATTTCCATTGTTTGCACGTAATAGCTCATTCTCTAGATTTTTTTTATGCTCAATATTTCTGCTTTCCATTTCTATTGGACCAGGTTAAGGCTTCTATAAGCAGTTCTGATCTCAAGCACCTATCATGATGGTTTTTGAGTAGCTCTGATCTACTGGAGCAGTTACAATTACTTCAGCTAGAGCTGCGACAATTGCTTTAGTAGGTGACAAGCTTAGCTATTCTGAAGTTCTAGTTAGAAAGAGGGGTTGGTAATCTAATCCCTCTTAGTGGTCTTATAATAGAGTGAGTGATCCTCGGGCAGTTATCTATGAGTTGAAGAAGGAACAAAGAATCAATATAAGGTGAAAGAACCTTCTTTCATTTGAATTTCTTGTTTCACTAGTCAGCCTCTAACTTCACTCTTGAATCAACAGGCTTGGAAACCTACTTTCTAAAGCGGGCCCTATTGGTATACAGTTTGCGAAACCATGCCTAGCTGCGGTGTCAAGCTCATATCCTCTACCTCTTTCTTGAAAAGAAACTATGCCTGATAAAGCAAATAAAGACTCATCTTCTTTCCTATCATATGTGTCAGAAGCATCAAATGATGTTGTATGAGGTGGGGGAATCCTAATCCAATGCCCTAAGCTCACGGTGACAAAATGTTGTTATGTCCCTGGAGAGTGCTCCCCCAGGAGTTATATGCCTGGAGTTCTATCCCTGGCCCTTTGACCTTCCACGGAACCAGAAGCATGAAAGATGGGATGACGCATTTTAGAAGAAAGTCTTTCTCTTTATTGATGTTGAACTTCATCTGCCTTATAGCGATGAAAATATATTCCCTTAGTCTTTACCCAGCTCTTCTTCTAGGGAAACAGTCATTGATAGCGCTCTTACCCGAATTTTTGTGATTTATGGCCTTAAGAGAATCAGGAGATATTTAATAGTTTGGGTCGAGCATCTAATCTTATTAAGAGTTGTCCTTTCATACCTTATTCTCCGAATGAACAAAGAGCAGGAAATAAAGCACCTGCCTTTAGGAGGGAAGTTCAGGGATTAGAGTGTGCCTGATTCATATGCAGTTTCCTCTCTGAAAGATGCCCAATCAAGAAAGATGTACCACCATGCCCGATGGGCAAGAAGCTAAGGCAGTTAAGGAGGGTTATATTGGGTGATCGTATCCAAACTTGAAAGAATTTCTGCAGAATCAGAATTAGATTGGTTTGAAGGTAAGGATGGCAAAGCTGGAATATTTTCTATGGTTTTGATTCTTCCTAAGTGGTTAGGTCACTCTTCTTCTCTTCGATTGGGGAAGTCTCCAATTTCCTTACTTTGATTTCCAATGACTTAGTATAATGCTCATTTGAATGTCGCATAGGTAAAGTGTTTATGGTCCACCGGGTGAGACCTCTTGTACTCTTCTTTTGCTGATTAAAAGCCGGATGAGAATTATCTCAAATCCTAGAATTAGAACTTCCCTTAAGAAAGGAAGGAATCTAGGGAAGAAGTCACAAGGATAGTTCCATTTCTCCATTAGCCAGGTACATGATTCCAGCTAAGAAACCTGCTCTTGCTCTATTCACTGAATATAGAGATTTATACTTATTAGAAACTATATTCTTACTCTTCTTTGTATTTCCAGGGGTATTTCGCAAACTAAGGAAAATAAAGAGTCTTATTCTCCCTTTCAGTCAGCTGGAAGTAATAAGATTGCTACTCTAGCCCTAGATGTGGATATGATCTTTCCTTACTGAACAACTTTTCCAGATCATGTTACAATTAGAGTTGCAGAGATAGAGAAAGACCATTCTCCTTAATAGTGGCCTTTTCACGAGCTGAGCTCGAACCTGTGCTTCTTTGTCTAGGAGTGCATTCTAGAAATCTAGTTGGAGATTAGTCTATCTACTAGTGCTTGAACTAAGACTGTTCAAAATAGAAATGGAATGAGTCTAAAAAGATAGGTCGAGAAGGGTTGCGAGCTCAAACGAATAGAGTTTAAGCCGAAAGTGTTTCAAAATAGAAAGAGAAAGGCTGGAGCGAAGTAGCTCGCCTAAAAGGAGAGAAATGAAGCACTCGACTGAGATTATTAGAAAAGAGAGAAAGGGCCTAAGGCACTTGCTAACGAGCAGGCGGGAGAAGACTGACTTGAAAAGACTCTCTACTATGAAGGCAATGGCTTTAAGGGTACTAACTGTGATATATGGGTAAGGAAAAGAAAATAGTAGCTCAGTCTCTCGAGGCATACTAGCAGGGCTTAACTAGAATCATAGAAAGAAGCTGTGGAGAAAGATCCAAGTACAAGTATTAAGTCAAACTGATTCAGGTATAGCAAGATAGTTCTTGTCTCCTTCTTCTACCTATTTTCCTTTATAGCACTTCTAGCCTTGAAAAGATAATCTTTCTTAGTTGTCCACTAACTAACTCTTTATTTTTCCTATCTCATGGAGTTCTGTTCCCCTTGGACTATTAAGGGAAAGCAAGGACACCTATGAACTCGATAACCTTGTGGCATACCGTTGAATCTACTCTACCCTACGCTACCCTTTTTCTTCCTTGTGATTCAACCATGGCAGATATTTAGTCAACTGCAGTTATGCTTACACCAAGAACTCCTATTCTATTGCATCAAGAGCTAATTTAATTGCAGTAATTACTGTAACAAGAAGAGCGTGGACTCATTCTCAAGCACACTTACAACAGCTGGCTTTTTTCTTAGGATATTTAGTAAGGCTAGGTTTAATAGCTAAATACAGTAGGTAGCAGGCGTATCCATTTTGGTTCCCGAGCGAGAATGATAAATAGGCGATGCACCATCCTTACTGCTATGTATGTTTTCCTTAACTTGATAGATTCATTCAATTGAACCCATACTCAAAGGAGGATCACAAGCTCGGGGCTCGATGAAACAGAAAGTTTCAGCATATTGAAAATGGGGTTAGCATGAAAGAAAGAGCCCGACATTCATTTCTGAATGAATATTCATAACTGAGTCTACTAAAACAAGGACCAGCCTTGTCTTGGTGATTAGAGGACACCTCTGATTATTCACCTCTAATGTGACACGTTCCCTCCCATTTATATGATCAATAGGATCAGTCGACTAGAGAGCAGAGCTATTCTTCTTTTGGGGAGACAAAGTCGTCCCTTCTACTAACCAAACCCTCAGTTTGGGGGCCTTCATCAACATGTTATGAAGCTCCAGTCTTTGGTGGGTCACCATTACTTGACTTAGAAAGGCAAAAATCTGGGCAAGGGAAAGCGCAGTGCGCCTGGTGCAAATGGCTTAATTTTTTCAAGGTATAACAATCAGAATAGAGGGTCCTACCTACGTACATGATTGATAGAATCAATATGTAGGGGGCGGTCAACTTGATGTGGGAGAGGCATGAGTGCAGTTCAATCTTGTGGTGTATTCATTTGTAGTGAGTAGGGCCGATTTCTCATTGATTAGTTTGCCTCTGCTCTATTAAAAAGTAGGAATTCCTACGGCAGTTTTGTCAATGAACGTGTCTCGGGCCGGATTGACTAACCTAACCCACCCTTAAGGAGGTTTTTCCATAGTTGGGTGTCTGCTTTAGTGTGATTTATGAAGGCTATGCTAGTTTTAGTAATATCTAAAACAAATGAAAAGAGATCGGGGTCTATAGGTGACAGTTGCAAGGAATTTGATCCCCCCCCCCCCAAAAAAAAGGAGGAAGCCGCGGTTGAACTCAAATTTTGGAAATATGTCAGGGCCCTTTTACCAAGTCTACCAGATAGAAGATGATAGAGGGCCAACTATCATTGCCTTGCACAAGGCGGTGCCCTTTCACTTCGAGTTTCTTCCTTCGTAGTCAAATCTGATGATATGCTTTGGCGATGTTACCTACCAAATAAAAGGCCTGCTAGGTGATCGAAATCGCTCAAGTGAGGACTCATTCACTCATTTACTCCCTATCTATTTAATACTTTCTTCTATCTACAACAAATATTTCAAAGATGACCCGCCGTGCCGGGATATAAGATAAGATACAATTCTTTTACTACTTGATTGACTAGTAAGAAAGAGCTTCTGTAAGAATTGGAAGACTTGTATGTATGGTAATCCTCTCTTCCACTACTGGTGGACTATTGCACAGAAAGGGCCACAGAAGGAACCTTTATTAGCGCGCTTTTCAAGCGCTTAGCTTCTGCTAGTAGCGGGGAGGCAAGGCCATGTTGTTAAGTTGGAAACCTAAGCCAAGAAGGTACGAACAAAGTGAGTGCCCCCTTTAGAATATAGAGGGCGGATTTTGATACAATATCAAGTCCACAATGCAAGAATCCAGCAAGAACAACAAGATGAACAAACTAACACCAAAAACAACAAGTTGAACAACAAGTGCTAGTGAATCAAAATAGGCCACGCACAGCTTCACTAGGCTTTAAGAATCACGTTTTTAGAACAATATAATGAAGTTTTCAACAATAACCAGCAAGTCAACAAGGTGATAGTGAATCGAAAGAGCCCCAACAATATTCTTCAGATCTTGGAAACTTCTTTCGTATGCATCATTCCATTGAAATTTGGATGCTTTGTGTGTTAGCTTTGTTAAAGGTGCATAAATTGAAGAAAATCCTTCAACAAACCTTCTATAATAACCTGCCAACCCAAGGAAACTATGAACCTCTGTAGCGTTATAGGTCTTGGCCAATTTTTCACGGCTTTTATCTTTTTAGTATCAACCTTTCTTCCTTCATCAAATACAATATGACCTAACAATGCCACAGATTTTAACCAAAACTCACATTTAGAGAACTTTGCAAATAGTTTACGATCACGAAGAATCTGCAACACCTATTGTAAGTGATTGGCATGGTCCTCATTTGATCTCGAATAAACCAGAATATCATCTATAAAAACTATCACAAACACATCCAAAAATGGCTTGAACACCCTATTCATCAAATCCATAAGAGTTGCAGGTGCATTAGTTAGCCCAAAGGATATGACTAGGAACTCGTAATGACCGTACAATGTTTGAAAAGCTGTCTTGGGTGTGTCATTCTCTTTGACCCTTATTTGGTGATAACCAGACCTTAACTCAATCTTTGAAAACCACTTGGAGCCTTGCAACTGATCAAATAAGTCATAAATTCTCAGAAGGGGATATTTGTTCTTGATAGTCACCTTGTTCAGTTGTCTATAGTCAATACACATTCTTAATGAGCCATCCTTCTTATGCACAAATAACACTGGTGCACCCCAAGGAGATACACTAGGCCTTATGAATCCTTTTTCTAGAAAGTCTTTCAATTGCTCTTTCAACTCCCGTAATTCTATCGGGGCCATTCTATATGGAGGAATTAAGATTGGTTGAGTACCTGGAATCACATCAATAACAAACTCCACTTCTCATTTTGGAGGTAAACCCGGAAGATCTTCAGAAAATACATCAGGAAATTCATTTACCACTGGAATAGTTTGAAAAGTTGGCGTGTCCGCATTTATATCCTTCACTCTTACCAGATGACATAAGTAACCCTTAAAAATTATCCTTTTTGCCTTAAATAAGAAATAAATAGACCTCTTCGTACACCAATATTACCTCTCCATTCTAAGACTGCCTCCCTTGGGAAAAGGAAACACACCCTCTTAGTTTGGCAATCCACTGTGGCATAACAAGAAGCCAACCAATCCATACCCATTATAGCATCAAAATCTACCATTTCTAACTCAACTAGGTCAGCCATTGTATTGTGACCGCAAATAGTTATTATAAAATTTCAATACACTCTCTTAGCTATAATAGATTCACCAATCGGCATTGATACTTCAAATGGCTTAACTAGTAATTCTAGTGTTCTTTTGAACTTTTCAGCAACCAATGGAGTGACATACGATAATGTAGAACCCGGATCAACTAATGCATATACATCATGTGAAAAGATGGACAATGTACCTGTAAACGCATCTGGATAAGCCTCTAAATTTTGTCGATTTGTTAAAGCGTATGTATGATTCTAAACTCCACTAGAGCTAGTTGTTCCTTTAACACCTCTACCATGACCCATAGGCTGTACACCCCTACCTAAATAAGGCACCGATGATGATGATGTAACGGCTGATCCAGTAGTCGTGCCATACCACCTATGCCCCTTTGAGGGCATTATCTCATCATATGTCCTGACATACCACACCAAAAGCAAGCATTTGTTCCAAACCAACATGCCCCTAAATGAATCTTTCCACATTATCTACATGGCTATAGAGGAGGCCTTAATTGGCTCATAATCCATTGCTCTTGATACCCTGTTGTTCGCAAACTCTGACTCTCATTTCATTGACCAAACTTGTTACCTTTAGACCCTTGAAACTGTGGTGGAGCACTAGCTACAAAACAAGAAGATAATGGCCTAGGAGGCCTATTAGAAAATCGAGGCCTAAACTCTCCTTGGGATGCCATAAACTGCCCCGTAGATCTAGACCTCTTGGAATACCCCCTTTCTAACTCTTGTGTTCTTCTTCTTTGCCTCTGATCCTCCATTTTTTGTGCGAATGCTTGTATCTTTGCTATGTCCATGTCTTTGTTCAAAGCAGTAAGAGTACAATCTTTAACCAGATATGGATCCAATCTATCCACATATCGATAAACTCTATCATCCATTGTAGCTACAACATTAAGAGCATACCTAGATAAAGAGTTAAACCGGAGGTTGTACTCCCTCACGCTTATATTCCCTTGGAAAAGATTCAGGAACTGATCCGCACGGGCTTCTCGAATCTAAAATAGAAGGTAATGATCAAGAAATACCTCTTTGAACTCTTTCCAAGTAGCGAAGGTGCATCGATACCCCTAGATCATTTCCAATCTTCATACCAAAATATAGCCTCCCCCCTGAATCTATATGCTGCTAGCTTAACTGTCTCTTTACCCGATACATGCATAACATCTAGAGCCCTTTGGATTTGATCAATAAAGTTTTGTGGGTCTTCATTAAGATCTGATCCGGTGAACGTAGGAGGATCAAATTTGAGAAAATCTTGTGTTCGTAGGCTAGCTGCCCTATCTACACCATTAGAACCTGTAGTTGGAATGGCTTATCCTTGAGCTTGTCCAGCAACTATACGAGCCAACAATTGTACTGCATTCCTTAGATCTTGGTCTGTAGCATTGGTAGGTATTTCTGAGGATGCGGTTCTTCTCCTTCTTAGCTCTTCTGGAGATGGAGGAGTAGAAGAAGTTTGGGACACAAACTTAGCTTGACCCTCACTTTGATTAGCTTGTCTAGGTGGTGATTTGGTGGTCCCCTCCCCAACAGCCTCATCTAGCCGCCTACCTATATTCTTACTCTTTCTAGTAATCGGCATCTTTACTATAATAAGAGGAAAAAAATAGGTTCAATGTCTAAATATAACTTCACCTACAACATGGGCTCTATTCTACGATCTAATATATGAAGAAAAAGAGACAACCCCTAAATGTCACATAGCCTCCTATGTATAGATGTGGTGCACAACACGCCCATAAACAGGACTATATATAGACACGGCTTTGTAGACACCCTCGGACGACCGCTCTGATACCACTTTTGTCATGCCTCAAATCCTGTTGGGGCGGATAGGCACCCGTAGCCGTAAAGGCCTGAGAGAACCAATTCATAACCTTTTACTTACCATGTATGTAACTGTGACAACCAAATGTTCTGAAAACATGATATTATGTATCGATGAAAATAACTACACATGCACGCACAAACTGATATGTACAACATTTGGCCGATGGGGCCACCATGTCTAAAATCAGGACACTACCATAACTTTACATTAGTCTACAAATCCTCTAAAAGATACATAGACTTAGTTAGGGTCGGGAAACCCCCCCCCCCCCCCCCCCGTCCTACTCTTAACCTACTGCACAATACCAAAACATATGGAGCAGGCTCAGAAAGCCCCAAATCAACCTGGATCTCACCAATATGCATGGAATAACCTGCGCTCCTATGAGTGAGGTGTATGAGCTGAAGTACCTGTGCCTGCAGCATAAAATGCAGGTCCCCCATGAGGGACGTCAGTACAAAAATATGTACTGAATATGTAAGGCTAAAAGTAACAACATATGGTACACGGGCTTAATAAAAATCAGATACAAGTGTATAAGTAGTACTAGTAGACCACCTTTATATAAACTTGTGGGACTACATATATTATGTTCCTTTCTTCATTATTACCTCTCTTACTTGATAATCTTTGTAAGTCATATATAATGTAAATGACCAGCTGATCAGTGGTAAATAGATAAATTAGGATCGGCCCTTGCTAGGCTTACGTCCCTGAGCTTTCACCTACATATAAAGATTGGGATCGACATATGCTAGGCTTATACCCCTGAGCTTCCACCCACAAATAAAGGTATCGAGATTGGCCCATGCTAGGCAAGTGCCCCTTAGCTGCCACTCGCCATTTTACAGATTTGCATTACTTAGTTTATTTATCCTTTGGCATTGTTACTTTGGTGGTCATCACATTATGGTACCTTAAACCAGTAATACGCTAATAAGGGACATATAAATAGACACTTAATGCAACAACAATGAGGTAGGGAGCTGTTGGCACACAAATAAAGTGTTTAGGAGCTAAAATAACACATGGGTCTTATTTGAACAAACGGAGAACTCCTAAAATTTTCTAGTGAAGATAAATGCACAGATTTAATAATAAGCACATATTGAGGTGTTCTAATGTGTTAGAGAGTGGGAACAAGGTCATTAGATACATGGAGTATAATGTGCTGCACTTTGTTATAGGATAACCTCAGAAACTTGCTTGATAGAACAATTGTACGACTTTATGCCAAAGAGTGTGAAAAAGAGTATGCCTTACATACCTGGTTATTTGACTCCGAAACTAATCCAACTTGACTTCTCGCCTTTTAGATTACTTATCTACAATAGAATATATGGTAAACTAGTATTAGTAACCAATTAACATATTTGAGATACTTAATTTCACCCAAAATAGTAACTGGGCAGCAACTACTAATCTATCAAACAAGGGTGTTATTTTAACCCTTTTTTTCCTCCAATTACACCCACATACCATTTAGGTTCTTATAAGATTCACCAAAAACACCTCAACTTTATTACACATTCCAAACAATACGCAAAATAGATTGGGAAGCAAACATTAGTTCGGTGGTGTATCACCATATCTTTCTTCTATAATTCATTACAAACTCATCACACCTTTATCCAACTTCAACATGGCAGCCCATGACATATACATACAAAAAAATCCACAAAATAGTCCAAAATCCCTTTTATTGTAGCAATTAATTATTGAACTCATCATCTCTTGAGTTCTCAATAACAAGACATCCATAATCCCCTCTCAAATTTATATATAAGAAAAAAAATGGAGCAGTCACCTTACCTTAATTCAACAACTTATTCTTTTAATTGAACTCTTCAAGGGCTCGAACTTTCCTTCACACTTGAACCAAATAAGAAGAAAAAATGTTCCTCAGTAACAAGGAAACGTGAACAAACAGCTTGTTCTATAATCAGCCATATACTTATAGTCAAAAACTTATAACTTGTTTTCCTAATCTTCCATGAGATAATTAAACAAAATCTTAAGTGTTTTTCGCTTACCTTGGGCTGCAAAGGTGAGGGTTTCTTCAAGAACCCTAGAAGGAAAAATAGGGCTACTGTTCTTGTTGTTTTAGAGAGAGTAGAGAGATTTGCTGAAATATACTCCTTTTTTGTGACTTAAAAGTAAAGTAAAATGACCAGAAACTTGGCCTTTTAAAGGCCCTATCTTGTCCACCTCCTTAGCTGCATTTTGGACCATAAAATTGGTCAAATTGGTCCAAGTAGGTGATGCACCGACTTAAGGATCCAAGCTGCTGAAACTTTAAAGTAGGTGATGCACCTACTTGCTTAATTTCTTGTTGGGCTTAATTATATTTGGGCCTTGACAGATTGGTGTGTTGGGTCTTTTATTCATAATATGGCTCACTTATCCAATTTCTTTCTCTTTTATTCAATTTGGCCCAAATGAGTATATTAGCATAGACCCGAATCTGATCCATAGTCATGGGTCCATTAAGTTGGTCTAAACAACTTAAGTAGGTGACTTACCTACTAGCTTAAATAAGTCAAGCAACCACCTCAATATTTTGCTCCATTTTCAGCTCCTAATCCCTTCAATCTAACCTTTAACTTATACACACTTTGTCACTTTAAACTTTAGATTCAAATACTAGCTTATGATTCCAAGTTTAAATAGTTATCTTAACGTTAACCTAGTCACATCACATTAAACTGTACGGGCAACATCTATAATTCCATTTATACCATTAATACTTGCATAACAATTCTCATACGTTATATATATCAAAAAGCTATACCAAGTTCCATATAATTAGAACAAGTACAAGCAAAATATGGGATGTTACAAAATGCCCCTGAGCTTCTACTCATCATTTTACAGATTTACGTTACTTAGTCTATTTAGCCTTTGAGATTGTTACTTTGGTGGTCATAATATTATGGTACCTTGAACCAATAATACCATAATAAGAGACATGTAAATAGACACTTAATGCAACAACAATGAGGTAGGGAGCTGTTGGCACACAAATAAAGTGTTTAAGAGCTGAAATGACACATGGGTCTTATTTGAACAAATAGAGAACTCCTGAAATTTTCTAGTGAAGATAGATGTACAGGTCAAATAACAAACATGTATCGAGGTGTTTTAACATATTAAGAGTGGGAATAAGGTCATTGGATACATGGAATGTAATGTGCTGCTATTATGTGTCACGTGTTATAGGACAACCTTGGAAACTTACTTGGTGGAACAAATGTTTGATTTCATGCCAAAGAGTACAAAATGGAGTATGCCTTACATACCTGGTTATATAGCTCCGAAACTAACTCGACTTGACTTCTTGCCTTTTATATTACTTATCTATAATAGAATATATGGTAAACTAGTATCAGCAACCAACCAACACATTTAGGATACTTAACTTTATCAAAATAGTAACCGGGCAGTAAACACGGGCAATAATTAGTTCGATGGTGTACCAGCACCCCTTTCCTCTATATCTCATTACAAACTAATCACACCCTTCTCAAATATCAACATGGCAGCCCATAACATGAACATACAAAATAGTCCACAAAATAGTCCCAAATTACTCTTATTGTAGCAACCCATTATTGAACTCATCATCTATTGAGTTATCAATAACAAGACATCCATAATCCCCTCTCAAATTCATATATAAGAAAAACAAAATGGAGCAGTCACCTTACCTCAATTCAACAACTTATTCTTTTAATTGAACTCTTCAAGATCTTGAAATTTCATTCACACTTAAACCAAAGAAGAAGAAAAAAAGTTTCTCAATAACAAGGAAATATGAACAAACATTTTTTTCTACAATTAGCCATATACTTATAGTCAAACACTTATAACTTATTTTCCTAATCTTCCATGAGATAATTAGACAAAACCTTAAGTGTTTTTCACTTACCTTGGGCTGGAAAGGTGAGGGTTTCTTCAAGAACCCTAGAAGGAAAAATAGGGCTTCTCCTAGCTTCTTAAAAGAAAGTAGAGAGAGTTTGTGAAATGTAACCCTTCTTTATGACTTAATAATGAGGGAAATGGCCAGCAACTTCTTCTTATAAAGCCTCTATTTTTTTGTCTATCCACTTAGCTGATTTTGGACCACAAATTTAATCAAATTGGCTCAAGTAGGTGATGCACCTACTTAAGGAGTTCAAGCAGCTCAAAATGTCAAAGTAGGTGATGCACCTACTTGCTTAATTTCTTAGTTGGGCTCAATTATATTTAGGCCTTGGCAGATTTGAGCATTGGGTCATTTTCCCATTTTTCTTCTTCTTTTACTTAATTTTGGCCCAAATAAGTATTCTAATAAAGGCCCAAATTTGATTCATGGACTTGGTCCACTAACTTGGATCATATAGGTCAAGTAGGTAACTCACCTACTAGCTTAATTAAGTCAAGCAAGCATGTAACATCCCATATTTTGCTTGTAATTGTTCTAATTATATGGAACTTGGTATAGCCTTTTGATATATATAACGTATGAGAATTGTTATGCAAGCATTAATGGTATAGATGGAATTATAGATGCTACACGTACAGTTTAATGTGATGCAACTAAGTTAATGTTAAGATAACTATTTAAACTTAGAATCGTAAGCTAGTATTTGAATCTAAAGTTTAAAGTGACCAGGCGTGTATAAGTTGAAGGTTAGATTAAAGGGATTAGGAGCTGAAATTGGAGAAAAATATTAAGGGGATTGCTTGACTTATTTAAGCTAGTAGGTGAGTCACCTACTTAAGTTGTTTGGACCAAATTAAAGGACCCATGGCTATGGATTAGATTTGGGTCTATGCTAATATACTCATTTGGGACAAATTGAATAAAAGAGAAAGAAAATGGATAAGTGGCCCAACATACCAATTTGCCAAGGCCCAAACATAATTGAGCCCAACAAGAAATTAAGTAAGTAGGTGCATCACCTACTTTGAAGTTTCAGTAGTTTGGACCAATTTGACCAATTTTATGGTCCAAAATGCAACTAAGGAGGTAGACAAGATAGGGCCTTTAAAAGGCCAAGTTGCTGGTCATTTTACTTCACTTTTAAGTCACAAAAAAGGAGTATATTTCAGCAAATCTCTCTACTCTCTCTAAAACAACAAAAACAACAGCCTTATTTTTCCTTCTAGGGTTCTTAAAGAAACCCTCACCTTTGCAGCCCAAGGTAAGTGAAAAAAACTTAAGGTGTTGTTTAATTATCTCATGGAAGATTAGGAAAACAAGTTATAAGTGTTTGACAATAAGTATATGGCTGATTATAGAACAAGCTGTTTGTTCACGTTTTCTTATTATTGAGGAACTTTTTGGTTTAAGTGTGAAGGAAAGTTCAAGCTCTTGAAGCTTTCAATTAAAAGAATAAGTTGCTGAATTGGGGTAAGGTGACGGCTCCATTTTGTTTTTCTTATATATGAATTTGAGAGGGGATTATGGATGTCTTGTTATTGAGAACTCAAGAGATGATGAGTTCAATAATTGATTGCTACAATAAAAGGGATTTGGGACTGTTTTATGGACTGTTTTGTATGTATATGTCATGGGCTTCCAGGTTGAAGTTGGATAAAGGTGTGATGAGTTTGTAATTAATTATAGAAGAAAGATGTGGTGATACACCACCAAACTAATGTTTGCTGCCCAATCTATTTTGCGTATTGTTTGGAATGTGTAATGAAGTCGAGGTGGTTTTGGTGAACCTTATAAGAACCTAAATGGTATGCGGATGTAATTGGAGGAAAAATAGGGTTAAAATAACACCCTTGTTTGATAGATTAGTAGTTGCTGCCCGATTACTATTTTGGGTGAAATTAAGTATCTCAAATGTGTTGATTGGTTACTAATACTAGTTACCATATATTCTATTGTAGATAAGTAATCTAAAAGGCGAAATGTCAAGTCGGGTTAGTTTCGGAGTCAAATAACCAGGTATGTAAGGCATACTCTATTTCACACTCTTTGGCATGAAGTCGTACAATTGTTCCATCAAGCAAGTTTCCGAGGTTATCCTATAACAAAGTGCTACATAATTCCAGCACATTACACTCCCTGTATCCAATGACCTTGTTCCCACTCTCTAACACATTAGAACACCTTAATATGTGCTTATTATTAAATCTACGCGTCTATCTTCACTAGAAAATTTCAGGAGTTATCCGTTTGTTCAAATAAGACCCATATGTTATTTCAGCTCCTAAACACGTTATTTGTGTGCCAACGGCTCCCTACCTCATTGTTGTTGCATTAAGTGTCTATTTACATGTCTCTTATTAGCATATTACTGGTTCAAGGTACCATAATGTGATGACCACCAAAGTAACAATCTCAAAGGCTAAATAAACTAAGTAATACAAATCTGTAAAATGACGAGTGGCAGCTCAGGGGCACTTGCATAGCATGGGCAGATCTCGATACCTTTTTTTTGTGGGTGGAAGCTCAGGGGCATAAGCCTAGCATGGGCCATTCCCAATCTTTATATGTAGGTGGCAGGTCAGGGGCGTAAGCGTAGCATGGGCCGATCCTAATTTATCTATTTACCACTGATCAACTGGTCATTTGCATTATATATGGCTTACAAAGATTATGAAGTAAGAAGGGTTAAAATAAGAAAAGGAACGTAATATATGTAGTCCCACAAGTTTATATAAAGGTGGTCTACTAGTACTACTTATACACTTGTATCTTATTTTTATTAAGCTCGTGTATCATGTGTTGTTACCTTTAACCTTACATATTCAGTACATATTTTCGTACTGACGTCCCTCACGGGGGACCTGCATTTCACGCTGCAGGCATAAGTACTTCAGCTCATTCACCTCACTCGTAGAAGCACAGGCTATTCCACACATATTGATGAGCTCCAGGTTGATTCAGGGCTTTCCGAGTCTACTCCATATGTTTTGGTATTGTGCAGTAGGTTAAGAGTAGGACGGGGGGGGAGGGGGGAGGATTGTCCCGACACTAACTAAGTTTATGTATCTTTTAGAGTCTTTGTAGACTAATTTAAGGTTATGGTAGTGTCCTGATTTTAGACATGGTGGCCCCATCGGCCAAATGTTGTACATAGCAGTTTGTGAGAGCATGTGTAGTTATTTTCATCGATACATAATATCATATTGTCAGAATATTTGGTTGTCACAGTTACATATATGGGAAGTACAAGGTTATAAATTGGTTCTCTCGGGCCTTTAGGGCTACGAGTGCCTGTCCGCCCTAACAAGATTTGAGGCGTGACAAAGAACTTCAATATCTCCTTCCATTTCTAGCTCCTAATCACCTTAATCTAACTTACAACTTATACACACTTGGTCACTTTAAACTTTAGATTCAAATACCAGCTTATGATCCCAAGTTTAAATGGTCGTATGGACGTTAACTTGGTTGCATCACATTAAACTATACGGGCAGCCTCTATAATTCCATCTACTCCATTAATACTTGCATAACAAATCTCATCCGTTACCTATACCATATAATCATACCAAGTTCCATATAATTAGAATTAGTACAAGCAAGATACAGGATGTTACATCCTTCCCCTTTAGAAACATTCGTCCTCGAATGTTAGCATAACTGTCCAAGCAAAACAAGTTCAAGCCTAATTTTAATATCCCTATTACCATATAGTACCTATATATTTTACACTTACTTGTTATTGCTCCAATTCAGCATCTTGGAATTTTTCTTCGTATTTGAACAAATGAGGGTACTTGGATTTCATCGCTCCTTCATCTTCCCAGGTGATCTCTTTTACAGAAGCTATTTCCTTATTCCTCAACTTCTTAACCTGTCGATCTAGAATAGCATAGGTATTTCCTCATAGATGAGATCTTCTGTAATTTGTACATCTTCATCTAGGTAATATGAGATAGATCTCCAATGCACTTTTGAAGCATTGAGATGTGAAATACCGGATAAACTATTGAGAGCTCTTGGGGTAGCTCTAATTCATAAGTAACTTGGCCAAACCTTTGAGTAATCTGGTATGGGCCTATATAACGTGGACTTAATTTTCCTTTATTACCAAATCTCATAACCCCCTTCATTGGTGATACCTTCAAAAATACCCAATCACCTATAGAAAACTCTAGCTCCCTCCTTCTAACATCTGCATATGACTTGTGTCAACTTTGGGCTATTTTTAGCTGCGTTGGATCACTTTAACCTTTTCCATAGTTTGATGAACAAGATCTGGCCCGAACAAGGCAGTTTCACCCGCTTCAAACCATCTAATTGGTGATCTACACTTTCTTCCATATAAAGCTTTATATGATACCATTTTGATATTTGAATGATAGCTATTGTTGCAGGCGAACTCGATGAGAGGTAGATGATCATCCTAACTACCTTTAAAGTCTAATACACAAGCTCGTAGCATATCTTCGAGTGTTTAAATGCTATGTTCTGCTTGTCCATCTGTTTGAGGGTGAAAAGTTGTACTTAGATTCACTTGTGTCCCCAAATCTCTCTAGAAAGACTTCCAAAAATTTGCAGTAAATTGAGCTCCTCGATCTGATATAATAAAGATTAGAACTCCATGCAGTCGAACTATCTCCTTAATAAATAATTTGGCATATTCTTCAACTGTGTAAGTGGTCTTAACCGGTAGAAAGTGCGATGCTTTAGTAAGCCTATCAACAATCACCCATATGGAATCAAACCTTCGATATATACAAGGCAAACCAGTGATGAAATCCATGTTGATCATGTCCCACTTACAGATTGGAAGATCTATTCATTGCATATAACCCCGGGGCTTTTGGTGCTCTACTTTAATTCTTTGACAATTTGGACATTCAGCTACAAATTTTGCAATATTCTTCTTCATGTTACCCCACCAATACATTCCTTTCAAATCATGGTACATTTTTATTGACCCTGGATGGATAGAATACCTTGAATAATGTGCTTCTGTCATAATCCTCTTTCTTAGTCCATCTATATTCGGCACACACAATCTATTTTGGCACCGAAGTACTCCTTCTTGCGTAAGCTCAAATACTTTCATCATACCATATTGCACATTTTCCTTAAGCTTTAATAGAATGGTATCTACATATTGCTTCTCTTTTACTTCAGCTACTAGGGAAGATTCTACAGCATTATAAACAATAAGCCCTTCATCTGGAGTTTTAAGAAGGCAAACTCCCAAATTAGCTAGTTGGTACAAATCTTTAGTCGTCCCTTGTCTTTCTATAGATTGTGCCATAATCTTTCGACTTAATGCATCTGCCACCACATTTGCTTTCCCCGGATGATACATGATATCAATGTCATAGTCTTTTAATAATTCAAGCCATCTTCGCTGCCTCAAATTTAGGTCCTTCTGATTAAAGATATACTGCAAACTCTTGTGGTCAGTGTATATGTCAACATGAATCCTGTACAGGTAGTGATGCCATATATTTAAGGCAAATATAACAGCTGCTAGATCCAGATCATGTGTTGGATAATTTTTCTTATGTGACCGCAATTATCTCGAGGTATATGCTATGACTTTACCATGCTGCATCAATACACACCCTAAGCCAATTCTTGAAGCATCACAATACACTGTATACCCCTCTGTGCCTTTTGGAAGCACCAATACAGAGGTAGAAGTCAACTTATTCTTCAGATCTTGGAAAATTCTTTCAATTGCATTATTCCATTGAAACTTGGATGCTTTATGTGTTAGCTTCATTAAAGGTGCAGAAATTGAAGAAAAACCTTCAACAAACCTTCTATAATAACCTGCCAACCCAAGGAAACTATGAACCTCCATAGGCGTTATAGGTCTTGGCCAATTCTTCATGGCTTCTATCTTTTGAGTATCAAACTTTATTCCTTCATCAGATACAATATGACCTAAGAATGCCACAGATTTTAACCAAAACTCACATTTAGAGAACTTTGCAAATAGCTTACGATCACAAAGAATCTGCAACACCTGTCGTAATTGATTGGCATGGTCCTTATTTGATCTCGAATAAACCAGAATATCATCTATAAAAACTATCACAAACACATCCAAGAATGGATTGAACACCCTATTCATCAAATCCATAAAAGCTGCAGGTGCATTAGTTAGCCCAAAGGACATGACTAGGAACTCGTAATGATCGTACCATGTTCAAAATTCTGTCTTGGGTATGTCATTAAATCAATCTTCAAAAACCACTTGGTGCCTTGCAACTAATCAAATAAGTCATCAATTCTCGAAAGGGGATATTTGTTCTTAATAGTCAACTTTTTCAGTTGTCTATAGTCAATACACATTCTTAACAAGCCATCCTTCTTACGCACAAATAACACTGGTGCGCCCCAGGGAGACACACTAGGCCTTATGTATCCTTTTTCTAGCAAGTCTTTCAATTGCTCTTTCAACTCCCGTAATTCTATTGGGGTCATTCTATATGGAGGAATTGAGATTGGTTGAGTACCTGGAATCACATCGATACCAAACTCCACTTCTTGTTCTGGAGGCAAACCCCGAGGATCTTCAGGAAATTCATTTACCACTGGAATAGTCTGAAGAGTTGGTGTCTCCGCATTTATATCCTTCACTCTAACCAGATGACATATGTAACCCTTGGAAATCATCATTTTTTCCTTAAAATAAGAAATAAATTTACCTGCTGGTGCACCAATATTACCTCTCCATTCTAGGACTGCCTCCCTTGGGAAATGGAAACACACCCTCTTAGTTCGGCAATCTACTATGGCATAACAAGAAGCCAACCAATCTATACTTATTATAACATCAAAATCTACCATTTCTAACTCAACCAGGTCAGCCATTGTATCGCGATCGCAAATAGTTATTATACAATTTTGATACACTCTCTTAGCTATAACAGATTCACCAATCGGTGTAGATACTTCAAATGGCTTAACTAGCAATTCTGGTGTTCTTTTGAACTTTCCAGCAACCAATGGAGTGACATACGATAATGTAGAATCTAGATCAACTAATGCATATACATCATGTGAAAAGATGGACAATGTACCTGTAACCACATCTGGAGAAGCCTCTGAATTTATTTGATCTGTTAAAGCGTATGTACGATTTGGAACTCCACTAGAGCTAGCTGCTTCTTTAGCACCTCTACCACGACCCATAGGCTGTACACCCCTACCTGAATAAGGCACCGATGATGATGATGCAATGGCTAATCCAATAGGTTGTGCCATACCACCTATGCCCCTTTGAGGGTATTCTCTCATCATATGTCCTAACATACCACACCAAAAGCAAGCATCTATTCCAAACCGATATACACATAAATAAAGCTTTCCACATTGTCTACATGGCTATTAAGGAGGCCTTAATTGGCTCATAATCCCTTGCTCTTGATACCCTATTGTTCACGAAATCTAACTCTCATTTCTTTGACCAAACTGGTTACCTTTAGACCATTAAAACTTTGGTGGAGCACTAGCAGGAGAATAAAAAGATAATGGCCTAGGTGGTCTATTAGAAAACCAAGTCTTAAACTCTCCATAGGATGCCATAAACTGTCCCGTAGATTTAGACCTATTGGAATACCCTCTTTCTAACTCTTGTGTTCTTTTTCTTTAACTCTGATCCTCCATTTTTATACGAATGCTTGTATCCTTGCTATGTCCATGTGTTTAAAGCAGCAATAGTACAATCTCTAACAAGATATGGATCCAATCTATCCATATATCGAGGAACTCTATCATCTATTATAGCTACAACATTAGAAGCATACCTAGACAAGGAGTTAAATCGGATGCTGTACTCCCTCACGCTCATATGTCAAAGATTTAGGAACTAATCCGCACGGGCTTCTCAAATCTCAAATGGAAGGTAATGATCAAGAAATTCCTCTTTGAACTCTTTCCAAGTATATGAAGGTGCATCGATACCCCTAGATCGTTTCCAATCTTCATACCAAAATATAGCCTCCCCCTTGAATCTATATGCTGCAAGCTCAACTGTCTCTTTATCCAACATATGCATAAAATCTAGAGCCCTTTGAATTTGATCAATAAAGTCCTGTGGGTCTTTATTAAGATCTGATCCAGTGAACGTGGGAGGATCCAATTTGAGAAAATCCTGCGTTCGTAGGCTAGCTGCCCTATCTGCACCACTAGAACCTGTAGTTGGAATTGCTTGTCCTTGAGCTTGTCCAGCAACTATATGAGCCAATAATTATACTATATTCCTTAGATTTTGGTCTGTAGCATTGGTAGGTAGTTCTGAGGATGCGGCTCTTCTCCTTCTTAGATCTTTTGGAGATGGAGGAGTAGAAGAAGTTTGGGACACAAACTCAACTTAAGCCTCACTTTGATTAGATCGTCTAGGTGGTGATTTGTTGGTCCCCTCCCCTGTAGCCTCGTCTATCTGCCTACCTGTATTCTTACTCCTTCTTATAACCGGCATCTTTACTATAATAAAAGGAAAAAAAATAGGTTCAATGATTAAATATGACTTCACCTACAACATGGGCTCTATTGCACGATCTAAGATATGAAGAAAAAGAGACAACCCCTAAATGTCACATAGCCTCTTGTTTATATATGTGGTGCACAACACGCCCATAAATAGGACTCTATATAGACACGGCTTTGTAGACACCCTAGACTCTACATAAACAGCTCTGATACCACTTTTTTCATGCCTCAAATCCTATTAGGGCAGACATACACTTGTAGCCGTAAAGGCCTGAGAGAACCAATTCAAAAACTTGTACTTCCCATGCATGTAACTATAACAACTAAAGGTTCTGGAAAACATGATATTATCTATCGATGAAAATAATTACACATGCACGCATAAACTGATATAGACAATACTTGACCGTTGGGGCCACCACATCTAGAGACAAAACACTACCATAACTTTACATTAGTCTACTGTAACACCCCATATTCAAGTACGTGTATTGATCTTATTTATATGGAATTAATTTTTTTATTTTATTTATACCAGAATTTTCCCGTTGATAGTTCCATGCAAAGGTTATTGAATAAGATTTTAAACGATATAAAGATTTCTAAAAATAGATAGGTTTCAGATATAATCGATCATGTTCGAAACTATAAAACGGTGGCCGGGATATTTGGGAATAGTAAATGTGCAGGAAAATTTCCTGCACACAAACTACTTAGGCCAGCTGAATTATTAGGTCAACTGTGAACGATCATAACTCCCTTAATATAATGAACTGGGAGATTTGCGACCTATGAAAACAAAGATCTTTTAGTCTTCTTTCTAATGCAATTGGTTTCATCCAAATCTCACGTCTAAGTAAGGACTTATACTCGTTTTACCTCAGCCTATCAAAATAGATTTTTAGGGTCAACTTCAAACAACCATAACTCCTTGTACAGGACGAACTAGGTGGCCTACTTTATATGAAATGAAAGACCTTTGAATTATCCTTCCAAGGATATCAATTTCACCCAAATCTAATAACGGAGCAAAGAGTTATGGTCGATCTACTTTAGCTTATCAAAACAGTCCACCAAAGGAGATATTTGACATTATTTAAATTTTAAAGGCATTTTGGTAATTTTCTATTATATTATGGACGGGAATATATGTATATATACATGTATATGAGTTTAAAAACTCATTTTCATCATCAATCATTGAGGAAGAACAAACCCTAGCCAAATTTGACCTTTAAATTACTTTTGATTCAATCGTAGAAATTCCAAAGTAATCCGATAACTGCGTTTGTCATCTCGAGAGCTTCGAACGACACCTATTATTTATGCAAACAGGATTGAATAATCAAGAGGTGAATTCTAAGGTATGAATATTGTTTATCTTTGTTCTTTTCCATATGTATATGTGTGATAGAGGATTATATATATTGGTTGTTATTGAAAGGTGATGGAAATAGGGTTATAGACTATTTTCTATGATTTGGTTGTATTGAATTGTGGAAGGTGGGTATGCTAATTGATTTATGGAAGGTGGATATGGTAATTGAGTTATGGAAGGTAGATATGGTGATATACTATTGAATTGATGATTATTTATGTCTATGGCTCAATTTGGTTTAATGAATTAGTTGGAAGGATAAATGAATCCAAACTTGATATTGAAGGATGTTGTATGAATATGCATGGCATGTGAATGTAATTAGAGTATAAGAGGGTTAAAGTGACACCCTTTATGGTGTAATTAAGGCTTACTACTTAACCACTAATTGGTGAATTCAAATAATTGAATTGTGACGTTTGGTTGCTAATACTAGATTGCTATATATGTTCATTGTAGATAAGTAATCCAAAAAGACGGGAAGTCCATTTGGGACTAGTATTGAAGGTTGACAATCAGGTATGTAAAGCATACTTTATACCATATCGTTAGCATAAAAGTGAACAATTGTTCTATTAAGAAAGTTTCCAAAGTTATTCAGTAACATGTGATCCATAATGATTTTGTACAATGTCCTACGTTACCGATGAACTTGTTTCCACCCTACAAGATGTCAGGACATTCCAATACTTACTTGTTTTCCAAATCTTACATGTTTATTGCACTAATGAATGTCAGAAGGTATCCAGTTACTCAAACAATATCCATGTACTATTAATGACTCCAAAATGTTTCATTGATATACCAATAAGTTTCTACTTCATTGTTATGACATTGATGACTCCAAAACTCTTCATTGATGTGCCAATGAGTTCTTACTTCATTGTTATTGCATTGATGGTCTATTTATATGTCTCTTATTGATGTATCATTGTTTCAAAGTATCAAAAATACGGTGGCGACCAAAATAACAATCTCAAAGATTAATTGAACTGAGTGATGAAAGTTCTCTCTTATCGGGTGGTATCCCAGGGGCATAAGTCTATCATGGGTCGATCCCTATTTATGTGTTTATGGGTGGTATCCCAGGGGCATAAGCCTATCATGGGTCGATCCCAGTTGATATGTACTAGAGGCAGCCTAATGGTCACAGTACAGTACAGTAATCATTACAAAGATGATAAGAACGAAGGTAAAGTGATTGAATAAATACAATGTACAAGTTGTCACAAGTTCTAGTAGGTGTGGTCCACTCCTATTACGATTTATTCACTTGTTTCTGATTTCTATTGAGCTCCTATATCATATGTGATTATTTATATCTTTACATACTCAGTGTATATTTCGTACTGATGTCCCCCACAGGGGACTTGCATTTCATACTGCAGGCACAGGTACCTCAGCTCATACACCGCACAAGTAGGAGCCAGGATATCCAACTGCTTTTGATGAGCTCCAGTTTGCTTCGGGGCTTTTCGTGTCATATCCAGTCACTTTTGGTATTGTATAGAAGTTAGTTATATGGCGGGGTATGTCCCGACCTTAGTTAAACTCTATGTATTATCTAAAGGCTTTGTAGACCTAATGTATAGTCAAGGTGGTGTTTTGTTAATAGACGTGATGGCTCCAACGGTCAAGTATTATATATATATATGTGTGTGTGCTCGAGCTTATACAGGTGATTATTTCCTTTTATATGCGACATGATGCTATCCAAATTTCGGGTTGTCATAGAGGTATGCATGGGAAGTATAAGGTTATGAGCTGGTTCTCCCAGACCTTCTCAGTTATGGGTGCCGGTCCACCCTAATAGGATTTAAGGTGTGATAATAGTGGTATAAGAGAAGTTTGTCCTAGTGATTCTACAAAGCTGTGTCTACGTAGAGTCTTATTTATCAGTGTGTCGTGCACCGCATCTATAAATGGAGGCTATGGACATTTAGGAATTGTTTTTTTTCTTCATGTCTTAGATCGTGCGATAGAGCCTATATTGTATATGAAGTCATAGTTGACCACTGAATTTGTTTGTTTCTCTTATTATAGTAATGATGCCGATAACTAGAAGCAAGAATAACAACAAACAAGTAGATATGGCTGCCAGAGAGGGGACTAGTAAGTCACCTACTATACCAGCTAATCAAAGTGAGGCTCCAGCTGAGCATGCATCAGAAACTTCTTCCACTTCGAAAGAAATAAGGGAGAGAAGAACTATATCCCCAGAGCCACCTATTAATGCTACTGATCAAGATCTTAGAAATGCAGTGTAACTTTTAACTCATATAGTTGCTGGGTAAGCTCAAGGGCAAACCATTCCTACCATGGGTCCTAATGGTACAGATAGGGCGGCTAGCCTTTGAACACAGGATTTTCTTAAGATGGATCCTCCCACTTTTACTGGATTAGATCTTAACGAGGACCCACAGGACTTTATTGATCAAATTCAAAGGGCCTTAGATGTTATGCATATAACGGGTAGAGAGACAGTGGAGTTAGCGGCGTATAGATTCAAAGGGGAGGCTATATATTGGTACGAGGACTGAAAATGATCTAGGGGTATTGATGCACCCCCAGATACTTATAAAGAGTTCAAAGAGGCATTTCTTGATCATTATCTTCCATTCGAGATTCATCAGGCCCATCCAAATCAATTTTTAAATCTTTGTCTGGGGAATATGAGCATGAGGGAGTACAGTATCTGATTTAATTCCTTGTCGAGATATGCTCCTAATGTTGTAGCTACTATGGATGACAAAGTTCATCAATATATAGATAGGTTGGATCCATATCTAGTAAGAGATTGTACTATTGCCGCTTTGAACAAAGATATGGACATAGCTAGGATCCAAGCTTTTGCACAGAAAATGGAAGATCAGAGGCAGAGGAGAACAACACAGGAATTAGAAAGAGGATATTCCAAGAAGGACAGATCTACAGGGAAGTTCATGGCATCCCAAGGAGGGTTTAGACCACAGTTTTCTGCTAGATCACCTAGGCCATTATCTTCTTATTCTGCAGCTAGTTCCCCACCATAGTTCCAAGGGTCCAGAGGAAATCAATTTGGGCACAGAAGTGAGAGTCAGAGTTCGCAGACAGTGGGGTACCAAGGGCAAGGGAATATGAGCCAATCGATACCTCCTCGAGAGCCATGCAATAAATGTAAAAGGTATCATTTGGGCGTATGTCAGCTGGGGACCAAGGTTTTCTTTTGGTGTGGTATGCGGGGCATATGATGAGAGAATGCCCACGAAAGGGCATAAGGGGTATGGCATGACCTACGGGGTTATTTGTTGCATTATCATCATCGATGCCTTATTCAGGAAGGGGTGCACAACCAATGAGTCGTGTTAGAGGTGATAGAGGAGCCACTAGTTCTAGTGGGGCTCAAAATTGTACGTATACTCTAGCGGATCGATAGAATTTAGAGGCTTCCCCAGATGTGGTTACGGGTACGTTGTCTATCTTTTCATTCGATGTATATGCCTTAATTGATCCCGGTTCTACATTATCTTATGTTACTCCATTGGTTGCTGGAAAGTTCGGAAGAATACCCAAACTGTTAGTTAAGCCATTTGAAGTATCTACACCGGTTGGGGAATCTATTATAGCTAGAAGGGTTTACCGAAACTGTATAGTAACTATTTGTGGTCGTGATACGATGGCTGATCTTGTGGAGTTATAAATGGTAGATTTTGATGTTATAATGGGTATGGACTGGTTGGTGTCTTGTTATGCCACAATTGATTACTGCACGAAAAAGGTATATTTCTATTTTCCAAATGAATCAGTCCTTGCATGGAAAGGTGAAATTGGTGCGCCAAGAGGTAGATTTATTTATTATTTTAAGGAAATAAGAATGATTTCTAAGGGATACATATATCATTTAATTAGAGTAAGGGATACAGAAGTGGAGCCACCAACTCTTCACACTGTTCCGGTGGTAAATGAATTTTCTGATATATTTCCTGAAGATCTTCGTGGTTTGCCTCCTGAACGAGAAGTAGAGTTTGTTATTGATGTAATACCAGGTACCCAACCAACCTCCATTTCTCCGTATAGAATGGCCCCAGTAGAATTACGAGAATTGAAAGAGCAATTGAAATATTTGCAAGAGAAGGGATTCATAAGGCCTAGTATATCCCCCTGGGGAGCACCAATGCTATTTGTGAGCAAAAAGGATGGCTCGCTGAGGATATATATTGATTACCGGTAATTGAATAAGGTGACTATTAAGAATAAATATCCTCTCCCAAGAATTAATGATTTATTTGATCAGTTATAGGGCGCCAAGTGTTTTTCTAAGATTGATTTGAGGTCAGGTTACCACCAAGTGAGGGTCAAAGAGAAGGATATACCCAAGACAGCTTTCCAAACACGGTATGGTCATTATGAGTTTCTAGTTATGTCATTTGGGCTAATAAATGCACCCGCAACTTTTATGGATTTGATGAATACGGTGTTTAAACCATTCCTGGATGTATTTGTGATAGTTTTTATAGATGATATTCTAGTTTATTCTAGATGAGAATAGGACCATGCCAATCACTTACGATAGACATTGCAGACTCTTCGTGATTGTAAGCTTTATGCAAAGTTCTCTAAATATGAGTTTTGGTTAAAGTCGGTGGCATTTTTGGGTCATATTGTATTTAGTGAAGGGATAAAGGTTGATGCTCAATAGATAAAAGTTGTGAAGAGCTGGCCAAGGCCCACAACGCCTACGGAGATTCGTAGTTTTCTTGGGTTGGCCGGTTATTATAGAAGGTTTGTTGAAGACTTTTCTTCTATTTCAGCACCCTTAACCAAGCTAACCTATAAAGCATCCAAATTCCAATAGAATGATGCCTGTGAGAAGAGTTTTCAAGATTTAAAGAACAAGTTGATTTCTACACTCATGTTGGTACTTCCAAAAGGCACTAAAGGGTATACAGTGTATTGTGATGCTTCCAAAATTGGTTTAGGATGTGTATTGATGCAGCATAGTAAGGTAATAGCATATGCTTCTAGATAATTGCGGCCACATGAGAAAAATTATCCTACACACGATCTTGAGCTGGCAGCAGTTATTTTTGCTTTAAAGATATGGTGCCACTACTTATATGGGGTTCATGTTGATATATATACTGACCATAAGAGCTTGCAATATATTTTTAATTAGAAGGATCTAAATTTAAGGCAGTGGAGATGGCTTGAACTATTAAAGGACTACGATGTTGATATCTTATACCATCCAGGGAAAGCAAATGTGGTAGCTAATGCGTTAAGTCGTAAAGCTATGATGGCACCTATAGAAAGGCAATGGATGATTAAAGATCTTCCCTAGTTAGCTAGTTTAGGAGTTCTCCTTCTTGAAACTCCGGATAAAGAGCTTACGTACATAATGCTGCGAAATCTTCATTAGTAGATGAAGTGAAAGAGAAGCAATATACAGATCCTATTTTATTACAGCTTAAGGAGAATGTTCAGAGTGGTGCGACCAAGGCATTTGAGCTTACGCAAGAAGGAGTACTTCAGTGCCAAAACCGATTGTGTGTGCCAGATGTATATGGGCTAAGAAAGAAGATTATGACATAGGCACATTGTTCAAGGTATTCCATTCATCCAGGATCAACCAAAATGTATCAAGATTTGAAAGATATGTATTGGTGGAATGACATGAAGAAGAGCATTGCAGAATTTATAGCTGAAAATCCAAATTGTCAAAGATTTAAAGTTGAGCACCAAAAACCCGGAGGTTATATGCAATGCATTGATCTTCCAAGCTGGAAATGGGACATGATCAACATGGATTTCGTTATTGGTTTGCCTCGTACATCTTAAAAGTTTGATTCTATATGGGTGATTGTTGATAGGCTTACCTAAGCCGCACATTTCCTACCAGTTAGGACCACTTACACAGTTGAAGAATATATGAAGTTGTACATTAAAGAGATAGTCCGATTATATGGAGTGCCAATCTCTATTATATTAGATTGGGGAACCCAATTTACCGCAAACTTTTGGATGTCTTTTCAGAGGTGTTTGGGAACACAAGTGAAGTTGATTACAACTTTTCATCTTCAAACAGATGGACAAGCAGAACGTACCATCCAAACACTAAAAGATATGATACAAGCTTGTGTAATAGATTTTAAGGGAAACTGGGATGATCATTTACCTCTTATTGAGTTTGCCTACAATAATAGCTATCATTCAAGTATCAAAATGGCACCATATAAAGCTTTATATGAAAGGAAGTGTAGATCACCAATAGGATGGTTCGAAGTGGGTGAAACTCTTTTGTTCAAATTGGATCTTGTTTATCAAGCCATAGAGAAGGTTAAAGTAATTCAGCAATGACTGAAAACATCCCAAAGTCGACACAAGTCATATGCGGATAGTAGAAGGAGAGGGCTAGAGTTTTTATAGGTGATTGGGTATTTTTGAAGGTATCACCAACGAAAGGGGTAATGAGATTTGGCAAGAAATGGAAGTTGATTCCACGTTATATAGGCCCGTATAAGATCACTCAAAGGTTTGGAAAAGTTTCATATGAATTAGAGCTACCCCAAGAGATCTCATTAGTACATTCGGTATTTCATGTGTCAATGCTTCGAAAGTGAATCGGAGATCCATCACATATCGCTTCTACTGAGGATGTGCAAGTTGCAGAAGATCTTACCTATGAGGAAGTGCCTATTGCTATTCTAGATCGCCAAGTTAAGAAGATGAGAAATAAAGAGATAGCATTTGTGAAAGTACGTTGGAGAAATCATCAAAGGGAAGAGATTACATGAGAAGCTGAGGAAGTAATGAAATCTAAGTACCCTAATTTGTTTAAAGATGAAGAGAAAATCAAGAAACGGAGTTAGAACATTAACAAGTAAGTTTTTTTTATATATACATAGTATTTATTTGATGATGTGAATATTAATGATGGACTTGAACTTGTTTCGGTTGAATAACTATGCTAACATTCGAGGACGAATGTCCTAAAGGGGTAAGGATGTAACACCCCATATTCAAGTACGTGTATTGGCGTATTCCAGTACGTGTATTGGTCTTATTTATATGGAAAATTTCCTGCACACAAACTACTGAGGCCAGCTGAATTTTTGGGTCAACTTCAAACGATCATAACTCCCTTAATATAATGAACTGGGAGATCTTCGATCTATGAAAAGAAAGATCTTTGAGTCTTATTTCAAATTCAATTATTTTCATCCAAATCCAACATTTGAGTAAGGAGTTATACTCGTTTTACTTCAGCCTATCAAAACAGATTTTTAGGGTCAACTTCAAACGACCATAACTCCTTGTACAGGACGAACTGGGTGGCCTAATTTATATGAAATGAAAGCCCTTTGAATTATCCTTCCAAAGATACCAATTTCATACAAATCCAATATCAAAGAAAAAATTTATGGTCGATCTACTTTAGCTTATCAAAATAGTCCACCAAAGGACAAATTTAAGATTATTTAAATTTTAAAGGCATTTTGGTCATTTCCTATTATATTATGGACGGGAATATGTGTATACATATATGTATATGAGTTCAAAAAATCATTTTCATCATCAATCATTGAGGAAGAACAAACCCTATCCAAATTTGACCTTTAAATTACTTTTGATTTAACCGTAGAAATTCCAAAGTAATGTGATAACTGTGTTTGTCATCTCGAGAGCTTCGAACGGCACCTATTATTTGTGCAAACAGGATTGCATAATCAAGAGGTGAATTCTAAGGTATGAATATTGTTTACCTTTGTTATTCTCCATATGTATATGTGTGATAGAGGATTATATGTATTGGTTGTTATTGAAAGGGGATGAAAATAGGGTTATGGACTATTTTACATGGTTTGACTGTATTGACTTGTAGAAGGTGGATATGGTAATTGAGTTATGGAAGGTGGATATGATAATTGAGTTATGTAAGGTGGATATGGTGATATACTATTGAATTGATGATTATTTATGTCTATGGCTCAATTTGGTTTAATGAATTGGTTGGAAGGATAAATGAATCCAAACTTGATATTGGAGGATGTTGTATGAATATGCATGGCATGTGAATGTAATTAGAGTATAAGAGGGTTAAAGTGACACCCTTTATGGTGTAATTAAGGCTTACTACTTAACTACTAGTATGGTGAATTCAAATAATTGAATTGTGACATTTAGTTGCTAATACTAGATTGCTATATATATTCATTGTAGATAAGTAATTTGAAAAGACGGGAAGTCCATTTGGGACTAGTATTGAAGGTTGACAGTCAGGTATGTAAAGCATACTCTATACCATATCTTTACCATGACAGTAAACAATTGTTCTATTAAGAAAGTTTCCAAAGTTATTCAGTAACATGTGATCCATAATGGTTTAGTATGATGTCCTACATTACCAATGAACTTGTTTCCACCCTACAAGATGTCAAGACATTCCAATACTTACTTTTTTCCCAAATCTTACATGTTTATTACACTAATGAATGTCAAAAGGTATCCGATTGCTCAAATAAGATCCATGTGCTATTAATGACTCTAAAATGTTTCATTGATATACCAATAAGTTCCTACTTCATTGTTATGGCATTGATGACTCCAAAATAGTTCATTGATGTGACAAAGAGTTCTTACTTCATTGTTATTGCATTGATGGTCTATTTATATGTCTCTTATTGATGTATCATTGTTTTAAAGTATCAAAAATGCGGTGGCAACTGAAATAACAATCTTAAAGATTAATTGAACTAAGTGATGAAAGTTCTCTCTTATCGGCTGGTATCCCAGGGGCATAAGCCTATCATGGGTCGATCCCTATTTATGTGTTTTTGGGTGGTATCCCAGGGGCATAAGCCTATCTTGGGTCGATCCCAGTTGATATGTACTGGAGGCATCCTAATGGTCATATTACAGTACAGTAATAATTACAAAGATGATAAGAATTAAGGTAAAGTGATTGAATAAATACAATGTACAGGTTGTCACAAGTTCTAGTAAGTGTGGTCCACTCCTATTACGATTTATTCACTTGTTTCTGATTTCTATTGAGCTCCTATATCATATGTGATTATCTACAGTTTTACATACTCAGTACATATTTTGTACTAACATCTCCTATGGGGGACCTGCATTTCATACTGCAGGTACAGGTACCTCAGCTCATACACCGCATAAGTAGGAGCCAGGATATCCAGTTACTTTTGGTGAGCTCCAGTTTGCTTCGAGGCTTTCCGTGTCATATCCAGTCACTTTTGGTATTGTATAGAATTTATTTATATGGCGGGGTGTGTCCCGACCTTAGTTAAACTCTGTGTATTATCTAGAGGTTTTGTAGACCTAATGTACAGTCAAGGTGGTGATTTGTTAATAGACGTGATGGCTCCAACGGCCAAGTATTGTATATATATATATGTGTGCTCGAGCTTATACAGGTGATTATTTCCTTTTATATGCGACATGATGCTGTCCGAATTTTGGGTTGTCATAGAGGTATGCATGAGAAGTATAAGGTTATGAGCTGGTTCTCCCGGGCCTCCTCGGTTACAGGTGCCAGTACGCCCCAATAGGATTTGAGGCGTGACATCTACAAAGCCTCTAAAAGATACATAGAGTTAGTTAGGATCAGGAAAAATCCCCTCCCTACTCTTGACTTACTATACAATACCAAAATATATGGAACAGATTTGGAAAGCCCCGAATCAACCTGGAGCTCACCAATAGTCCCTGCAAAGCCTACGGTCCTACTGGTGAGTTGTATGAGCTGAAGTGCCTATGCCTGTAGCATGAAATACAGGTCCCCCGTGAGGGACATCAGTACAAAAATATATACTGAATATGTAAGGCAGAAGGTAACAACACACTTGATACAAAAGCTCAATAGAAATCTGATACAAGTGTATAAGTAGTACTAGTAGACCACCTTTATAAATACTTGTGGGACAACATACATTATGTTCTTTTCTTCATTTTTACCCTTATCTTTGTAGGCCATATAATGCAAATGACCAGCTGATCAGTGATAAATAGACAAATTAGAATCGGCCCATGCTAGGCTTATGCCCCTGAGCTTCCACCTATATATAAAGATTGGGATCGGCCCATGCTAGGCTTATGCCCCTGAGCTGCCACCCACAAATAAAGGTATCGAGATCGGCCCATGCTAGGCAAATGCCCCTGAGCTGCCACTCGTTATTTTACAGATTTACGTTAGTTTATTCAGCCTTTGAGATTGTTACTTTGGTAGTCATAACATTATGGTACCTTGAACCAGTAATACGCTAATAAGAGACATATAAATAGACACTTAATGCAACAACAGTGGGGTAGGGAGCTGTTGGCACACAAATAAAGTGTTTAGGAGCTGAAATAACACATGGGTCTTATTTGAACAAATGGAGAACTCCTAAAATTTTCTAGTGAAGATAGATGTGCAGGTCAAATAACAAACATGTATTGAGGTGTTTTAACACATTAGAGAGTGGGAAAAAGGTCATTAGCTACATGGAATGTAATGTGTTGTATTAGTGAAGAAGACCACATCAAAACACTACATGATCACCCATTCATTTAGGGTGTAATGGTCTTTTTATGCTTTTTCTTTACACTCCATAGGAGCCCCTTTTCATTAAGGGTATTTTGATCTTTAATGTAATAAGTATAAATAGACTCCTTAGGCTTATTTTTCATTAGACTTTGATGAAATTGGATATTACTCTTATATTGTAGTTTTTAGTCTCTAGTTTTAGCTCTTAGAATCTGAAAATTGGTCCAAGAACATTTGAAGTTAGGGTTTCACTTGTTTTGGATAATTTGGCAAGAAAGGTGTACTTGAGGAAGAGTGTTTCCTTTGGGTAACCTAAGAGGAAGGTTTGAACTCTTATTTTTGAGGTGTGTTGAAGATTTTGAAACATCTTCTAGTGCAAATCATTGAATAGGAGTAAGGGTCTTTCTATCTATCCATTCTATGTGTTGTTTTCTCTTTATTTGGTTGCTGGAATTTGCATCTTAGTAGCTAATTTCGTGTGTTTGGTAGTCTTTAGGCTATCAGTGATGCACCTACTTAAAGAGTTCAAGCAGCTCAAAATGTCAAAGTAGGTGATGCACCGACTTGCTTAATTTCTTAGTTGGAATCCAAAAGTATATTCAAAGAATATTCCATTCTTCCAAAAAGAGGAGGGGACAAAAGGATAAACAAAGTACAAGTGCATTTATTAAGGGGGGACCAATTCATTTCTCATCCATTTTGAAGCTTGAAAGGGCTTCAAACTTGAACATTTTCCCTCCCAAAACTGAATTCTCTTCTTTCCTATGGGTGTTTGGCCGAAAATAATTGTTGGAAAAATTGAAATTCCGAAGGGTGACAACCAACTACATAGTGCCACATCATCACTTGTGCTCAACCAAAGTTCGACGCTAAAATTAGATTTTTTCTAGTTTCTAGTTTTTTTTTATTCTGGTTTCTTATAAGTCAATTCTATCCCTAATTAGTAAGCTAGTAATTACCTACTAGTTTGGTAATTAGATTAGAGTCTGTTGTTTCGCGTCTTCGATTTTTGAGTGTTTTTCTCATTTTCAAGTCATAGTATTTTTTGTTGGTTCAAGTTCGTGCATCACTTATTTTGAGTCATTTCAAACAAAGATCCATTCCGATTCAAAGTTTCTCACCTCTTAAGTAACTTGCCAAATATTGCCGGTTCTCTAACACTTGTGAAGCCAAGTGTGAGTTGAGGTTGAGTGTGAGTGAAGTGAGGCTTTTGAACTTACTCGTTTGCTCGTTTTGTAGGTTATTTTGCTTGCTGTTTTTTTGCACTTCTTAGGTACATTTTCCATGGAAACCGAAGGTACTACTTCCCAACCTTTGGGAAATGATGTTATGGGAGCTTTGATGGCCCAAATGGAGGCCTTGAGTCGAGAAATGAAGAGCGGAAATGATGCTATAAGGAGTGATATGGATTCAATGAGGGGTGACATGATTAGAATTAGAGCGAGGGTTGATAGACTATGTCCACCAAAATCTCCACAATTCCAAACACCTCAAGTCCAAAGATCCTATACTTCACAAAACCATCCACTAGACCCAGATGAAGTGGTGAAACAAGGGAGAAGACTTGACAAACTCCCTTGTGATGTGAGATTCTCAAAGGATAAAGTGGGCTGCCATGATTTGAACCAAGGCAAAGAAGACTGTACTCAAGAACATAAAGGTAAAATAACAAACGCATACACTTTTGTACATATGGACGATGATTGTGTGGCTAGTAGCCCATTAAGCATGAGTGGTAGCTTATCTATTTGTGAGTTTATTGATTCTTTGCCTCTTGTTGATGATGTACTTGTTATGAGTGTGGATACACTCGTTAATCCTATTGATGCTAGAATTGACTCTTCTTGTAAGATAAATTTAAGTCTACCTAGTGTTAAAGCCATTGTGTTGAATGATAATACATCATCTATTGATTCTTTTTCCGTTGATGATTATGTACATATTGTGAATGTGGATACACTAGTTGATCCTATTGATGACCGAATTGACTCTTCTTGTAAGATCAATTTATGTCCACCTAGTGTTGAAGCTAATGTGTTGAATGATAGTACATTATCTTGTGGGAATTGTGTTGATCAACTTATGTGTGAAATTTATCCACCACTTGAGGATGTATGTGATATGTTTAATGGATCTCAAGTGAGTGATGATGTTGAAAATGTTGATTAAATAAATAAGAGTAACCCCTTTAACATAACCTCTTGTGAATGTTCTACTCTCGGTTTTGCTCATAGGGATAATCATGTGCTTGAAATATCTATGATTCTTGATAACGATCTTTTAGAGAATGGATTTGCATATTCTATATCCTCTTCATGGATAGATCCTTCTCTCTTTAAGGATTATAGCTTGTTTGAAGATAATGAGTTCACTCCTAATTGATACACTACTAACTTGGAGCGTATCAAATCTGCCACAAAATCAGTCCAAACACACTACAATTCTGAGAGCTTAAAGATAACAACTCCAATATATGAAGACAACAACAATCATATAATTTTGAAGGAATACCAACACCAAAAACAGTAGCTACACAAGGAGAACAAGAAGATAACAATAACATTAAACAATGGTTCAACAACACAAGATGATAGATTACAAAAAGTACAATGTTAACAACAAGAACAACAAATGGCAGTAACTATAGTGAATCGAAAATCAGCCCCACATGGCTTCACTAAGTTATTGCAAAGTTTCAAGAGTACAAAATGAAAGATAGTAACTTGACAAAAAGATATCTTAGAATCTATGAACCCTAACTTGAAGAATGGACCCTAAGACCAAAAGATTTCAGTACAAGCTCTTACTTAGACCAAGAGGAACCATGAACCTCAAGATCTCAAGTTTCTAACCAAGAAACAACACAAGTGTAACTACACTTGTTGGACAGATTTCAGGTTCTACTCTCAAGAACAAGAGAGAAATATTCAATGTTACCCGACTTGTTGTTGTGAAATATGAAGAATGAACTAAGTGCTGACAATAACCCTAATAGCATCTATTTATATTACACACAAAATGAAGGACAAATGACCTTCCTACCCTTCAGTCATGGGGTGCCCTTAGAGTGTAATTTATTACACTTCAAGGATCATTTTCACACTTAAAAACGTTGAAGATCTTTGGAGAATCAAGTATCAACTCACAAGCAGCCATTTGCATGAACATGGCTTGTAGTTTTTATAACTTCCGAGCTTGGCTTCGCGTGAATGGTCGAGAATGTATTGGACAGCTTTGTACACCTGTATCATCCTCTCCATCTTGAGAGGAATTTGACCTCAAATTCAGCATTTGGTCATCCTCAACCGCATCCACTAGAGAAAGATCACACATTTTGAAAGTGTTGTGCATTTGGTATTCCGGGGGAAGGTCAATCTTGTAGGCATTATCATTGATCCGTTCAAGTACTTGGAATGGACCATCGTCTCTTGGCATCAATTTGGACTTTCTTTGAGACGAAAACCTATCCTTTCTAAGGTGAACCCACACCCAATCTCCCGGTTCAAGAATGAGTTTCTTTCTCCCCTTGTTGACTCTCCTTGCAATGCCTTGATTTTTCTTCTCAAGTCAAAGCCGCACCTTCTCATGTAACTTCTTCATCAAATCTGCCCGCTTCCATCTAAGCTAATCATAACATCACTAGGCAAAGGAGTTAAATCCAAAGGGGTAAGGGGGTTGAGGCCATATAGGCACTCAAAGGGAGTCATTCCCGTACTTGAGTGTATGACATGGTTATATACAAACTCAATCAATGGTAGTTGTTCCTCCCAAGAAGTCAATTTTATTTTATCATGGAACGTAGCATAGCACCCAAAGTCCTATTTACTACTTCCGTTTAACCATCAGTTCATGGGTGGCAAGATGCAGAGAATAATAACTTGGTTCCAAGCTTACCCCAAATGGATTTCCAAAAGTGACTTAGGAACTTAGAGTCCCTATCACTCATAATGGTCCTCGGAACACCATGCAACATGACAACATTATCAAAAAACAAAGAGGCCACACTAGGTGCATCGTCACATTTAAAGCATGGAATAAAGTGTGTCATCTTAGAAAACTGATCGACCACAACAAAGATATTGTCCTAACCTTGTCTTGTCCTAGGCAACCCTAACACAAAATCCATAGATATGTCAAGCCAAGGGCGTAAAAGAGTGGGCAGCGGGTTGTACAACCCATGAGGTAGGAGCCGCGATTTGGCTCCTTTGAAATCTATGCATTGGCCATAAATCTTTGCCACATCCTTGTGCATTTTTGGCCAATAGAATTGATCCTCCAATATTCCAAGGGTCTTTTCTATCCCAAAGTGACCCATTAGAACGCCATTGTGTGCTTCCCTCACAAATAACTCTCTCCAAGAACTGAAGGGTACACACAATCGTCTACCTTTAAATAAGTATCCATCAAACTTGGCATATAGATTTGAACCCCTAACCGAATCCCACTTGTCCTTACCCATTTCTTCGCATCCCCTAAAGATAGGAGAAAACTGAGGTCCTCGGGATAAATTCTTTCAAACTCTCAAAACCCATTAATTTTGAAGATAATGTTGAGACAAGAATATGTTTTCTAGACAAATCATTGGCTACTACGTTGTCCTTACCCTTTTTGTATTGAATAACATAAGGGAAGCTTTCAAGAAACTCAATCCATTTTGCATGCCGCTTGTTAATCTTGTCTTGTACCCGAAGATGCTTCAAGGATTCATGGTCCGTTTGGATCACGAACTCTTTGGGCCACAAATAGTGCTGCCAAGTGGCCAAAGCTCAAATCAAGGCATACAACTCTAGATCGTATGTGGAGTAGTTTAGAGTTGCTCCTTTGAGCTTTTCACTAAAATAAGCAATGGATTTTAAATCTTGCATCAAAATAGCCCCTATTCCCACTTTACTAGCATCGTACTCAACTTTGAATGTCTTATCAAAGTTGGGCAATTATAATAAAGGCGCAGAAAAAAGCATAGCTTTCAAGGTTTCAAAAGCATTAGCTTGCTCTTCACCCCACTTGAAGGGTTGGTCTTTTTGAATGACCGTGGTCAAAGGAGTGGCTATGGTGCTGAATCCTTTGACAAACCTTCTATAAAAACTAGCTAACCCGTGGAAGCTTCATACTTCGCTAATGGTTTGTGGGGTTGGCCAATTTTTGATAGCATCTATCTTTGATTCATCCACTTCGACCCCTCTTGAACTAACAACAAAACCCAAGAAAACAACTTCATTAACACCAAAAGAGCACTTCTCCAAATTTGCATACAACCTTTCCTTTCTAAGGACATCAAACAAACATTGTAAATGTATCACATGCTCATCAATTGACTTACTATAGACCAAGACATCATCACAGTAAATAACAACAAACTTTCTAATAAATGGCTTCATCACATGATTCATTAGCCTCATGAAAGTACTTGGAGAATTTGTTAGGCCGAATGGCATAACCATCCATTCATAGAGACCAAATTTAGTCTTGAAGGTGGTTTTCCATTCATCACCGGGTTGTATTCTTATTTGGTGCTAGCCACTCCTTAAATCAATCTTAGAAAATAAACACAAACCATTTAATTCATCAAGCATATCATCTAACCTAGGGATAGGGTGGCGATATTTTATCGTAATCTTATTGATGGCTCGGCAGTCCACACACATACACCATGTTCCATCTTTCTTAGGAACCAGTAGCACCGAAACCACGCACGAACTCATGCTCTCCTTGATATACCCTTTGTTGAGGAGTTCCTCAACTTGACACTACAATTCTTTAGTGTCGTAGGGTTGCTTCTATAAGCTGGCTTATTTGGCAATTGTGAACCCAGCACAAAGCCAATTTGATGCTCAATTCCCCGAAGCGGGGGCAATCCTTGCAGAAGCTATTTGGGAAATACATCTTCATAATCCTTCAACACACAAGAAATCAAAGGATAAATAGAATAATTAGTGGGTTTAGTATTAAAAAAATGATCCAAAAGAAGCATAAGCGTGTCCACATCATAATCTAAGAAGAGCTCCTTCTTTCTAGCCAACATCACCATGTTTTCTTGCCCATTTGATGTTGAGGCAGTCCCGGAAATCCCTACTGCCCCACCCACATTTTTCCCTCCTTTTCATTATTTTCAGGTTACTTTCCCTTCTCCTTTAAGTCCCTCATCTTTTGATGTAATTCATTTACTTATGATGGCAAAAGAGGATAAAGAGTGACCTTTCGACCATCCTTCTCATGTGAAATATCGGTTGCTCCTCCCATCATATTTGGTAGACCTATCATATTGCCGAGGTCTACCTAACAACAAATGATATGCTTGCATTGGTATCACATCACAAAGCACTTTATCTTGGTAGTTCCCTACCTTAAACCGTATCACGCATTGCCTCATGACCTTCAATTCACCGCATTCATTCAACCACCGCAACTTGTAAGGGCTAGTATGAAGTGTAGTTGGTAATTTTAGAAAGTTCACCATAGCGACACTAACGACATTCGCACAACTACCACCATCAATCACCAAAGTGCACACATTCCCCTTTACAAGGAATTTGGTATGGAATAGATTTTCCCTTTGGCTAGGGTCATCCATTGCCTTACTAATCATAGTACGTCTAACTACAAAGATTGGAACAACACACTCCCCTTCTTGTGGGTAAATAACTTCACCATCATCATCATCATCATCAAGTGGCCTATTTCCAGTTTTCTCTCCATCTTGAGGCTCGACCTCATCCTCCTCTTTTTTAAGACCACCTCCTTAACAAGGTAATACAATCTCCCTTCCCACAGTATCATGTTACATCAATTTGAACATTCATTGGATTTATGTCCCCAACCTTGGCACTTGAAACATTGGAATCCTTTTGGGTTTGGATAATTGTGAACTTCTTGTTTTAGAGGAATTTTGTGGACTGTTTTGGGCTCGGGCAGCCTTGTAGTGGCGGTTTGGTACTTGGTTTTGGGCCAACCCAAAGAGCATTGAACCATGTCCTTGATTCTAGGCCAACTCGAGATGGATTGTCCCCTTGCCTTGAGCGACGACCTCTCTTTAAGCTCCCTTTCAATCTCAAGAGCCGATCGAAAAATACCTTCAACGGTATCAAATTTGTGAAGTGTCAAATGAGTGCAGATCTCTTTGTTTAACTCACACTTGAACCGGATGATGTCATGACTGATTTGTTCCCCACGATGATCAAGCTTCAACATGAGCTGTTGAAACTCATCATAATATGCCATCACACTTTTATTGCCTTGACGTAAGTTGTACAATCTAGCAACCAATTCATGGCAATAACTCTCGGGAAGGTACCGTTGACTCATTAAGTACCTTAACCAAAACCAAGGTGGTGGCTGCCCATCAACTAATTCATCACCAAAACGCTTGACGTACTCTCACCAAGTGTTGGCATAACCCTCAAAATGAGCTATGGCATAACAACTTTTCTTTTCTTCCGAGATATCATTAACTTGGAAAACTTTGTCACAAGGTGATTCCCATGCTAAGTAGGACTCGGGGTTACTTTCACCCTTAAAGATAGGTAAGATCAGTTTGATGATATTGATGCCTACGTCTCTTTCTTGGTGTCAATTTCCCCTTTCTCCATACCCTCGGTACCTCCTTGGATCAACACAGCCCCTTCTTAGCTCCTCCTCTCTCATGTAAGCATCATCAAAGGCTCCATATCCATAAAACTCCTTTCTACCATGTTCCTCAAAGTGAGCTGGTCGGTTTTGGTGATTTAGAATCTGATTTGGAGGCATTGGGATTTGTGGAGGTGGTGGTCTTTGATTTGGTTGAGTTTGGTAAGGTACGTTCAGATTTTGTGGAGGTAATGGACGGCTACATCCTTCTGGGGGAATTGGAGGAGTTTGGGAATGGCGTGATCTATTCGATTCTTAGTTTGGAGGGAAAGTAATGGTATGATTTATGGCATTTAGTGGGGCTAGAGGTGGATTCATTATTTGGTGCAATGTTTCTGGTGAGATAGTTGTGGATGAAGTTCTTTCATGCCCACTTGAAGGAATATGATGAGGAGTGGATGGACGAGAGTTCTTTTGACTCTCTACTTACTCTAATCTCCCACTTATCGTAGTCAAATCTCCCCTCATTGCCCCAACTTCTGTGTTCAACCTCTCTAAACTTCTGGTAATGGCCTGAAGTGTGGCCTCCATAGTGTCTTGTTCAGTAGTACCCCCACTTTGAGATGTTATTCCTTCCATGTCAAGGTGTTACCTACACAATCAGCAAACAAGTTAGCATTAAACCTCTCCTCACTCACACTCTCTCGGTTCACTCACACTTGAGCTCCACAAATGTTGAAGATTGGCTAGTAACCGTGAATCCTTAAGATATGAGTAAAGCTCTTGTCCGGAGTGGATTATTGTTTGAAACTCTAAGAATTATCAACGGACTAGAGTTAAGTTACAACGTATTCAAACAAATAAAAGCACCCAACTAAACGTGGACACGAACAAAGGAATTCAAAAGGACTAGTTGACAACCTAGTAGGAGTGTACTAGCATGTTAATTAGTTCTAGAACCAAGTAATGAAACTAAGAATCAACAATTAGAAACTATAAAACCTAAATTTGTGCTTATTAATGACATGAACAATAGTCAATGGGTGACGTGAACAGTAGCAAATGGGTGACGTGGCAGCATGCAATTGGTCTTGGTCCCACACAATTTAAGCACCAATTCTGAAATTTAAATCTTTACACAATTTGGAAAGGATGACAATTGGTCTTGGAGGGAAAACATAAGTCTTGAAATAAGAAAAGTACCTTGTCCCACAACACAAGGTTCTTGAAATAAGAAAAAGTATCTTGTCACACAACACTAGGTTCTGGAAATAAGAAAAAGTACTTGTCCCACAACACAAGGTTCTTGAAATAAGAAAAGGTATCTTGTCACACAACACTAGGTTCTTGAAATAAGAAAAAGTTGCTGAAAAGTAGAAGCTTAGTCTAAGAAATAATGGGTTCAAGGCTTCTCACAACATGCTTTACAATTTTCAGCTTCAACTCTTGAATTTATATCGCACTTTTTGGTTATCTAAAGTGTAAGAAAAGATGAAGAACTTAATGAACACCACAACAACCTTCAAGAGCACAACAACAACTTCTTCAAAAACACAACACAACACCACTAATTGTCAACAACAAGTAACAATAAACAGCCAGCCACAAGGCACCACAACTATGGTCAATATTATAAGCTCAATCTTTAGATCTTGACACCTTTAGTGTTGGTGAGAAAGAAAACAACACTATAAATGCTCTATACAAGCAAAATAATACAAGATCTAGCCAAATAAAACAAGAAAATCTCGGCCCATACAACAACACATCACAATTTTTGGCCAAGAACACAAAGGTGGCAGATTTGACTATTTCTGGAATTTTCAGATTTCAATTTTTTTTTTTTTGTAGTTTTCAAGTCTCAAGCCCAATATTGATATTGTTAGAACAAAATCAAAGATGGCTTTGATACCAAATGATACACTACTAACTTGGAGCATATCAAATCTGCCACAAAATTAGTCCAAACACACTACAATTCTGAGAGCTTGAAGATAACAACTCCAATAAGTGAAGAAAACAACAATCACGAAATTTTAAAGGAATACCAACACCAAAAACAGTAACTACACAAGGAGAACAAGAAGATAATAATAACATTAAACAATGGTTCAACAACACAAGATGATAGATTACAAAAAGTACAATGTTAACAACAAGAACAACAAATGCAGAACTATAGTGAATCAAAAATCAGCCCCACACGGCTTCACTAAGTTATTGCAAAGTTTCAAGAGTACAAAATGAAAGATAGTAACTTGACACAAAGATATCTTAGAATCTATGAACCCTAACTTGAAGAGAGGACCCTAAGACCAAAAGATTTCAGTACTAAGTTCTTACTTAGACCAAGAGGAACTATGAACCTCAAGATCTCAAGTTTCTAGCCAAGAAACAACACAAGTGTAACTACACTTGTTGGACAGATTTTAGGTTCTACTCTCAAGGACAAGAGAGAGAGAAATATTCAATGTTACAAGACTTGTTGTTGTGAAATATGAAGAATGAACTAAGTGTTGAAAATAACCCTAATAGTATCTATTTATATTACACACAAAATGAAGGAACAATGACCTTCCTACCCTTCAGTCATGGGGTGCCCTTAGAGTGTAATTTATTACACTTCAAGGCTCATTTTCACACTTAAAAACATTGAAGATCTTTGGCGGATCAAGTACCAACTCACACGCAGCCATTTGCATGAACATGGCTTGTAGTTTTTGTAACTCCCGAGCTTGGCTTTGTGTGAATGATCGAGAATGTATTGGACAGCTTTGTAGACCCGTATCACTAATGAACCTAGTGGTGAGAATGAAGTTGAAGGTATAGCTTGTCTTGAAAGCTATAGCCTATATGCCAACCCACTATAGTGTCACAACATTTCTCCCTCTTCTTGGAAGATAGGAGTACTCTTAATGGAAGGGAATGTGAGGTCTTGGAAAGGAATAATCAATTGGGTGATGATAATTTTGACTTGCTTGAATTCTTAAGAAACCCAATAAGTGATTGTTCCTTGAAAATTGATTTTGGTTGTGATCCTTTGTATGACACCCCTCCCATGTTTGATGATTATGAGGATGAATTACTTGCTTCTTGTGAAGACTTAAGTAATAATTTCTTTGACTTTGGTGGTGGTATGTGTATTCTAGAGGGTAATTCTATAGAGAGGGAAGGTGTCCATTACTTTGAAATTACTTCTTCTTCTACTACGTGTGATCATATTGTTGAGAGTACTTATGGTGATGATATTGAAACTAGTGGTGAGTACACACATGAAGATTCCTTAGTAGAATTTGACTTGAGTGATACCTTTCTTTACTCTCTACTTGCTTTTGATGACATGTATGCCATTATAGAGAGTATGTTGTGTAGTTTGAGTGAAGCCTATGGGAAAGGGAGGGTAGTCTTGACCCGTGTCAATGGCCACTCTTCCCATTTGACCCCGACGCTAAATATAGAATTGATGATGTTGATACGCCCAACTTATTGCTTGGTATACATGACAAGCAAAGTATTAGTTTTGGCGAATTCCATAACCAAATCCTTTGTGCATCTTTCATTGAACTTTTAATATTTAATTTAAAGGATTCTTGGTTATATTGCAACTATGTGAAACCTTGGCATGTTGAAAAGATTTGTTGTGCTAAACGTAACCCTCATGCAATGAGGAGTTTGTATTTGTTTGTCCTCTCTTTGGTTTTGCTAGGTTTGGATTTGAGGTCAAATCCTTTTCAAGAAGGGGAGGATGTTACAAGTCAAATGGCTACCTTAGCTTTTGAAGACATCCCGTGAGGCCAACACAAGAAGAACCCAATTATGGTCACATTATGGGGGATCCATTTTAAGCCCACAATAGAACAATCCCATGTATGGAAGGTTGCTTGGAAGTTTGCCTTGATGATATGCCCAAGATATCCAAGTGTTGAAGAATAATTGTGAAGACCAAAAAGACTCAAGGAAAGTCATATGTTCAAGTGTGAAGAAGACCACATCAAAACACTACATGATCACCCATTCATTTAGGGTGTAATGGTCTTTTTATGCTTTTTCTTTACACTCCATAGGAGCCCCTTTTCATTAAGGGTATTTTGATCTTTAATGTAATAAGTATAAATAGACTCCTTAGGCTTATTTTTCATTAGAATTTGATGAAATTGGATATTACTCTTATATTGTAGATTTTAGTCTCTAGTTTTAGCTCTTAGAATCTGAAAATTGGTCCAAGAACATTTGAAGTTAGGGTTTCACTTGTTTTGAATAATTTGGCAAGAAAGGTGTAGTTGAGGAAGAGTATTTTCTTTGGGTTACCTAAAAGGAAGGTTTGAAATCTTATTTGTGAGGTGTGTTAAAGATTTTGAAATATCTTTTAGTGCTAATCATTGAATAGGAGTAAGGGTCTTTCTATCTATCCTTTAATTTCAAGCATTCTTCTTCTTGATCTCCATTCTATGTGTTGTTTCTCTTTATATAGTTGCTGGAATTTGCATCTTAGTAGCCAATTTCGTGTGTTTGGTAGTCTTTAGGCTATCAGTGATGCACCTACGTAAGGAGTTCAAGCAGCTCAAAATGTCAAAGTAGGTGATGCACCTACTTGCTTAATTTCTTAGTTGGGCTCAATTATATTTTGGCCTTGGCAGATTTGAGCATTGGGCCTTTTTCCCATTTTTCTTCTTCTTTTACTTAATTTTGGCCCAAATAAGTATTCTAATAAATGCCCAAATCTGATTCATGGACTTGGTCCATTAACTGGGATCATATAGCTCAAGTAGGTAACTCACCTACTAGCTTAATTAAGTCAAGCAAGTACCTCAATATTCCTTCCATTTCCAGCTCCTAATCACCTTAATCTAACTTGAAAATTATACACACTTGGTCACTTTAAACTTTACATTCAAATACCAGCTTACGATCCCAAGTTTAAATGGCCGTATTGATGTTAACTTGGTTGCATCACATTAAATTGTACGGGCAGCCTCTATAATTCCATCTACACCATTAATACTTGCATAACAAATCTCATTCATTACCTATACCATATGACCATACCAGGTTTCATATAATTAGAATAAGTACAAGCAAGATACAGGATGTTACAGTTTTCTCTTTGTTTGGTTGCTAGAATTTGCATCTTAGTTGGCCAATTTCGTGTGTTTGGTAGTCTTTAGGATATCACTTGGAGTGTAAGTTTATTACACTTCAAGAACCCTCTTCACAGTTAAAAACATTTACACTATTAGATGGATCAATCACCAACTCACAAACGGCCATTCGCATGAACAAGGCTTGGAGTTTTTGTAACTCCCGAGCTTGGCTACGTGTGAATGGTCGTGAACTTGTTGGACAGCTTGCTACACCCGTATAATTTTCTCCTTCATTTATGGTGTAAGATAAATAGACAATATTAGGGTTATTTGGCAGCTAGTTCTTTCATAATATTTTGAGACATAAATACTTGTAATATTGAGGAACTTCTCACTCTTCCATTGGAGAAGCCCCAAATCTGAAAACTCACAAGTAGAGTGATACTTGTGTT